>NW_026929032.1:27500-352854 GCF_032062105.1 Saccostrea cuccullata | reverse complement strand
TGATAACATTTACCTGCTAACATTCTTGGTACGACGACGGTATACAGCTTCATAACATTCAGTATCTAAAATACACAAGTTCATGTATATTACAAAACAAGATCTATAACTGGTTTTAAAAGAACTACACATTAAAGATTACAGTGTTCGTGTTCTTAATTCGACGATATGTGTGTATCATTTCATTTATCCATATCGAGTTAAATAGAAAAGGGCAATAGATTTAAATTAATACTAGGATACACTCTTAATATACATTACATTTATATGCATCGGTTGACCAGTAGTTGTTTTTACAAGCAGAACACTTGTTTGGGTATGAATCCTGTATCCTTCCTCCTACTGCATTATACTCAGCGCATACTCCTTCAAAACATTAAAGACAATCATCGGCGTCTTTCTTTTTTTTGATAATAATACACAATGCGTTTTCAGGAATTAATAATGCAAAGCCAGAGAGGAAAAAATAATAGAACATGTACATACCAAAGCCTATCCTTGTACGCGGTGCACAAACTTTAATGGTTTTGTTTTGCCAAGGATTTATTAGACAGTGGTAGAAAAGTGCACTGGAACATTTATGTGAAAAGGATGAACAGTTTTTCTTCACTGCTTCTGTATCCCACATCGATTTGCTATAAGGGCATGTCTGCACTTCTTCCATTGTAGCGCGTGATTCACTGCAAAACTCCTCATCGTAACAAGAACAAAAAATCTAAAACAATATAAAGGGTTAGACATTAGATTTCTCTCAAACTATTCGAAAGAAGAAATGATATTTGTAAACTATCTCTAACATTTAATTCTTTTAGTGCTTGTCAAACATATAATTATGCAGAGTTTCACCGAAAAACTTGCATTAGAAAGAAAAATAAAAACAATGCTCTCCCAAATTATAGAATATTTCTTTTTTTTAATTCCTACCATCAAAGAAAACGCCAGGAATACTGTTATGAAGCACTTGGAAGTTCTCAGGCTTGGTGAAGATTGATTTCGTTTCCTACAGGCCATTTTACGTCAATACCTTAAATATAAAAAATATCTTCAATTATTCTTGATAAAGATTACATGTACGAGGGCTGCCCGTAAAGTTCGTGGACAAGCTCAAATTTAAAGAAAGATGGTGTCATTGATATTTATTATTAACATACGAGGGTTGTCCGTAAAGTTCGTGGACAAGCTAAAAATTAAATAAAAATTGAGTCATTGATATTAATCTATTATCATATTTCTAATACTTTACTTAATGTGAATTGAAAAATGAAAAATTTTATTCAAATTCAAATGTTTAATTACAATTGTGGCTTCTTAATTAGACTAAGAATGGAGACCTAGAGCACCGCAAAATTTTAATTAAAAATTACTTATTATTTTTATAGATTACATTTAATTTAGTATCTTATAAAATTCTGCGGAAATCTTCCTGACTTTAACATTATGAGGTTGACAGAAGTTAGCACATCAAACTTGCAAAATCTGAACTTTCAAAGTTTCAAAATGGCCGAGCAATCAAAGTTAGAACATTAAGACAGGATTGGAATTCGTCAAAAAGGGACGTTTTCGGCATAGGTGGAGCAGTGGGCAGTGAAAAAATTATGAGTATACATCAGAAAAAAAACACCCACAGAGACCAATACATTCTGTAAACAATCGCAAAAACATAATTAAAGAAGCTGTTCATTAGTATTTAAATGGCATGTAATATTTTCGGACAGAAGGAACAGTTTACAAGATGACAATCGTGAAGGAAAACCATCATTCCGAGATTGCAGTACTGTACACAATGAATTTCTTAAAGTTACGTGCCGTATTTCCTAAAATAAAATCGTTTTTACGCGAACAGAGGTTCGATGATTGCAGGATATGAGTCAGATTAAATATGTTTTCACGTATGAAAACTGAACATTTTGTGCACATTTTTATGACTGGTTAAAAGGGCATGAGAAATATACTGAGTTAATTAAACGGTGACTTTGTTGAGAAAAAGTACTTGTTTTAAGTTTTTAACGTCGGATAAGGTCAAGAATTTTCCTTTTGGTGCACCGGGTATGTCAGATTCCTGGTTTCATGACAATGATCAATCGGTTGGCAATCATGATAATTTTATTCATCGTTTATGCAAATAATCAATCAAGCTACTCGATTGATCACATGAAACCAAAATACTAGACAGAGCCTTATTCTTTAAGTACGTAGTGTAATGCTTTAGCCAGAATTATTATATAGATTACAACACATGATCGATCGAAGAGGAAAACATCGCAGGAAAAACAGCTTTTTACATGCAAAAAGAACTACAAAAAAGATATGATCATGTATAAGATGGATTCTTCTCCGTTTTCCCCATTATGACAAGGAGCATCGGGCGAGTCCGACCGGTTGGCAATAGATGGTACTTGATCCCATATCGGATGCTTTGGAGGTTTACTCTAATCCAATTTTGTTTGTATTGTTTAAGCTAAATGGACTTTTGAGTGTGAATACCATTCGTTTTTTCGTTACATCTACTAATCACGAATACTTCTAAGTGGACAATTATTCTCAGTAGTTATTTTGTACTTTTGTACATGGAAAAATGGTTTATATTCTCTTCCTTTTTTACACATGGGGAATATACCACTAATAACATAATTACGAAGCTTTAATGAACATATTTTTCAAATTGAGGGACTTAATTTAGGTAGCATGATATCTATTTAAAAAAAGGATATGGAGATAACGGACAGTATTAAATATCAGAGTCCATAAAACAATACAAAAATAGGAGCAGAGCAAACACGAACCTCTAAAACATCGAACAAATACTTGTAGTTTAACATTAAACAAATACATGTAGTTTAAATAACTATCGCCTATTCTTATTTTCCACTGAAGATTATTCCATTAATCTAAAATTTGGGTTTTGTATGTAAGTTATTAATATGAGACATTGATCAACCGAAAAAAATTTGCTCTAACTTATATGTCTGTTTTACATCAATATTTATTTTGTTAATACGAGGGGTGATCAAAAAGTTCGCGAACTAATTGAATAACTCTCACAAATATATTGATATAGGGTTTCAGTGTTGAAAATGTTTCAACGTAGTCCTCTCCAATTTTAATGCACATCTGCAACCATTCTGCCCATGTGCGGATCACATGATATTTGCGGTCATGTGACAAGCTTCTGTCACAGAAGCTTTAATTTTTTTCAGACTTTCATATCTCTTACCATGCAATCGGCAATCCTCGGCTGACTCCGCTACGCTCCATTCAAACCTCGGATGTGATAGGTGGAGGAATACGCATCAGATCGCTACATTTCTCCGCCGGAAACTGCCTTGTCACTCATTTCATATTTCGCTCTGCCTCAAGTTCTTAGAAAAGGTTTCTTGATTTGTGTAAATCCTCGTGCCAATTACAACCAAATGTAAGTATTCTTTGAAAGCAAGAACACAGTCTTGGGCGTGCATCAAAGTAACTCGGATTTCTAAAGTATAATATTTGAATGAAGTTCAAATAAGATCACATGACTGAATCAGCAAGATGGAAGATCACCGTTGACGTCCGAGGTTATGTGCGAGGCATGAGTCATCCGAGGAACTCCGATTGCTCACCATGCAGGTTATTTTTTGAAACAAAAACAGTCCATTTGTCAGCAATTGTCTTAATCTCAACGAACGTATGGGTGGATAATGTAATCCTCTTGCAGAATGAGCATGGTGACCGTCAAACCCAAATCTTCTGTCTTTTGAGCGTCGTATATTTCATGTTGATAACGTATGGGTGCCCTCACCTTATCATATCTGATATGTTTAAAGTCTAAAGAAAACGATAATTTAGGGATTTGATAATTATATTATTGTTCAGATATTCATCTATTCTTTTTATTGTAAGTTGGCTATCTTTTTTTATCAAATCGCTTAAAGAAAGACACGTCTCTCTCCCAGTTTGCATTTACTGGGCAACAGAACAAACATCATATTTAAACATCTCCCTTCCTTTATTTAAGCAATCAATCCAATCAATGACAATACTTTTGGAAAGTAGTTTTTCTTCATAAACCGTATACAAATTATTATAAGCTTCTACAAAGGAATTTCCAAAATATACGTTTAACTTTACAGCCGTTCGCTTCTCGAGTACGACTGAGTCAACCATTTTTAGTCACAAGTGATCTACCTTATGATGTCATTTTCACATTGTGACGTCACAAAGACGGGAAAAAATATTCCATTACATATGCTATTTATAGAACATGTGTATGATTTTATGTGTGCCAAATTTCATTCTGATCTGAATTATGGTTCTGTAAATATAAAAGTTCTGCCTGTGATTATGAAACACTAGATTATATTAAACGTTGTGGATTCTCGCAAACAAATACATGCTATTTTGAGTGCACAGGATATATTTTAATATATTTTTATCTTTGTTAAAATTTAGAAGTGTTTCCGTTTTCAGCTCAGTGATATCATTTGGTACTCATAATTGCCTTGCACTAAATAGTGTGTGTAAAAAAACAACACTTTTAAAGAAGAATCGAATTCGAAATTTAAGTATTCTTCTCTGGTGTTTGTAACAACCGCTGAAGAAATATTAGACAATGAGCACCCGTTTATGATCAGTAAGAAGCTTGCTGAAATATACGAATTTTGTTAAAATTTTTATTTTCATTAAGCTGTTTTCTTTTCATTAACATTGTTTTGTGCATGATGACTTTAGAACAGAGTATTCCTGTCACAACTAGCGTCGGCACGATAAAGATCCACCCCTGCTCAATGATGAGTTTGTCGGGTCAAGTTCTAATAGTACTAAACAGACCGTTCATGGACAGGAAGTTATATCACAGATGGAAATTACATGTCGTAATAAAATCTAGCAAGTGGCATTAAACTACAAGTGAGAGATGACAATAACATTAATAACATTAAGTGAATCATCAATCGATAAGTTACATTTTTATAACTAAATAAGAAATAATATTTATAGATTCAAACCTTTGGTTATGAATTGTACGAAATGGTTTACCATAAAACTAAATACAAGCTGGTTGCTTCTTGGTTTATTTAAACAGATTTTCTCTTAATTAAATTGTTAACAAAAACCCATACCTGTTTTAAATGTTCAGTTGTGTTTAAATGCAGAATAATGGCAGCAGTATATTGTTGAAAACGAAAGTGCTTTTCTGAAACATTGATTTTGCTAAACAATTTATTCATTGTTTCTACGGGTCAATGCCGTAGTAAAATCAATGGGTAACGTTTTAAAAACAAAGGCCTGATCACCAGAGCGAGCGCTAGCGAATATTTTTGTTGAAAGTATAAGGAATTTTGGCGAGCGTTCGTGAAAGTTCACTTAGATGAACAGGCCTCAGATCTTGTACAACGTATACATGAAATGCTAAACGGTTTTGAAATTAAAAAAAAATTGTTTCCACCACACTCAGAGCATTTCAAATAAAAGCTTTAATATTTACAATTTATAAACCGTTATTGAATAGAAAATGTACTTGGATTCCACACATGTACTTCAAGTTAATAATTAAAAAAAAACGAGCTATTGGTGAAAAAAAAAGATTTAATTAATTTTCACTGAGCCTTCATAACAGGAAACAGGAATTTGCCCCAAAATATAATTTTATGCTCACAAATACAAGCTTATACAGTGAAAATCAATCATGTACATGTATGTTTTTGGAATATTATTTTCTTTATGTCTGCCTTGTACACTGGAGGAAAGAGGGAGATGTAGTGGGTATGTTCAAATTAGTTATAATATATTTTAGTATAAAAGAATTTTGTTCATAGGGAAATGAAAATAAAATCTTAATCGACCTCTTTATGAAATACAGGCTTTTCAAGATGATCAGAATAATTTATATTTTATGAAAACTATATCTGCTCCTTTTGGTATCATATGCCGACAAATGTAAAGAAATATATCGATTAAAATATAAACACATTTTCTCGGAACCTGATCCATAGCAGTATGTTCGATACCTAGCCGGTTTCAATTCATTGAGGAGATATGTGTATATTATATTTTTAAAAGTGGTTGATTACACAGGATTATAACATAGACGTAAACCATTCAACGATCGATAAACTAGCACAAGTCGAGTAAAATGCTTCAAAAAAATTTCAAGGTATTTCTTTTTAGCTCACCTGAGCCGAAGGCTCAAGTGAGCTTTTCTGATCAAAATTTGTCCGTTGTCTGTCGTTGTCGTTGTCGTTGTCGTCGTTGTCGTCGTAAACTTTTCACATTTTCATCTTCTTCTCAAGAACCACTGGGCCAATTTTAACCAAACTTGGCACACAGTATCCTTGGGTAAAGGGGATTCAAGTTTGTGCAAATGAAGGGCCACGCCCTTTTCTAAGGGGAGATAATCATGAATTTGTTAAAAATTAATGGCATTTTTAAAAAATCTTCTCCAGAACCGCTGGGCCAGGAAAGATGAAACTCATGTGGAAGCATCCTCGGGTAGTGTAGATTCAAGTTTGTTCAAATCATGACCCCCGGGGCAAGGGTGGGGCCAAAATGGCAGACCCAAGTTTTACATAGGAATATATAGGAAAAATATTTTAAAAACTTCTTCTCGATAACCGCTGGGCCAGGAAAGATGAAACTCATGTGGAAGCATCCTCGGGTAGTGTACATTCAAGTTTGCTCAAATCATGACCCCCGGGGCTAGAGTGGGGCCAAAATGGCCGACCCAAGTTTTACAAAGGAATATTGGAAAAATCTTTAAACATCTTCTTCTCCAGAACCACTGGACCAGGAAAGATGAAACTCATGTGTAATCATCCTCAGGTAGAGCAGATTTAAGTTTGTTCAAATCATGACCCCCGGGGCAAAGGTGGGGCCAAAATGGCCGAGCCAAGTTTTACATACGAATATTTAGGAAAAATCTTTAAAAATCATTTTCTCAAGAACCCTGCAGACATGATTGATCATTTTTATATAGAAGCATCCTCAGTTAGTGTAGATTCATGTTTGTTCAAATCATAACCCCCGGGACTAGGGTGGGGCCAAAATGACCGATCCAAGTTTTACATAGGGATATATAGGGAAACCTTTTAAAATCTTCTTTCAAGTACTTCAAAGATATAATTAGTGATATTCATATGGAATCATCCTCAGGTAGTGTAGATTCTAGTTTGTTCAAATGATGAACGCCTGGAGGGGGTGGGGGGGGGGGTAGAGTAAATTCAAGCCTGATGTGCTCAGGTGAGCGCTGTGGCCCCTGGGCCTCTTGTTAAATTTGATACACAATTACTACTAAAACAACATCGTCGGAAACCCACGGGTGATCTCGTCTTTACTTATTCGTCGGAAACCCACGGGTGATCTCGTCTTTACTTATCACCCGTGGGCAAACTGGCCGAAAAATCGTCGTATGTAATTAAATATGCATGGATCATTTGATTGGCCGCATTACAGAATCGCGATGCGTAACAACGAATCACAGTTCACGTTACATATGCAAGTTCGGCATTGCCAAAAACACGAAAAACTCATTCCGTAGTTAACACAGCTAATAAATCCACTCACCGGTGCATTTTGCAGTTAGAAAGAGGTTCTCCTTTATAATATCTGACGGATATTAATGTCAGTGACCTGTATGAATTGATTTTCATTGTTTTAAATCAAACTTCGCACGTTTTAACGAGCGTTTAGATATTTACCATAAATTGCAAAGTAATAAACGTATTTTTCAAAATTGAAGAGTTCCAACTTTCTGATTGGTTGACTTAAAACAACAAATTAGCATATTTTACGGCGATATTTCGGCGAGTTTGCCCACGGGTAATAAGTAAAGACGAGATCACCCGTGGGTTTCCGACGATGCTAAAACAAGTGTATGATGTGAAAGTATTGTATAACTTATGGTAATAGTAATACCCTTAAATGTAAATGTAACCAAACCATAAAATCAAAATAGCATTCATTGGTGAATGAACAATCCGTTGTCTATGACAAATGAAAAAAAAATTAACGAAGTTCAATATGTCAAGCAATATAAAATGAAATGTCGGGTATAATTATCCTGTTCTCTTATGTGTTTCAACAGCCCAGCGCATTTGTGCTGCAGCATTCAATGCAGCAAATTTGGATTATGAATTCGAAAGGTCAAAGTGGGCATTCCACTTTGTAGATCCATAGCATTGTGTGCGATCAATGTAACCACACCTCCCAGCGTAGCAACATTCAACGCTGCTTGCAATTGTCGACGGGTGATAAGACCGCGGAACATTAACTGGCAAAATTTGAAATATACAGATTACGTCATTTCTATCTGTTACAATCAAAACATTCAGTGATAGACAATGAAATGGGCGGGTACAATTCGACGCAGACGTGGGGAAAACATCGGATTGAAATTGCAGATCGAAATTCATTTTCAATCCACCTGAGCTTTTTTCAAAGCAAAGAGTGAATGTGTGATCCAAAAATCAACTAATTTCAACTTCCAAATACATGTTGTTTGAAGTTCACATTAATCATGTTTATATGAGTTTTAGCTTATAATTTTAAGAACGCGAAAGATCAAAGAAGACAAAGATTATTTTTTAGGAGATATTTGATTTAAGAAGGGGGGGGGGGGAATTGTCGAGTCAGGTCATGGCTTAACATCATGACAATATATTTTATTTCTAGGATTATAAGAGTGCATGAGTTTTTTATTTATTCTCACTGAAAGCTGTTGGACAATTTAATTTACATTTGTTCCGTAAATATTAATTTATTTAAAACACTGGAAAAGAAAAAATTCAAACTGTACCAAACTTGAAATTATTTGTCTTCTGGGTCAATCAGTAATAATGTACCTTCTAGCGTAGCTGAGGTGGATTGAAATTGAATTTCGATCTGCATGCAATTTCAATCCGATGTTTACCCCACGTCCGCGTCGAATTGTACACGCCCATTTCATTGTCTATCACTGAATGTTCTGATTGTAACAGATAGAAATGACGTAAGCTGTACATGTATATTTCCAATTTTGCCAGTTAATGTTCCGCAGTCTTATATCCAAAAATGGTCTGCATAGAATTAATGCGCATACTGTTTTGTGAAATATTTACGTGCATAAAACATTCAGTATAAATTAATTAAACAATATTATCACAGATAATTCAATTTATGCCGCTATGAGAAATATATTATATTTTACATTTTAGGATAATTCCGCATATTCCTGCGCAGGCTGCAGTATATGCGCCTTTATCGCAGCGCAATTATCATATAACCTTTCATTGCGAAATCGCAAGCTTTGCTTTTCTTGACAGAGTAACCTAATCAAAATCCTTGATTTTGTTGCGCCATTTTTGTTAGCCTGGTAGTGCCTTGAAAAAAAAACATTGAAAATGTTCAGTCCTCGAAAACCATTGTCAATTGAAATTGAATTTTTTATTAGCGTATCCAGGGTACCTGTAGTGTGCAAAACGAAATAGAAACGAAACGAAACAAACGAAACAAAATCTGCCGAAACGAAATGAAATCTAACGAAGCGAAACGAAACCTACCGAAACAAAACGAAACTGAGACGAAACGAACCGAAATCAAAACGAAACCTGCCGAAACGAAACGAAGCAAAACTTCAAATTGTTTTGGTTTGTAACTGCATGTGGAACTTTTTTTTTACTTCAAATAAAATTTATATAGTTAAAGCACTTGCTAATACTAAGTATCAAATTTAATTACCGATAAATTATGCTCCCTTCTCAGTCTAATGATGCACATGTATTTACATGTTTGCCAGCTGCAAATATGCACGAGCGTATTAAGCATGTACAATGTATAGCTAGTTTCAATATATGCAGTATTTTCTAATTTTCATATCTTACTCTTATTTCAGTCCTTATTTATCTAGATACAACATATCTATCAAAATTGATGTGTTACATGTTAACATGCATTCTCTGTGAGCACCAAAAAATTTATTATAGGGCTTGGAAACGACATATCTCCGATTTTGATGAAATTTGCACCACAGGTGCAGTTTGGTACAAAACCAGCAAATATGGTGTTAGAAGTTTCCCACGTGCACCCAGTTGCCATGGAGACGGGTGTATTGAATTTGGCCATTTTCGGCCATTTTTGACCAAACAAAAACATGAAAATTGAGGAAATATGAATGCATTTTTATCTTTATGTAGTGAACTCAAATATAAATCTTTGTATCATAAGAAAACATCGACTGTTAAGGAATACAGGGCATATAACCAGTTATTCCAGAATTGACCCCACTCTCAGAAAACGGTTCGGCAAAATAGCATAGTTTCTCAAAATGTGAAAAATGGAAAATTTGGCATTTTTTGAGAAATCTAAGGTTAAATAAAAAAAATTGTTTACGGAAATTTTTCAAATCATATGCGTGTCGTCAAACGTCAGTATTAGTAGTGTCCCCTCATGAAAAAATTGGAGTGGGATCTCAATGCTATTTTTAGTAACATGTATCTAAAAATAGACATATTTTGGAAAAATCTAAAAAATGAAAGTTGGGCAGAGTTTAAGATGCCATTGCTAGTTAATTATGAAATATACTGTAAAAGTCAATGTGCTAATGTCAGAGACTGGACACCAATAACTACCATGCATATTATTTTCAGGGATTTCCGTTTTCTATTTATAGCTTCAAATGCCTAAATATAGACATGTCTCATAAAATGATGAAAAATGACAATTTTTCCTCATTTTGAAGCTCCACTGAATCATAAATAATAAAAATATGGATCTCTCCAATATTTCATCAATAAGAACAAGGAATAGTATAATATCTCACAAATTATTGAGGACAGGCTCTCATCTCTATAAATAGTACAAATGTCTAAAAATAGACACATATGAAATTAACTGTTTAATGTTGATTTTCCACTAATTCTCAAATTACAGATGGAAAATTTACCGACTTACTGTCACTAACTGTAACTGATATTATGTGACTGACAAGAACAAAAGAACATTCAATGGAATGCAGCATGATAAACAGAGGTTTCCATTTCTATTTATAGTAACACATGTTTAAAAATAGACGTAATGCAAAATATCGGGATAATGTCGTTTTTTGTACTTTTTTCTAAAATTTTGGATGAATAATTGCTGACTGTCTGTTTTTAACTGCTATTGGCATATGGTGACCAACAAGTAAAAGAAAGCCTTATATGAAATACAGAATGAGAAGCAGGGGTTTTCATTTCTATTTATAGTAACACGTGTTTGAAAATAGACGTACTGCAAAATATCAGAAATATGTAGGTTTTTTTTGTACTTTTTTCTCACATTTTGGATGAACAATTGCAGACTATATGTTTTTAATTGCTAATTGGCATATGGTGACCAACAAGTAAAAGAAAGCATATACGAAATACAGAATGAGAAGCAGGGGTTTACATTTCTATTTATAGTAACACATGTTTTATAAATAGACGTGATGCAAAATATCGGAAAAATGTAGTTTTTTTGTACTTTTTTCTAAATTTTTGGATGAATAATTGCTGACTATCTGTATTTAACTGCTATTAGCATATATTGACCAACAAGTACAAGAAAGCCTTATATCAAATACAGAATGAGAAGCAGAGGTTTCCATTTCTATTTATAGTAACATGTGTTTAAAAATAGGCGTGATGCAAAATATCGGAAAAATGTCATTTTTTGTATTTTTTTCAAAAATTTTGGATGAAAAATTGCTGACTGTCTATTTTTAACTGCTATTGGCATATGGTGACAACAAGTAAAAGAAAGCCTTATATCAAATACAGAATGAGAAGCAGAGGTTTCCATTTCTATTTATAGTAACATGAGTTTAAAAATAGACATACTGTAAACTATCGGAAAAATGTAGTTTTTTGTACTTTTTTCACATCTTGGATGAGCAATTGCAGACAATATGTTTTTACTGCTATTGACATTCGGTGACCAACAAGTAAAAGAAAGCATATACGAAATACAGAATGTGAAGCAGAGGTTTCTATTTCTATTTATAGTACCACATGTTTGAAAATAGACATGCTGCAAATTCTCGAGAAAATGTAGACTTTCGCACTTTTTTTCTAACATCAGGGATGTTTAAAGTGCAGACAAATGACTTTTATTTGTTATTGACAGATTGTGACTAACGAGTGTGAAAAAGCTTTAGCTAAAGTGTATAAGAATAATGTTTATGGGTATTTTTACATTTTTGCCTATAGTAACACATATTTACAAATAGTCAGGAAAATAAAGAATCATTCGTTTTTCTCAAATTAGGGATGTGAAATTTGCAGTCAAACTTTCATTAGCTGTAACTGACATGGCTAATTGTATTCGGCGCGCCAGCGCGTCCACCTCATTCCAATACAAATATCACAAAAGTATGTTTTCCCTGCATTAAAACACTCAAATGACAGCGATTTTCTTTATAAATTAAGCAGTATCATTTATATTCAGGTCGACAGCCCAAGCCCGATTGAATTTTTTTTGTTAGTGTGGATCCAGAAAATTTTCCCTAGGAGCCGGTGTCTCAAATCACTATGTCAGTTAAAACTAGAACTGTCCAAACGGGACTAAATACCCCGCTGGGTTTTTCAGAGGTGCTAAATTATGAATATTTAATGGATCTTACTCTAAGAGAAGAGAGAAATGTTAAAACATTTTTAATGCAAATGTAATTGCTCATAATATTTTCATAAATGAAACGAAGGCACATCCTAATAAAAAAATCAGACTAAATATACGGACCGGACATGAATTATAAACTTTTTCTGTCAGTGACCTTGACCTTGCATTAATGGCCTTGGATCAAAGTCAACACAGAAAATCAGGTAATAAGCAATGTTTGTGTGAAGTAGTAGGTTCAGGTTAAGCCATAAAAAAGATATGGACCAGACACAAATAATATTTTTTTTTCAAGTGACCTTGAACTTCCCCAAATGACCTTGCGTCAAGGTCATGACACACTCTTAGGTCATGAGCAGTCTTTGTGTGAAATGAGAACCTAACAAGTTCATCCATAAGAAAGATATGGAGCGAACGCGAATTATGAAATTTTTTCAGTGACCTTGAACTTCCCAAAATGACCTTGGTTCAAGGTCATGACACACCCTTAAGTCATGGGCAGTTTTTGTGTGAAATGAGAACCTACCAAGTTTATCCATAAGAAAGATATGGACTGGACATGTATTATGAAATTTTTCTTCAAGTGACCTTGAACTTCCCCAAATGACCTTGGATCAAGGTCATGACACACTCTTAGGTCATGAGCAGTCTTTGTGTGAAATGAGAACCTAACAAGTTCATCCATAAGAAAGATATGGAGTGAACACGAATTATGAAATTTTTCTTCAGTGACCTTGAACTTCCCAAAATGACCTTGGTTCAAGGTCATGACACACCCTTAAGTCATGGGCAGTTTTTGTGTGAAATGAGAACCTACCAAGTTTATCCATAAGAAAGATATGGACTGGACACGTATTATGAAATTTTTCTTCAAGTGACCTTGAACTTCCCTAAATAACCTTGGGTCAAGGTCATGACACAATCTTAGGTCATGGGCAATCTTTATGTGAAATAGGAACCTACCAAGTTTATCAATAAGAAAGATCTGGACCGGACACGAAATATAAATTTTTTTCTTCCAGTGACCTTGAAGTTCCCCAAATGACCTTGGGTCAAGGTCATAACACACACTTAGATCATGGGCAATCTTTGTGTGGAGTAGTAGATTCTAATGTTCCTCATTAAGGAAGATATGGATCGGACACTTTTGCACAGACAGATGGACAGCTAGACAGACGGACAAGCTGAATCTTATATACCCCCAAACTTCGTTGGGGGGGTATGATAAAGTTGAATATTCCAGGGATCCAGATCCCCTTTGATCCATGCATGCCTTACCACAATTTGTTCAAAAGTAATCTGAAATTTTCCCAAATTTTTTGAGTTGGCTTACTTTCGATTTCTCTCTCTCTATACATGCATGTATATATTTCTCTAGACTTTAACTAAAGCATTTAAAAATATTTGTTGTTTTGGTTTTCATAAATTTTACGTATAAACATACATGTAGGTGTTGGAATGGGGGGGGGGGGTCAAAGATAGACATCACATAGGTAATAAATAATGGGAAGTAGATTTAGCCCCACCCCCCCTTTCAGCGGGCATTTTGCAGTGTAATCGAATAAGGGTAAGTGGTAGTGTTTAAAAAAAATGTTACTTAAAGAAGTTCAATCCCCCTCACATGAAATAGGATTTCATGTTTGGACCCTCCTCTTCACTTTTAGTTTGCTTCCGACATGAATGTAACAAATTAAAAATTCACCAGTATTTTGTTATGACCCTAGAGTTTTATCTCCTTTTTAAAGACTTGATTTTCATGGCAATAAGCTCTAGAGTTACAAAATTGAACTTCTTTCAGTACCATTTTTTTTTTCTTTCTTGAGCCACCTCCTCCTAGGGAAAATTTTCTGGAGCCACCTAACAAAAAAATTTCAATCGGGCTTGGCCTGTCGACCTGAATATAAACGATAATGCTTAATTTATAAAGAAAATCGCTGTCATTTGAGTGTTTTAATGCAGAGAGAACATACTTTTGTGATATTTGTATTGGAATGAGGTGGACGCGCTGGCGCGCCGAATACAATTAGCCATGTCAGTTACAGCTAATGAAAGTTTGACTGCAAATTTCACATCCCTAATTTGAGAAAAACGAATGATTCTTTATTTTCCTGACTATTTGTAAATATGTGTTACTATAGGCAAAAATGTAAAAATACCCATAAACATTATTCTTGTACACTTTAGCTAAAGCTTTTTCACATTCGTTAGTCACATTCTGTCAATAACAAATAAATGTCATTTGTCTGCACTTTGACCATCCCTGATGTTAGAAAAAAAGTGCGAAAGTCTACATTTTCTCGAGAATTTGCAGCATGTCTATTTTCAAACATGTGTTACTATAAATAGAAATAGAAACCTCTGCTTCTCATTCTGTATTTCGTATATGCTTTCTTTTACTTGTTGGTCACTGAATGTCAATAGCAGTAAAAACATATTGTCTGCAATTGCTCATCCAAAATGTACAAAAAACTACATTTTTCCGATAGTTTACAGTATGTCTATTTCTAAACTCATGTTACTATAGATAGAAATGGAAACCTCTGCTTCTCATTCTGTATTTGATATAAGGCTTTCTTTTACTTGTTGGTCACCATATGCCAATAGCAGTTAAAAACAGACAGTCAGCAATTATTCATCCAAAAATTTAGAAAAAAGTACAAAAATGACATTTTTCCGATATTTTGCATCACGTCTATTTTTAAAACATGTGTTACTATAAATAGAAATGGAAACCTGTATTTTGTATATGCTTTCTTTCACTTGTTGGTCACCATATGCCAATTAGCAGTCAAAAACATATAGTCTGCAATTGTTCATCCAAAATTTGAGAAGAAAGTACAAAAAAACTACATTTTTCTGATATTTTGCAGTACGTCTATTTTTAAACACGTGTTACTATAAATAGAAATGGAAACCCCTGCTTCTCATTCTGTATTTCATATAAAGCTTTCTTTTACTTGTTGGTCACCATATGCCAATAGCAATTAAAAACAGATAGTCAGCAATTATTCATCCAAAATTTTTTTTAAAAATTACAAAAAACGACATTATCCCGATATTTTGCATTACGTCTATTTTTAAACATGTGTTACTATAAATAGAAATGGAATCCTCTGCTTATCACGCTGCATTCCATTGAATGTTCCTTTGTTCTTGTCAGTCACATAATATCAGTTACATTTAATGACAGTAAGTCGGTAAATTTTCCATCTCTAATTTGAGAATTAGTGGAAAATCAACATTAAACAGTTAATTTCATATGTGTCTATTTTTAGACATTTGTACTATTTATAGAGATGAGAGCCTGTCCTCAATTATTTGTGAGATATTATACTATTCCTTGTTCTTATTGATGAAATATTGGAGAGATCCATATTTTTATTATTTATGATTCAGTGGAGCTTCAAAATGAGGAAAAATTGACATTTTTCATCATTTTATGAGACATGTCTATATTTAGGCATTTGAAGCTATAAATAGAAAACGGAAATCCCTGAAAATAATATGCATGGAAGTTATTGGTTTCCAGTCTCTGACATTAGCACACTGACTTTTACAGTATATTTCATAATTAACTAGCAATGGCATCTTAAACTCTGCCCAACTTTCATTTTTTGGATTTTTCCGAAATATGTCTATTTTTAGATACATGGTACTAAAAATAGCATTGAGATCCCACTCCAATTTTTTCATGAGGGGACACTACTAATACTGACGTTTGACGACACGCATATGATTTGAAAAATTTCCGTAGACAATTTTTTTTATTTAACCTTAATTTCTCAAAAAATGCCAAATTTTCCATTTTTCACATTTTGAGAAACTATGCTAATTTGCCGAACCATTTTCTGAGAGTGGGATCAATTCTGGAATAACTGGTTATATGCCCTGTATTCCTTAACAGTTGATGTTTTCTTATGATACAAAGATTTATTTTTGAGTTCATTACATAAAGATAAAAATGCATTCATATTTCCTCAATTTTCATGTTTTTGTTTGGTCAAAAATGGCCGAAAATGGCCAAATTCAATAGATCCGTCTCCATGGCAACCGGGTGCACGTGGGAAACTTCTAACACCATATTTGCTGGTTTTGTACCATGGTGCACCTGTGGTGCAAATTTCATCAAAATCGGAGATATGTCGTTTCCAAGATTTTTTGGTGCTTACAGAGAATGCATGTTAAGGCTCAATTATGTACGGGTCGAAATAAAGTCACTGTACTGTTGTATTGCGAATGTCTTACATGTAAAACATAGGATAAACCAGAGACTTAGAGTATTTAGTATTCCATTCCGAGATGTCTGGTTTTATTGTTCAATCAGATTATACATGTAACTCTAACCCGAATCTTGTGTATCCTTTTTATAATGTTTTTCATCAAGGCAGTTTTAGAGGAAGAAATGAGTGGTTTGCAATAAAGAGGCTCGAGCAGTGACGTCTAAAACGATTCAATTTCCTTCCGACGCCTATGTATGAGCTTGAAGCGAAACAATTGCCTATGGTGCTTGAATTATATAAATCTTATATTAAGTAAAATAAATAGACCATATAAACATTCTGAAACTTTTGTTTCTTTCCGGCAGGTTTCGTTTTGATTTCGTTTCATTTCGTCTTGATTTCGTTTCGCTTTCGTAGATTTCGTTTCGTTTCGGCAGATTTCGTTTCGTTTCAGTTCGTTTCCTTTTGTTTCTATTTCGTTTCGCACTTAACAGGTACCCGCGTATCCATGCTTAATTTTGCATTTTCAGAGAATTGATGTGCTGTAGAGGTTACACGTGGGACAACCAGACAAAAACATGCGTTGGTAAAGTTTCATTTTATTATCTGCAATATACATGAATGTATTGTTGGTTGTTGATTGATTATATCTATTACTGTATTGAATAATATTGATGTTTTGTCGTTCTCTCATCGGATTAGACAATTATTTTCGGTAAGAGAATACATCTTTTTGCGAAATAATAACATTGCCATATAAGGTAGACTAGTCGAACATACATATCCATATTGTACTAAGACTTACCTGTTCTCTTTCACAAACCAGGGCGAATTTTGCCGTTATAGGGTCTAAAATCATAGATAATGCAGTATTCCTTATAATTAAAATGTGTCGGAACTACGTGTATTGAAACTATTCAAAAGGTGTCGTATTTATTCACTTATGTTTGAAAACTATCAAGATCGTTGTATTTAAAATATAATTCGTGGAGGGAAAAGGACCCCTGATAGCAGCAATGTCACATAATCCATTGAGATGTAGGGTATTTCACTGTGTATCAAATAACTTGATGTGTGTAGAGATGACTATGACAAATGACTACAGGTATACTGCTAGCCCCCAAGGCAGTTACACATTTACAAATTACTAGTAATTACTCCCTCTCCTGGAATTTACCACTAGTAAAACATCTGTGCTTTCAAAGTCTTATTCTTTTTTTACAGATTGCCTGTATCCATATTATGGGCCAGATTGTATCTATGTGTGTAATTGCACTACGTCCGAATGCAATCGGTATTACGGTTGTACATTTGCATCAATAGGAACAGGTTTCCATTTTAATTTATTCAGCATGTACAAACATATTGCTTTTATCAACTCTCACTGATGTTAAGACATCGTCAAAATACATGTAATACCTTTATTTTTTTTATCAGGAACAACAAACATTCAAAAGGTGGCAACAGAAAAAAACACATCTTCCAATGGGTTAACTTCTTCCGGACAACAGTTTATGACTACTGTATATACATCGCCCAACACGTCTAGTAATTCATCAAAAGGAATAGGACAAGGTTCCAAATCATCAATTGCCTTAATAGACAACCCATTAGTTTTATGTATTTTTACTCTTTTGATTTTAGTATTTTTCCTTTTGATGATTTACATCTTAATTCGTATATCTGATATTCTAAAAATGTCAATTTGTACCCGACTTCCAAGAGAAGGAAATGATGAACGTAATCATTACGAAGAGATCGAACTTACCAGAATGACTCTTTTATCATAACCCGAATTGAATCTAATCACAATTACAGCATGCATGTGTAAAGATGTAAAAAAAAATTGTTTAAAAACTCATAAATACAATACACAAAAAGAATCGTAAACAGGGTAAAACACCGACCCCTGGATACATGAGGTATCTGGGAGAAGTAAGCATCATTAGCCGCTTCAGTCTGATTCCTGTATTTCGTAGGTAGACAGAGCTCTCCGGGGTCCATTTTGACACCAAAGCAAAGACCTACTTGTAACGAATGGTATGAAACATATCAGAGAAAATGCGACCCAATAATAGGTTGTGTATACCAACAAGGTCATTATATCCACCACAGATTTCGAAGGAAAAAACTTGTACTACTACATGTAACATCAATCTTTCTGTCAGTACTTTGCATTTAAAAGTTTATTACACTAAAAACTTATTCTTGCGCATCAAAATTAATTTGTGGACATAACAACATATACAGGTGATGTAATATTAATCAATACATTAAAAAATTAATTGAAAATTCATATGCTGAATTCATTATGTTTGTCATGCCGTTTATCGTTTGTTGGTCAATATTTTCTATAGTCAGTAAATCTTGTTTATCTTATATTACGTGGAAATAAATAGAGAAGAATTATATTTTGAGTTTAATTTCGAAAACGTTTAGAAATTAACGCTTCATTCCAGTAAAATGAGTATTTGTAAATTACAACTCATTTGGCGGCACGTGTACATATATAAGTGTTTTGTAGAAATATTATAATTAATTTATTTGAAAACATTAAATAAGTTTATCGATATGAAATTTTTATACTGAATAAATTTCAATACGGAATAGTAACATGTATGGTTTGAAGTCGGATTAATCGGGCAAAGAACACGTATGTCAAGCCTTCAATGCAAAATCCCAATCCCTTGCCAGATCTACAAATCTACATGTTTACCAGCCCTTTTAGCTATGTACTGCTGTAATTGTTCACTGCCAGCCCCTCCCTTATCCACACTTTTTGTTTGAGTATAGTCAAGTACTAACAAAATGAATTTGTTTTTCGAAAAAATAAAAGAGTTTAAATATTCCCCTCTCTTCCACAACATAGGATTTGTAGTTTGATCTCAACCCTTTTTCCTTATCTAAAATTGTTCACGACAGGTAAGCTGCCACTCCCCCTTGCCTAGAAGACTGAAAATCTCCAATACTTAGAAAAAAAGAAGTCACAATCCACTGTTTATTCTGTGACATTAATGAAGCCAAAGAGATGACATTTCAGGCTTTCTGGAAAGCCAAACTTGTTATTCTTATACTGCTATTTTTATATCAATTTTGTCTGTCTGTTTTCTGTCTATTTGTCTGTTCATCTGTTTATCTTTTAGTCCGTCTGTCTGTTGTTACATTTTAGCTTCGCTATAACTTTTGACCCATAAGAGATAAACACATCATATTTGGTATGCATACTCCTCTTATTAAGTTATTTCAAATGACACCAAGGTCAATGACCTTGTTACCTTAGCTGTGACATATATGCTAAAAAAGCTTTTTCGAACTTTGTTGCCGCCGTGAGCATAGTGTTTCACCAACACATCTTGTTTTTCGCTAATTGTACAGATATCTATTTTCTCTCAATCATTAATCCTTTTTTCCTGACAAATTTACTGAACCATTTTGCGAGACGATAGAATCGATTATTCTTCTGATTGTTTATTTGAGAAAAAAACTTAAAACATACTAAGTAAAAAGATGATTGAAGATCTTACCTGAAGATAAAATCTAATGTCAATGTAAATAAATACTTTATAATAAATTTACTAGGACTAGTAAATTGTGAAGTTGAAACAAATGAATAACATACATGTGATGTAATCATTCCGCATATAGATATGGTCAAATGCATTGCTGATTATAAGAAAGGTTAAGTTTGCAAACCTGTTCTTTAAAGAAAAGTGAAAATAAGGATGAAAAAATGATATCCTAGGACAGAGGAAAGAAAACTTGTATGGTAGTTATTGTATAATAAGAAAGAAAAATGACAAAGTTCAGAATTTTTTTTTCATTTTATATTTACCCAGGATTTTATCAATAGAGGATTTATGTAAATCTCAAAATTCCCAATACATTTGAAATGTTAAAACGTCAAAAGCTGGATTAAAACTTCTTTTAAATAATTGAGAGTTTCTATAGTTTAGAATACTTGCTAGTTTTTTTTTCACCCAACGTAATCCTCAAAGGGAGAATGAAAATTATATAATTTACAGAAAATCAAAACATCTTACAGAAAGTGATAGTGGCAATTTTGTAAAAGGCATTTTTGGAAACAGGCTTCTGTAAAAAGAGAAAAAACAAACATTCCTAATTTTATTGCACAAATCTCTCATCTGTATGGATCAATTGCAAGGAAATAAAGAGTAACACCGCCTTACTTTTGAATTCAGATTGACGCTTCAAAACGGATTGAGAGAATATATTAGAGCATTATGTTTAAAAAACAAAGGTACACTTAATGAACTATTTGCCGTGAGTCTTATTTATTTATGTTTTATATGCATTTTTAGCTTAGGATAATAATTTATGTTTTATATGCATTCTTAGCTTAGGATAAGCATTTTTGTAAAATCTAGGGTCGGTTGAAATGACCTTGATAACAAAGTTAATATACTAGTAACCTATTATTGTGTCGGGGTTTTTTTTGGCTGAGGTGTATCTTACTAATGGTTAGACCTTTGTTTTCACGGCGGGTATAAATGACCTACAGTGGATATTCACTAATCCTAGATACCAGACCTACCTCCGGAACTTCCAGGGCGCAAATTGATATGCCCCTTTCGAATACAAGTATTTGTATTATTTATACATGTTATATGTTTTTGAAATTGATAACTGCTTTATATTTCACCACCCCTTTTAAATGATACAGCCCTGGTTTGAAATTTATTATTTACTTAATAATTAAATGAAATGGTTTTCTTGCATTGTATAAAGAAGTAGCTTCTTCAATCTAAAGTAAAAACTAAAATAAAAACTACTTTATTAAGTTAGATTACATGACATTGTACAGATTGATTGATTCTACATGTATATTTCTAACGTCTCTCTGGAGAATTTTTAAATCATACGGAGACGCCACCACTTACCAATGGAGAGCTACAAATTTTGTCCTATACTTGGCACTAAGGGCTATAGATCAGGGAGGGATCCTTTCCGTGCCAGCACCTACTGTGACTTGAGACCTTGTTTTATACGGTCTCCTCCGAAGGACAGGTCTCCATGTTCCGCAGTGGGATTCGAACCCACGACTTTTAAAGGATTGACTCCTTACTTCGCGACTCTAGAGCAGACGCTCCAACCAACTACGCCACGCGGGTGACTAAACACGGACGAAATGTTTTTTTAATAAATAAATACACTGAACCTCCTTCTGCAGGATCTTTGTTGCTGAAGCTTCAGGTATTTTGTATATTCATTCCCTGGTGGTAATTAAGGGTCAGTGTGTGTCTGTGTGTGATACAAATATTTTCAAAAGTATTGTATGTTAATCAATAATGCAGTGTATTGAACTGACTTACAATCAAGTGATATATCAAAACCGCTTTCAGAAATCTTCTTTTGAATGCATTAGGAGTTTGACACCCTTTACTAGCTAACGTTTCAACACATTTCATCGACCTAAAAAGTGTTGTTGTTTTTTTAAATACGTATGCATGTACATGCATCATATCATAAAAGTTATTATACAAATATGGACTCAATGTAGGTCAATATGCATTTATAATGACCCAGGATGACAGATATTGACCGAAGATACATGTAGTATATCGACCGAGGGCGCTAGCCCTCGGTCGATATACTTCATGTATTTGAGGTCAATATCTGTCATCCTGGGTCATTATAAATGCATATTGACCGTGCATTGAGTCCATATTTATTATATTATATAAATAATAATTTCCCAAATTTATTAGTGCAATGTATATCATCCTATTATTTACAGAGATAGTATTAACCATAAATAAGTTGAATGTAAATGGTTCAGAATTCATTGAATATTACTCAGAGGAAATTGTTTTGGCAATAAATTTTTCATATCATAATAATGACGCAAGATATCTATCTCCGAATAACACAGAGTACCCCCTCCCCCAGATTGAGAATCGCTCTGAGTCTCGTTTACACTTGCAGACGAAATGCACTGACAAAATATAAATGTCTTCTAAGAATAGATACAATCTTACATGGTATGCTTGTCTATATTTTCTTTAGTCTCCGTAATCGCGTAAACAGCGTCAAAACTCTGCTCGCCGAGTGGAAAGGTCGAACTCAACCATGAAATGGTATGTGGTAATTATTCCCGAAAAATATTCACAAATATCCTAGTGTCGTTTACTAATTATTGAATTAGAAATTCAAATAATGAGTACACGACAATTATAATTGTCGTGTACTCATTATTTGAATTTCTAATTCAATAATTAGTAAACGACACTAGTAATTGTTTTGTATTATCAGTCTCAGAGTTATTCACTATATGTTTTAAATTTTCCTCACCTACAACTTGCGAATTTCCATGTTTGTCTAAAGCGAAAGTGAAAACGAGACAGCTCGTGCGAGTCATTATTCGCTTTCAGCGGTCATTATTAAAAAATAAGTACTTCGTATTGACCAATCAGATTACCGGATTTCACAGAGTTATATAATATAATAAATTATCATAATATTTAGTGCATATGATTTTACTTAAAATATAAACAAAAGGGTTGATTATATGTTACAACTCACGCAAACTAAATCACAATATCTTTTAATAATTTAAGCTGCTTATCAAATTTTATATACTTTATATGTATTCTATATTTTTAGTATATTATTATTATTTTTCTGTATCTATTTTTTTTTTAATTATTTCAAATTGAACTGACACGTTTTATAGCACTTACCGAAAGTATTCATCGATACAAAGAAATCCATTCATTTGAGACAATATCTTTATGTTTGCAATGGACACGGGTAAAAAATTAATTGATTGTTTTTTGTTTATTTGTTTGTTTATACAGACGTCTTTGACGTCTCCATGTGTGTTTAATACATAATTTAAACAATAAAATGCTCTCTTTGTTTGTTGTTACTGGAATGTACGGAAGAGTTGTTGCAGAAAAAATACATAACCCGCATAAGCGGGTTATGTAATTTTTTTCTGCAATAGCTGCGACCGTTCATTCCAGTCATAACAAACAAAGAAAGCATTTTATTGTTTATATTTATATTTGTTTAAATAATCGTTTGAATAAAAAGGTTAATTATTGTATTAATGATGCAAAAGTCTTTATACATTTCATTGATGGAACAGCCACTGGTCAAGAAATCTGTACTGGCGACATGCCAATGTAGTTCATGCAGTGATGAACGCAATGGAATTTCTTAAGAAATAAAGGAGAAATTATTTAGTGGATGTAAATAAATATAGTATAATAGAGTATGTAAGTAAGTAAATGGCTTATAATAGTGACATGTGTAATGTACAATTACAACAGTTGTCAACAATTATACATATACATATAATAAGAATTTAAACAACCGGCCCATCGAGCATATGTGTCACTTTAAGAATATAACATTAAATAAGGATACAGAGATATTACACATTGTGTTTATTATAAATATAAGACTGTCTATAAGTATATTCTGAGTATGTATGGATTTTCCGATCTGCCTTGGGAAATTTAAAAGAAATTTGGTTCTGTCTAATTCTGACATATTAATATCAAATGAAGTTGGGTTAAATTCAATGCTGTATGGTTAAAAGAGTGCTCTTCGATTTGAATATGATGTACAATGAAGCAAAATGTGGCATTCATCTTCCACATTATTTGAAAAACATAGAGTACACAGTCTGTCAGATAAAGCCTCCCCCTTATACCGTCCTGTTTCTATTCTTATAGGTAACACACCGCATCTGAATTGAGCAAGTATAGAACGATGATACTTTGAGTATCCATTGTTACGTATTTCTCGGTTTGAAAATCAGATTTAACGGCTCGGTAGGCTCTAAGTTTTCGGACGTTTTGGAGATCTTCATTCCATGCGTTTAGAAATCTTCGACGAAGTTTTTCTTCCACTATGGTTGCAGGCTATTTGATTTTGGAAATATATAGGTAGACATATCAAGAGATTCAAATAGGAGTTTGGCTGTATGTGACCAATTTCTGTTGTTAAATAAAGATTGTTCCAGGTCCCACAAGAATATTTTTTTCGTAAGTCTGTCGTCCGCCATTGTACCGAGTCGATTCCAAAGACGTATAATATTCACCTGGTGTCGATAAAATGAAGGAAGCCAACCAACTTCTCCAATAAATTGGTAGTATTGGAGTAAGTCTATGCACACCCAAGAAGTATCGCAACGCATGATGTACAGATTCAATATTATGATGTCGTAACCCCATACTCCACGGCAGTAATCCAAAATAGGTGCAACTCCGCCCATACATTGTATACATTTTCTCGTATGTTTTGAATCCTTTTGATTTATTTGAATATATTTTGTATGTAATAGCACCTAATGCGCGTCCACCCGATTTTGCAAGATTTTCTGTGTTGTTCTTAAAAGTGGTAAATTCGTCAAACAAAACACCAAGATACTTATAGGATGACGAATAGTCAATTCGATCTCCTCCTAATGTAAATAAATGGTCCCTTCTTTTCCGCTGTTTTTTTTTTTTACGGAAGTGTACCACTTTAGATTTTGTCAGGTTTATACACAATCTCCATTTCTTGCACCAGTTGGAGACAACATCAAGAAGTGCGTCCATGTCAGCCTCGTTATGCGCAATCAACGTTATATCATCTGCGTATAGAAGGAAGTTTAATTTGTTGGCACCAAATTCAATTTCATTGTTTAAGTTTTTTACTTGTATAGCGAGATCGTTGATGAACAGAGCGAACAACGTTTAGCAGATATTATCTCCATGTCTAACACCCGATGTACATCCAAAACAGTCGGTGTAATGGCTACCCAAACGAACACAAGACTGAGTTTTCTGATATAAAGATTTCACCGCTTGATAGAAATGCCCGTCCAATCCATTTATAAGTAATCTGTATTCCAACAACTTTGTATCCACCACAGCAAATGCTGGATAGAGAGTTTAAGATTAAAATTAAGTCAATAAAAGTAACAAACGTAGAATTTCTGTTTTTGATTATACTATTTAGGGCAAATACATGATCTAAGCAGGAATTTTCACACCGGAATCCGTTTTGCTCGTCCACTAAAAGATCGATATCGTCAAAGAAAATCACCTGCCTTTTTTCAGATTGGAACTGTAAATTTAAGTTACAACAGAGAGAAGGTTTATTCCTCTATAATTCAGTGGAAGCAGAGCGTCCGAGGATGGGTGATAGATTTGGATATTTAAAATCTGTACATAAAGTCACTTGAAATCGCCCATTAAGTTCACAAAACTCTCAATTCTTAACTTAACCGACAGCTTCTTACAATTACAGGTAACTTAAAGGTGCATGGACACAAATTTGAAGTTAATATTTTCTGTATAATATTAAGACTTATATATTTTAATAGCATTTAATACAAAAATAAATTAAAAATCTTATTTCATCTAAAATGTATTGAGACTTCAAATTTGAGAATGGGTTTGATTTACACATCCTTGCACTCTCACAATTTTTTTATTTTATTCTTAATACTCAGAAAAAGTGACGATCTTGTTATGAATACATTATGCACAAGTATCAAACATTCATCTATGAAATGTTCAACATTATATCATCTTTGAAAATGACAAATACAATGCAAAAAGGCACATATGTAATATCCAGGTGCATAATTTCAGAACATCCACATCTACAAGTTTTTTTTATCAATAAAGAAACGTCTCAAGCTCTTTAGTCTGTAAATAAATGTTGGACATGGTAGATCCATCCATTATAGAGAACTTCACAATATAACGGACACATGAGATTTATACGAAAAAAAAAAAAAAAAACATTTGAGATATTTTTAATTGTTTCTTAATTTCAAGATCGAATGTTTATGACTTTTTCTTTAATAACATTTTTATTATCCATTTCTTAAGAGTTTCAGTTTAACACAATGTCAAAAACACACTATAACGGCGTCAACGTACCTATCAATTGCAAAATCTGTTTAAAATTCAATTATATATATAAAATTGTAATTACATTTTTAAACCTGTTATTTCTAAGGTTTGTTTAATTTTATTAATCAAGTGAAAAAAGTTGCTTTAAAACAGTAAGCACGCTTCATTTTGCTATGATGCGCGAAGTCAAGTCGGCCCCCTTAAATCCGTATGTCCACAAAAATCTGTGATATTTTGTCAAAACTTGAACACCAACTTCAGAATCTGCATTCCCACAGGCTTCCGCTTGTGCCTATGATCTACTTTTGAGTAATTACCACCCTTAACTCTGTATGTTTCTGGAGAAAGATGTATTATTTGAGAACTATGTAATAATTATTTCTCCACCCGTTGAGGCCACCTGATGTAGTCAGAAATCAAGAGACCTGTTATTTAAATTTAAATTTTACTGACACTGTTCATTAAGTGAAGCAATACAACTATTGTTTTTACCCCTCACTCTCTGGTAATTTAAATGTGTTACGTAATCATAGCAAATATATGACCATCATATGGGACAGTTTATTAAGTTAACAATAGAGAAAATGTTTTAAGTAGGACAAAGTCCTCAAACTATCCATTCTTTGAGAGAGAAAAAAAACTATTTTCGTCCATTCGGGCCTCGAACAGCTGGAATGTTTTCAGACTTCCTCCTTAACATAAATTTCTTATTAACATGTACATGTACGTTCGTCTACCTAAATACTTTAATTTTCACCACATATTTCTTCTGAAAATATTATTATATACACAATTTGTACATTAAATATTCCTACAATCACTACTTTATCAACAACAACAAACAAATACAGAAAAATGCAAATATTATGGTACATTATCATGAAATAGAAAAGTAGCTCAACCGACATTATTCGTTGAAACGGTAATAAAAATAAAAATTTAAAGCACAAGTAATCATTTGTTAAGTTCAAAGATCAGTGCATAGAAATTAAAAAGAAGTTCAAAATGTTCAATATCTATACTATTTCGCTTTTAAACTGTATGACATATTGTTATCTGTTTCGTTGTGATTTCTTTCTTTCAGATAAGGACACAAATTCATTTTGTATAAGCATAGCAGAGCGGATCAGAAACTCTTGACTTGGGTAGATGAAGAAATGTCCAACTTTGCAATATCCTTTTTAAACAAGATATTTACAATCAAGAAGAATGTACGGTTGGGATTTATTGTGCCCTAAAAAGTTCATGTTCTTAAAAAATTATGACATGAGCTTTTCCAATAGTTGAGTGGATGAATAAGATAAATCATTAAGGAATATGGCATAAAGGAGAAACATCTTGAAAAATTGCGTCACTAGTTTGGTACCTTTCTAGGTTTAATGCAGAAAAGCCTCAGAATAATGCATTTTATTTTGCTTGGTTTTCTTTAGAAAACAGTGACTGCCACCGTCGTCTGCTTCAATTCTTAGATATATTATGTGAACTGCTTTAAAAAATAACATTTCTCAAAATTTTTGTTGGCGACTGTGACAAATTAAGTTTTGCAATAGGGAATTCCACTGAAAATTGGTGTCTTCTGCAACTTTTAGAGAAAATACGGGGAAATGCACAAGATAATGACGTCAGAATTAGCATTTAGGAGGTCAAATGAGAAAAACATTTTATATGTATTCTTACTGCATGGAATTCCTATGATTCAGAAAGAGTAATTTTAATGTCTTTTCACTTTCATATTTTTGAAAAATACAGGTCTTAATGTGTATTGAAATTGTACCCTTTTTTAAATTCATCAGCTACAAACCTCTTATCATCAAAAAAATGTATTCATAAAATTTTGGTCAATGCTAAGCTGGAAATTGGTGCAAATATGTGATATTGATACGACTTAGGCATGAAAACCTAAAATAAATCTATCTTCACGGAGAAAAATATAAGTAAAAAATAATATTCAGTATCCCAACACGAAAACATTGCTTTATTTTCTTTTTGCTCCCTATATATATATATAGATATAACATGCATTCAACCTCTGCATACTCCTGTTAAATGATGCTTACTAGGTTGAGCTAAATTTAAAAGTGGCGTCATCTTGACATACAAGAAAACAACGAACGGTGAATACAACCTTTGTTTTTCCGGCACTTATATTGTGCAGTCTTTTCTTGCTTTAAATTGCAGGTTAAGTTCTCATATCTTCGCTTTACTTCACATGATTTTCAATCATAATATAACTTTAAACTTTTATCGTACTCTGTGTCGTTCTTAACTGGCCTTTAAATCAGTAACAAGATAATAGTAATTATAACTTTAATTTAGACTGGGTCTAATTAATGAAAAATATTAAACTATTATCAAGAAAATTCAGAGTAGAAATGTTCGAATGCAATTCCCCTCCCGCCCCCCTCTCGCAGTACATTGTCAATCCTTGATCAGTGGTGTGTTCAGAATTTAACAATTGAACACATGTACACTCGGTGAATCGTAAACATTACCAATAACAGAGCTCGTGTCCTGTTCACGAAAACAGTTTACAAGTGTATTCAATTTGTTTAACTCTGAATACATCACTGAGCACGGACTGACGATACTAATGAAATCTAGGATATATTCCAAGTCTACCAATGTATTGGAGAAAATAATTCATTGTCAATATCCGTGGGATTTATTCCATTCGAACAAATTTGTTGGAGGAAAACTCCCCGTGGACAAAATATCCCACATTTTTTCTCCCATGGGAGAAATTTATGATAGTTGTTGGGACTGAAAACCCTCCATTCTCCCATGTGATTCTGAGTTTTGGGACCTCATATCTATGGGAGTGGAGCTGTTTGTGAGTTCAACATGGGATTAGTGTATACTACTAAGAAAACCCACAAAGTGATATAAAATATGATGGCTATCATAATTAAAAAATTGTTAGCAAAAAGACAGGACAATGTTTTGTCGGCGTTAAATGTCGTACTGTTTAGAACTTTTCAATGTTTTGACTTTCACTTAGCAGACTCTGGAGTGACTACCCCCATTCATACGACATGATTTGCATACCTAAGTATATTTTACACATATGTAAATTTACATGCATCTGCAATTTTGTCGCATGAACTGATTTGCTCACATGCAAATTCTGCTCTGGAGTCAGGATAGGAATATACATTTTATGAATTCCCCAACCACAATTTAGCTCTTAATGACTTTCTTAAACCTTTCTCAGCTTTTAAACCAGGGTAAACTACAGACAGATTAGTTGATTTTACAAAGATTTCAACAATCTTGTTTAAAGTATGATTTTGGTTTTGTTAGTACTTAGTTTTCGTATGACGCACTTTCTCTTTTAGTTATTTCACTTGGCTACCATCAATCGAACATTGTAGCTTTCCCAACACTAGAAACTTCAAAGTTTTTCAGTAATATATTTCGCTGAAGACACCAATCAATAGCCACCTTTTTCTTTACGTCCACTACTCGTCTACAGTCTCAGCTTTTTATGAAAATTTTCATATCAATCTTTGTCCTTTGCGTTTTAGTTCTGTCGTACTGGGTCAATTAGTGAATCATGTTTATCAAACTTTCTTTAAGGAACATTTAAAAGTTAGTCATATTTCCAAATACCCCTGGTAGTAAGAAAATACCCCTTTTCAATGAAAATTTACAATTATGAATCAGTGCATCTCCTTGTGTTTTATGACAATTTAAGGATATACTTATGGTACATAAATCTTGATCGCATTGCAAATTAACCTTTACCTATGTGGTTAATTAACACATGAGTAGATTTGCACACATAAGCAATTTTTCGTCGAATGATTAGGGTATTAGTTTATACCTTTTTTTGTCGTTGGTATCACACATCCAGCAAATCGACTGCATTCCAACTCGGTACATTTACATTGGCGACTGCAATTCAGTCCGTAATATGGATACACACATCCTGAAGATAAGAGACCAGGTAATAATTTGAAAGGCATCCCAAAGTGTGAAAGAATAAACTGAAAATATCAACTTAAACTTTTTCATGAGTTTATCTTCTGGACAACAATACGTAGGAAATTCAACGAACTCCATTGAAGTGGACATTTCGTAAATTTAATTGCCGTTATAATAATCTTGTTAGCAGATAACCTATTAATGCGTCGTATTTGGCTTGTTTTATACCAATTCTAAGACCTTTGTTTTCATACTCAATTTCATTATGGAAAGATCCCTTCTATCTAATCCGTAAATTGGGTGTGACCCATCACAGGGGATGCTTACTTCCTCTATACACCCCGGTTCTTCCAAGGGTCCGTTTTTTGTGCTATCAACACATACTTGTAAAGTTATAAATAGAAAAAAAAAACAATCACTGTTCATTATCTTCACCAGTTATATGATAAATATTCCATTATGCTCTAGATATGGAGGGAACAATGTTTTACCTGAAAAAAAATCATAAATATTTTAGCACTAACAGAGAAAAAATACATACCAATGCAGGTCTTTGTTTTGTTATCAAACGTATAACCTCTACAACACACCAATCTACTTAACGTGAAAAATATAAATAAAAACAACATAAAAAAATTAAATGAAATAATAAAATCTAATCATAATTGAATATATTTTAAGTTGTGAAATTTTGCAAAAAATACAACACATAGCTCCACTGAAATTTTACAGGGTACAAAATATATATGATTTTTATTACGCCTTTGAAGAATTTTAAGATGTAGAGATCTGAAATGGTTATAAACCTTTTGTGGTTTTTACTACTTAACAATGCTAGACATACCCGGCACATTTTCCTCGTTCTTCTAATGTGACCTGCAAAAATGAAAAAATAAATACTCCTAAGGTAAAAAACATTTTTTTTTATATCTAACAAATATAAATGAAATATAATGATGTTTAAGCTGTACAATGCCCTTTTCCTTCCTTTTTCCTGTAATATAAAAACCGAAATCAAACTGTAAAATTAAGCTCTTAATAACTCTATAAAGTAGTTTAACCTTTCCTTTTTTCCATGTGAAATGAGTATGTAAAGTCCTGTTTCAACACATCTAAGCTGATTTCAAAGTCACAGGTACATTTACTGAGTATGCTTGTTAAGAAACATATTCTAGGAGTAATGTTTTAAAATATTTCTTTAAATTTTTGAATTTAAAGGGACATGTCTAATCGAATCTAAAATAAACTTTTTATGAAATAATATTCTTTGGACTAACATATATTAGTGTATCAACATATGTTAAAAAACATGACACGGACCCTGTTTACATAACAAAGGTTTGGAGCGCTAAATATGTCTCGTGTCTTGACAACTGAAGTTTGAAATTTTAATGATCATTAAAAAGACCTTACTTATAAATATACTGAAAGGAAAAAGAAACGCAGGGTAAACTTTTGAGGTGAATTAAATTTGTTTTTCTGGGAATAATTTTTAGTTTTCGAATCTACCTTTTAAAATCATCTTTCAAAAAGATATAACCAAATTCTCATATGATTTTGTCTCATTATTCATAAGTAATTGAAGCTCATATGATGATACCCCCAAAAGTGAAAATCCAAAACTCTCATTATCTTCAATGTCTATCTTGTGCATTTGTAAGAGTCCTATTTTTCCTTTGCATTGAATTTCATCAGAGTGTTTATCTTTCAAATCCTGGCTTTATTTAGCATGGGTAACCACGCAAAAAATAAGTGAAACGGCGTGCGCATGCGCCAGTGAGAGGAATACAACGGTAAATTGAATGGCTCAAAAAACCAAATTGCAGAATTGTTTTCTTTCAAATTTCGTATGAATGTAATGATTATAATCACCTACTCTATAATTGGCTGTTTTTGTGGTAGTGAGGTGGTGATTTAAGAATTGGCAGGACGAATAACCCGCACGTAACATGACTCTGTTTCGCGTTACCGTCATCGTCACGGTTGATTGAACAACACTCCAGACCCTCTCTGACAACGGCTAAAACGTTTTATAGGGGAAAATTTTTAAGAGACTGCTTAATAAACCGCTGTTGCCCTTTTCATTAATTAGGCGATTCGAAAACAAGACCCCATTGAACTTCCGTAAACTGTGCAAAGATTACAATAAATTCATAATGTCTCTTAATATTGAAAAACGATGTGCATACCTCATATGCATCAAATAATGCAACAAGATTGGTTGACAAATTCGTCGTTATCAAATTGCACGTGTTTTAGGCTTTTTAGCGTTTTCCCTACGTGACGTCATAAATTTTACGGTTGAGTAATTCTGAATACTGATTTTGATGCACAGTAACTAAATTTCCCTTCTGACCAATTTTCGTAATTTTCGGTCATGTGGTAAATTTTTTATCGAAAATTATGCTACCCTGCGTTTCTTTTTCCTTTCAGTATATTTGTAAAAATGAAAAAAGAAGATAAATTTGCAAATTTTTAGCTGAAACTGAGTCCATATCCCTTAAAAAAACAAAACACGTAACTTTCGCAAAAGATAGCGAAATCAATTAAAATGATAAAGATACCTATTATATTACATGTAACGGAATAGGAAAGTATTGATGCTTTCCGCTCAATTAAGCTTTTTTTTACATGAAGTGTACCTGGAAAAAAATTGAGGAAAAAATACAAGGCGTTTCGATTATGTCCTTTTAAACAGGATGTAAGGTTAAACTCCAATATTAACATATGGGATCATACACGTCAGTTGTTTGGTTGAACAAAACGAGCGGGGTTTAGAGGAAACGTGTTTTGTATCTCATCGGCCTTGAATGTTGCATGTCATTAAACCCTTAACGTAACAATGAAACCACTTCATTTATAATTAAATATCTAAATAATTTTTCGTATATGTATGCTGGTAAAATTGCTCCTAAACATTAATACATTTGAATACAATGTTTCTAAAGACACAATTCAAAAATACATGTACATGAGTAACTGACATTATTCCAAAGTTCCAAAAAGCCTGTTCACTCTGATCCTGGATTATCTTGCAAGAAAAGTCATTAGACTTTAAAACGTTTAAAGCATTTAAAGGTGCTTAGACACAGATTTGAAGTTAAATATTTTCTCGAATTTTCTGCATAGTATTGTAACGTTTCCGCCTGTTCCAGCTGGTTTGTTACAATGAAAATATATTATTGTGGGTCTCCTGTTTCTGAATTTTACCCTTCAACTCTAAATGAAAAGTCAGGTTGTAAATTTATGAAATTTATTATGGTGAAAACAATGAATAACAAAATAACAATAAAATAATTGGCAATTAGGCAATAATAAATTAGGGGTTCTCCGACAATAAAAAGTTATCTGGATAAAATGGGCTACCCGGAAATAAAAGGGTATCCGGATCAAATGGGTCACCCGGATGAATTTATAAACAATGAATCAATTGGGTATGGGTCTACCGGGGACTGGAAAAGGTATCCGGGTCTAACGAGTTAGCCGGATGAATTTATAAACAATAAATCAATTGGGTATGGATCTACCAGGCGGTTACCAGATATTGGTAATGGGTTAATTTACTCAATATGGGGGCATCAGATTTTACCCACTTCTGGGGAGTTGGGATTCTTAGAGCTGGTCAGATGTTGATGAGTCTGACCAACGTCCCAGACTGAAGAAAAAGTCCAAAGTGCCTTCTTTATATACCTTTTCATCACTAGGGCCGAATTAGTTCACGTGCGAATAACCAGCGGGCTAGTGCCCCCGCTGCCCCCCCCCCCCCCGTGACTACGCCTATGCTTTATCATTACATTTACTTACATTTCAAATTATAAGAATTAGATCAATTAAGGAGAAAATGACTTGAACTATTTGTGGCGGATGTTTATGCATGTTTTCTGTTGAATATCGTCGAAATAAACTCGTCGACACAGTAGCCTCGCTTTCGACTCTATATAATAATGCATGTTAAATTCGTGATGACCAAGGGAGATTGAACATATTTCAACTCCCAAAAAATTACTTACCAGAAAGCTACAGTACCACCCATTGAAAAATCTGTGTATTATATATTGTGCACAAAAAGTGGGCTGTTTCTTGATTTATTTCTGCAAGTTTTTCAACTCAAAACAGTACTAACCGTGTATTCTTCCTAACACAATCTTTTACAGTTTGCACAACAAAACATTAAGATTTTTCGTACAATTGTTGATCAAATAGCCCTCCTGGTCCTGATCATCGAAAATTTCATCTATTTATAATGCCATTTTTGGTTTGCATGATAATTTGGTTTAAAAGCACTTCGTGCAGATGTCAACTACGAGAGTACTTTAAAGAGGAGTAAGGAATTTTTTTGAATCCTTCTTTTTCGCGATTGAGGTAAAAATTTGGAAAAATTAATCTAGAACTAAGCGCACTTTTTGTGTGCAATAAAAATTCACTTTATACAATGGGAGGCACTGTGGCTCTCCAATCTGTCAAAATGTGTTTTTTTTTCGGAGAGCTACAGTCTGTAGCTAATTTAAGCCATTACATGAAAAGGATAATTTAAAAAAAATATGAGTCTATCGTACTTTTCAAAATGTTAAGTGACTACAATCTCGGAAACGCAGCCCAGTTACTAGTTATGACTTGATATCTAATCAAGTCCTTATATAGGACTATGTTTCAGCCAACTGGCACAAAACTGTCAATTATCGTTCAAAATAGTTTAACCATAAACGATATGTGCCGACAATAAATAAAATTTCTTTGACTTGACTTGTGTTCAAATTTGAAACACAGACTGCTTTTTAAAGACGAGCTATATATAAATGATCATCATGTGTTCATATTTAAAAACACAAGCTGCTTTTTTTTTTTAAATTTGAGGATATATCCTGAAATAGCCCAGTGTAATTTGTACATGTATTGTGTTCCTTAGTCATTCTATCATCAAAGGACAACTGCCACATACTTCAGTTTTAATCATGTCATTTTGATAATTGCATTATATATTATAATTATATATATTATAGAAGTTCATGAGAGAAGTCTGTCTGCCTTAACATCAGAAGGAATCAATGAAGCAGAAGCCAAGTCTAGAGCAGTGCTCACCAATCATTTACTGGCTCAGTTGTTACCATCAACTTCCAATTACTTCTTAGATCAAACAACATCAGGAATCACTGATGTGTGTCCATGTGGGTGTGGAGAGAATATTCAACATGGAACTACATACATAGGTATACACTAGTGATGGAAATATTTTTTATGCCCCTTTTCAATTTTTTATAATAACTGGAGGGCATATTGCTTTGCTGCTGTCGGTCCGCTTTCAGTTTCTGTTCATTTTCTTTGCAGAGGTTGCACATATTAAAATGAATTTTGGTATACAGATTAATCATAAGGATATCTAGAACAAGTTCTGTTTTGGGTATGGTCGAGTCATTTTGGACAAAGTTATGCACCATGGACTAAGAAAATTTTCAATAATTTGCAGTTTTTGTTCATTTTCTTTACAGAGATTGCTCATTCTGAAATAAAACTTAGCTTGGTCATATTGTGTTTTTGGTATGATCGGGCAATTTTGGATAGAGTTATGCCCCTGGAAAAATTCCATTTGGGGGGAGCATAAGTCACAAATATCTTAATCATTTGAAAATTCTATATTCAAACTTACATGTAGAAATATAAATGTTACAAGATTGAAAAAAGGTACAAATGAAAATGTACGAAACTAAGACTCTACGAGCAAGCCCACCTATGAATAACTTAAGTTATGGTTCTTTAGATATTATTTTTATATCTTCTATTACTGTGGAGGTTTGCAAGGAAGAAGATTAAAAGATATCGGTTAAGAACTGTGAATGATAGTATTGTTCTCCGGCCTACCTTTTCGTCAATTTTCAAAAGTTAATATATTTTAAGGATTTTTAAGTATTTTATAGATCATTATATGGGTGTTCATAGAAATTAATAATAAGGGAAATAATAAGGGATAACCCAAAAATTTTAGTAAAACTTTTTTCACTATAGAAATTGATATAGAATATTTTATTTAAACATCTTCATCACATAATGTTGTCAACTTCGGCTGCACCTCGGTTGACAATGGTTTTAGGATGAAACTTTTCAATGTTATACTCAACTACATGCCTATTAACATGTATATATTAACATTTATCACTGTTTATGTTATCTTTTTGTTATCTTTTTGTAGTTGTTTTTGTAGCATTTTCTTGTTCTGGCCGAACAGGATTTAAATCATTTGAAATATTAGTTTTTTTTTTATTTATTTTATTTTATTTGTTTAGGAAATCCCCGTCTGTTCTATGGACCAGCTGACATCATTCTTTTCCAAGGCAGTAATAACATGTTCTTTAATTTGAAGTTGATAAGAGCAAGTGTGCCATTTTCTCTTGGAGGAAAACAACACCAGAAAACATGAAACACCTTCAAAATGTAGACAACAATATTTATGAAGAAAACGAATCTATGAAAAAAATTTTTGAAAGCCATGCATCTTTAAGCAATCTAAATCAAATATTCAAGCAAGCCATAGCATTTTCTGTATATAGGTTCAAGGAGATGACTTTAAATAAGGAATCAGTCTCACATGTATCAACAGGAATATCAATGATTCCAGTATATGCCATTAATGGAACTTCATATGACATTGTAATGTATGATACTCAAAACGATTTCTCACTAAAAATGGATGCTGATGGTGCAAAACTATTTCATGGTGGAAGATTAAAGGTCTCTGCCATTTTGGATTTATGGTTTGTGATTTACCATCAATTATTTTGTTCATTGGCCCCAGCTGAAGTTTTAGCAGATCTGAAAGGTACATGCGGACTTATTCCTCGTCTTGGTGAGAAAAGATTTACATCCATTGTGAAAACAACTGAGTGGGCCTGTTTGATAATTCCTCATGACAGGACTTCTCATTCTCAGTTGTATACTTTGTATAATTCCAGACCAGCTGGTGGACAATACCTTCAAGTGTGTTGAACTTAACATTTGTTTTCTTAATAATAATAATAATAAAAAAAGTTCATGTAATAAGCCAGTTATATTGTAAATATTTCACTTCATGTGTTTGAAAAATATGGCTAATTTTGATTAGGCTGGAGTACTTTCGGACATAGAGCTTCTTAGAAGTGCTGAAAACGTGCTGGCTTTTAGGTCACCTGAGTAAACTCTGAACCAATTTAAACCAAATTAGGAATTTAGCATCTAAAGGTGAAGGGGAACAAAAATTGTGAATTTCATGGTCCCTGCCTCCCTGGGGCCTGGGGGGTGGGGCAAAACCACTAAAATTAGTGCAATCTTTCAAAATCTTCTCTACTCCTTGACATCAAGCAGTCAAACTGTTAGTATGATTGTAATCAGCATTAAATCGTCTACATGTGCCAAAATTATGAAATTCATGGCCCCAGGGTCAGGGGTTCTAGTGCTAGGCTGGGGCTAAATAGGTTATATAGTGAAAATGCATTATTTCTTTGAAATATTTCTTTTCTGTTCCTGGGCATTAAATAAACCAACCAAGTGCATAGTTGAGTTGAAAATGACTGCCTCTTCCAAAATTGTGAATTTAATGACCCCAGGGTCAGGGGTTCTAGTCCTAGGGCGGGCCATATATATTATTATAGTGAGAGTGCAATAATTCTTTGAAATTCTTCTTTTCTGTTTGTGGGCATTAAATAAACTAACCAAGTGCATAGTTATGTTGAATAAGGCTGCCTCTTTTGAAATTGTGAATATAATGGCCCCAGGGTCTGGGGTTCTAGTGGCACGGTGGGGCTATATAGATTTTATAGTGAAAGTGCAATAATTCTTTGATATTGTTCTTTTCTGCTCCTGGGCATTAAATAAACTAATCAAGTGCATAGTTATGTTGAATAAGGCTGCCTCTTCTTAAATTGTGAATCTAATGGCCCAAGGGTCAGGGGTTCTAGTGGCAGAGCGGGGCTATATAGATTATATAGTGAAAATGAATTATTTCTTTGAAAAATCTTCTTAATTCTTTGCTCCTGAGTATTAAATAAACAAACCAAGTACATAATTATGTTGAATAAGGCTACCTCTTCCAAAAGTGCGAATTTCATGACCCCTGGGTTGGGTGTTCTGGTGTTAGGGTGGGGCTCTATTGTTTATATAGTGAAAATGCATAAACTCTTTGAAAATCTTCTTTTCTGCATCTGGGTATTAAACCAATGAACTATGTACATAGTTATGAGGAGGAAGGATGCCTCTTTGAGATTTGTGAATTTCAGGGTCCCCTGGGTCAGGGCTTATTGTGTTAGAGCGGGGCTCTAATGTTTATATAGTGAAAATGCACAAATTCTTTGAAAATCTTTTCCTTGGATCCTGGGTATTATGGCAATAATCTTAGTATATATTAATGACAAAGAACACTGCTTCTTCCAGAAATGCTTAATTTCCTGGCTCCTGGGACAGAGGTATTCGGGGGGGGGGGTCTGAAAATTATTTAATGCTTTAAAATCTGCACTTTGGTATTAATCAACAACATGATGAAATAAAATGTTCAAAAAAATTGAAAGATGTGGCCTCAGGGTCAGTGGTTCCTGTGGGATGGGGTGCACAACTGATAATGATCAACTGGAAATGGATTTTCCCTTGTTACTGTGTCATCTACATATACCTCTACTAACCAGAGTAAGCATGCTGAGTGCATAATTATGATAAGAAATAGTGCCTCTTTCAAAATTGTGAATTTTATGGCTTCTAGATTAAAACAAGAATCAACTTTAATTGTTGGAAAGTTGTTGCATGATACTCAGGTGACCTATAAGGCCCATTGGCCTCTTGTTTGTTATCCTTTCTTTTTCAAATATGATTTTGTGAACTGCCCCGGGGCGAGAAAAATCTTGCAGGGAAGTCATGGGCAGTATCTTTGGGCAGGTCTCAGGACATTTAAATTACATGTACTACGGAGAAATCTTTTCAAGAATTAAAGGTAAATAACGAACAGTATTCAAACTGAAAAGCAATTAAACAATTTAAATTTTGAAGCTGAAAAACATTGACCTCTGTAACATCAGAGGTGAAATCAGGTGTCATAGCGGAGTGAGCATCCCCTGCTGACCGGTCACACTCACCATGTGCTCTTTGTTTTGATCTGGAAATAAATCCATTGACAATTAAGTGTGTAAATAATGGCCTAATAATTACATGTAGCATGAAAAACATCAGTCATGATTTGACTTATGATAGATTGTATTTGCTGACATGTTCATTATATCAACATGATGACTTGAATTTCATAGTACTTGAGGGTGCCTCCATATCAATATAGCATAGACTTTTCAGTTCTTGAGAAAAAGGTTTTCTTCATATATCTGTATATTTTACTTTGTAAAAAAATTGATCCCCTCTTTACCCCTGGCCCCTCCTTATCCCAAGGGGTTATAATTTGAACAAATTGAAATCTTCTGTATATGAGGATGCTTACATGTCAATATGACTAAACATAGCCTTTCTGTTTGTGATGAGAATTTTTTCTCGATTTTCTAGATGCGTCCATATAAATATGATCATTCTTGCCTTTGCTATTAGTGAGATGATTTTTCAAGAATTCCCCTAGAAATTTGTATATAAAACTTTGATGATCCACCGTCATTGCCCCACTCTAACTTTTGGATAATGATTTGAACAAATTTTGGTCGGCCATTGTGGCCCCGCTCTACCCCTGGGGGGTCATGATTTGAACAAACTTGAATCTAAACTACCTGAAGATGCTTACATCTCAATATCACTTATCATGGCTTGGTTCATCCTGAGAAAAGGATTTTTAAAGCTTTATATTTATATCTCTATCTGAAACTTTGATCCATAATTGTTTTTCCACCCTACCCTGCGACTCAGGTGAGCCAAAACTATATAAAATAGATAAAGCTTTAGATTTTTCTTTTCAAGAACCACTGGGCCATAAAAGTTTAAACCTGTGTGGAAACATCTCAGTCTAGTGCAGATTCAAAATTGTTTGAATCATGACCACAGGTGGGGCGAAGCGCAGGGCCTCGATAGGGAATCCAAGATTTACATTAAAATATAAAGGAAAAATGTTCACAAGTACTACTTAGCCAATAAGCTTATATTTAAAAGCATCCGGGTTAGTGCATATTCTAAATTGTACAAGTCCTGGCCCCCTGGAGAAGAGCAAGGATACAATGGGGAATCTCAGGTTTTACATTGATATATGTTGGAAATATCTTTAAAATCTTCAAGAACCACTGGGCCAGAATTCTGAAAATTATGTGATAGCATCCTTAGGGGTGTAGATTCTGTCTTTTTATATTACGATCCCCAGGGGTTGGGGGGGCATACAGGTATTACAAGGGGGAAACATCGTGAACATTACGCTCAAAGATACTCAGGTTAGCATTGTGACACAGGGACATCTTGTTTAAACACCCTTTAGCAATTGCAAAACAAAACATGGATTTCAAATTCATGGACAGTCAACAGTATGTTCGGTAATGAATTAAATGTTTTGAATTTTTACGAATGGTTGTTTTGAGAAATGGCTAACCTAAATATTTTTTTTTCGATGAAGATTCATGATATGAAATTTTACTAAGTATAGCTGGAATGTGCATACCACTCGAGGAAAAACAATAGTTACTAAAATACAATTGAGAAAGAAGTTTTAATTATTCTTTTATTTCCATCTTGAATAAACATCAAAGATGTAGACAAGTAAAATCTGATTACTTGAAATGACCATTTAAATCATTTTATTAGAGCTTTGATCAGAAAGCCAGAAAAGACGTTATAAGAACCATGGTCGTGGAGCGATGCTGACTGTGGTTTGTCATTCTGGACCCAGATCTTGTCCCCTTTATTGAGTAGCAGAAGGAGGGTTTGTCCGGCTTGAGGATACGTCTTTGACGCAGAGTAGAGTTTCGATACCTTTCCGCCGTTTTTGACCACTCTCAAAAGCACTTCGTTGTTATAGTGAGCCATAAGACTGCAAGAGATGCTGTAGAGCCCGTCATACGGAGCCGTGAATATTCAGGTCTGTGAATCATAGCTGTTGCCTAAATTCGTCATAACTGCGTTATATTTGATAATGTCGTGACTGCCGAATGTCACATTCCTTGGAGACCTTTGCAGTAAATGCCACTAGTTCGTCTCCGTATACTGTAACATTAAATATAAAGTCTATTTATAATTGTTGCATTTTATGATCGACCATAAAGACTCAGTAAAAGTCTTAGTATACACAGTTTTTCATACATATACTTTATAAACTATAATTGTAAAATCAGTACTATTTTTTGTTTTACAGTTATCTCCATTTTAAGAAAGATCAAATCGACATGCATGCATGTCAGATTCTATTAATAGTAACATAACTCCATAATTATGCTGTTATATACTAAATCACGTGATCATGCAAGTTTAAACCAATCAGATAACTTTGAATAAATAATGAAAATGATATATAGTACATAATATTTACTCACTTGTCCATGGAGTTGTTCCTACAAATAAGTTCAGCACCTAAATCAGACTAAATACGATGCCGTTGGTCGTCATTATTTTCCGTAAATGGGTCTGCAAGAAAACGAGAAGATTTATTAATTGTCTTCTTGTTTATTTTTGAGTCAAAAATCTTAGAGATTCCTCAATGAAGTAGATTAAGAACGATTTCTTCAAGTAATGAAAAAAACTGAGATTTGTTCGGATCCTAATTTATCGCACCAAAACTAATGGAACTGTGACACTATATATCTATAATAAACAGAACAGTTTTGGAATTTTTCTACTCACCAATTTTTGTTGAAAATTATTTTGATCCAAAATATTGAATATTGCTTGCTACAAAATTTGCAGCCATAGATAAAATTAATACGGATATTTTATAGAACATTGTATTATAATTTAGAAAACAGATAAATTCTCCACAAGTAAAACAAAATAGAATGAGCGATCATTTAATTAAGAATAGATTTTATATTGAACATAGATAGAAGAGGGTCAGGGTAATGGAAACCCTGGGCGAATTATTGAAATGTAACAATTAGCCTATGCTAAATTTAACAAATGATTTACAAGAAGTGAGGCCTACGAAAATTAAAAAATATCTTATAGCGGTGGTTAACTTAAGTATCAGTCACATTATCCAGCAATGGGGTATAGGATTAGATACCGATGCGTTTTTTGATGAAAATGGCGTGTTTGCCGGTGTAACGTTGAATTTTGACCCAGGTTGAAAATTGACCCGGGGGTCATTTTTCAATGTTGAATACTGAGACCAAAGACCCTAATCCGTTGAAAACTGAGCCGGGTCGTGGAATTTTGATCATGAAACCGGTTCAAAATTCAACAGCATAAAAACACATATTTATGATTGGGTTTTCACTGCTGTGACTTAATTCATAGGTATGAGGCCCCGTTTTGGTATTTACTGGAAAAAGTAATATCCCCTATTCGAATAAATTATATCACCTGTTCCAATAGATAATATCGCCTATTTAATTTGAATTTGTAATATCACCAATTCGAAAAGGTGATATCACCAATTCGAAAAGGTGATATAACTTATTCGAATTGGTGATATCGCCTATTCGATTGGGTGATATCACCTTTTCCCGCCGAACAGCTGTAGTTTTTTTTTTTTTTTTTTTTTTGCTTACAAATTAATTTATTTCACTTATATATCATATATACAACAAGAAAATCGTAGAGAACGCATGAAAACTGGGTAGTCCGAATTTTCTTGGTTCAAGTGGTAATCTATATATTATAGGGAGCATTCATTAATGACTGTTGTAAGAAGCTCCAATAGGTAATATCACCTTTTCAAAAAGGTGATACCACTTATTCAAATAGGTGAGAGCACCTATTTAGCACGAAAAGGTGATATCAACTTTTATTCTAAAGTTCTCTGACTTGATCACATGATTTAGTATATAACAGCATAAAGACTTGAGTTACTGTTCTGAAATGCATATTGACTTCATGTTTTTTTTCTTGTGATCATATGCTATATTGCAGGAGACCTTATAGAAAATTTCATTAAAGTGAGAGACATCGATCCCCCCCTGGTTTTCTCATAGAACAAGTGTTAAAATGGAGATTTTTTTTGTAAAAACAGATATAGTATTGATTTCTCAATTAAAGATAATATAGAATATGACTGGATGTTTCTGAAAAAAATTACTACAACTTGTTTTAATATTTTTTTTAATGTTCCGTTATTGATGAGACGTAACAATGCCTTGAAGTCTTTAATTAGGATCTACATGTACTTTATATTAAAACATATTGGATACTTTTGTCAAAGATTGATACGAGACATAATCAAATAATTAAATTAGCATTCTGAATAACTAAATCCTCTATAATTACTCCATCAATGTATAAAACGAAACACATTTATTGAATATTTATCAGCAAAAGCTTAATTTATGCTGATCCCTAGTCTCTAAGTCTTGAAGAGAGAAAACTTGTGTGCCTTATTCCCAAAATTTTCAAATTTTGTTTTGTCAATCTATGTGATAAAATGATTTATATTTGATAATAATGTGACACTTTACATTCCTATTTAATTAAGTTTACAACCAATTCCAGTTTATTTTGTCATATTTCCCAGAATGCAATCATGGCAATTATTGAAAAAGAAAAAAAACTAGAGCCGAGCTCGTTGCGAAGCAACGAGTAGGTCTTCCGTCCTGTTTGACCGGAAGTAACTTTCATTTGAAAGAAAAGAATAATGAAGTCGAAAAATGGTTTAATCCTCCAAATCTATGTTAATTATTGCAAAATAAAGCCATTTTTGGCAACTTCCGGTTTGACCAGAAGTACCGTCAACGGACAAAAAATTAAGATTTAATTTTCCAGTGAATATGTTATCCAAAAACCTGTCAAGAACAGCAAAAATATGCAATTTTTGACTACTTCCGGTTTGACCGTAAGTTACGTCCCCGGACGTATTTTGACGATCCCATTAGATAAAGCTTGACATTTCGAACAACTTTGCTTCTTTGTTGGAAACGGAAGACCTTAAAAACATGGCATAGACGATCATAGAGATAAAATTATGTAATCAAATGAGAAGTTTATCGAAAAGGAATCGTATTTTTTCGAAAAGAAATGGATGCTAGTATGTTTTCGAACAACAATTTTATTGCATATAATCCAAATAATTATCGAATAAAAAAATTATCGAATAGGAATGACAAAATTAGCGACTAGCAACCGATTGTTTTATATATTAATGACATCGAATAGGAAACGCGTGTTTTCGAGAGAAAAAATATGTGAATTTTATTATATATGAATCATATTGTCACATTTCCTGTAATTGGAATAGCAATTTATCGAATACAAATTACAAATAATGGAATAGAAATAACAAGTAATCAAATAAGAATCACATTCTATAGAATAAGAATGATTTAGATTAAGAATAATCTCATTCTCAACATGCTCAAGGTGATGGTCCGAAAGCGATCAAGCCGAGACAGTCTACCGACAAATAAGTAAATTGTTACAGGGATTTCAACAATTTATTTAAAGTCAGCATTACTTACATGCTATGGTCGCTATATTGCTCTTTTCACAAATATAACCTATTATTGGAATCATTTTGGTCGATGTGTTTCATTCTAATTTTTAGGCTATAAATTTTATTATCTTTATACTAAATTTAACTAGATGGGATGTTCCACCCAGCTGATCAATATATACACTAGATTGCAGATTTTTAAGATTTTTGTTTTATGCCCTATTCGTTGTTCTGTGTTTATTTATGGATGCCACGGATTTTGGAAAGTATTGTCAAAAATAAAATTGTCATGCTTGAAGATAACTAGAACCGTGCACTGTTCAAAATGTTCATGTATACACGGGGTGATACTGTATGTTTATTTCTATTATTCTTGAAAAGGGGAAAAAATTGAAACCGAAATATAGATAAAGTGATACTGATAAATCCCGTAAAACAACTTCCAAGCTTAAAAATATGTTCAAACTTTGAAGTGGGGTCAATATTCAACAGGGTCAATTTTCAACTTCTTGACGTCATCAGGTGTAAGAAAAAAATATCAAGCTGTTGAAAAATGACCCCGGGTATAAATTCAACGACTTTTGGTCTCAATATTCAACGTTGAAAAATGACCGCGGTTCAATATTCAACGTTGAAAAATGACCCCCGGGTCTATTTTCAACTCGGGTCAATATTCAACGTTACACCGGCCGAGCATCACTAGTGCTCAGACGGTGACAGGCCATTTTGCGAATCGGTGGGGTCATCGGTAGGAAATAATTCGTAGTTAAAATTCAGCGATGTCTCCAACCATGCCTCACATCGCTCCTTATCGGCAACCCATCATTTACACATCTTTCAAGGATCGGCCGATGTATGGCCGAGCATCGTCCAAAATCTGTTGAATCTGAGGTCATCGGGGGGTTGAATTGTGTTCAATAGATAACGACCGATTATCGGTCGATGTTCGACCAAACATTGGCCTGTAGTCGACTGATGTACGAACGATGTTCACCAATGCATGAGCGATGTAATATATATTGGCCGATCACCCTAGAACATCGTTTTGTGATTAGCAATGCATCTATGGGCCTTTGTAAGTCCGGCCGGCAACCACGCCATTTTTGTCATAAAACACATTGGTTGCCCATCGTATACCCAGCGCTGATAATGTGACTGATACTTTAAGGACAACTAGGCCGATGTGTACCGATCTTTGGGAATCGTTAACACCACGGATTACCACCGATTACCACCGGTCTGCGGCTACCGGCCGGGAAATTTGACCTAGGCATTAGCAAGTATGAATTAGTGAAAAATTCATCTATTGAGTTGTTAGAGACTAGATCACGTGCACACACTTAAATTTACTTGGAAATAAAAAAATATATTTCTTTACCTTTTGTCAGCCAGGATCTACCAGTCATTGGGCGGTGTTCAGATTTTAGTTATATACATACGTATAGCATTGGAAATCGAATAAAGCTGACAAGTCATTGGGCAGTGTTCAGATTTTAGTTATATACATACGTATAGCATTGGAAATCGAATAAAGCTGACAAGAAGTAGTATAGTTTCATAATACAATTGTAACTAATGCATACCATTTGACAAAATCCAAATTATCTTTTGATCGGAGACACGCTATTTAACATTATTGATATCATGTTTCTCTACATTACAATTGTACAGGTGTCATATTAAAAAGTTATATCTATAAATATATATTAGATGCAAATAAATCGATGCCTGAAATTGAAAAAAAAAAACTGACAAGGAATATTTCTAAATCAAATGGTATCTAGTATTATCTACATAGCAATCGACAAAAGCCAATAGCAACTTAACTTTTGATCGGACACACGTTCCATTTTTTACTTACTCAAGATCCATAATCTGTAATGACTTGATCAAATTTTTATATAGGAGTTATTGCTAACATATTCTTAAAACTTATACAAACGCTCTATAATAGAATAAACTAAATTTCAGACATAATAGATGGTAAATCTGCATACATCATAATATAATGTGGCTTTAAATTATTAGTCTGATTTAATTTAAATTATTCAATAAAAAACAATTATTTTCAAAAATATCAATACCTTCAAAAAATTAAGTATGGCACATTTGACTTTGCATGAAAATTGGATCGTTGATATCAAACTTATCGCCCAAACATATCGATGGTCGATAGTAATTTGCAAAGCCCTAATCTGGATTCCAACAGGATTCGTTTTAGAACTCTAAATTGGTTGCTTAAAATTAGGTCCCCGATGTAAAATTTCTCACATCAAGGGTTTGTTCTGGATTCCAGATAGGACCAGGAAGTCCAATCTTGCGTCTTTGCGCCATGAAGATTTGGGTTCAAAATAGTGCAATGACCAATTATGCAGTAAGCATGTATCAATGACAATAATGCAATGGCGCAGCAATACGGTAACGATTATGTGAAGGTATCGTAAAATTGGCAATTATGCGACTGTTTAATATTTGATACTTACTATCATGTCCGTATATGAAATCGCATGAAATAAACAGCTGCATGCAAAAAAAAAACTAAAGGAAATAAACACATCAATATATATTGTATCAGTAAGACGGTTATTTCTTTCTGCTAAATGTTTTGTTGAAACGGAGGTAACAAATTCCAGTGATAATCAGCATGCACAAAATTTTCCTGGCTAACTGTGACCTCTTCTCTTCGCACCTCGGAAATATCAATCCTTATACAACCTGACGCCGTGACGTCAGGCAATAAACTCGCTTGTTTTGACATTTCTGTCATTCGACAAAAATTTAGAACAAGCTAGTTTATTGATCTATAGAGATGATTGTATAAGGTTAGGAAATCCTCTCATTTGTAGTGCACCTGCATATTTGATTCTCCAACATGCACTTTTCCATTATCGGCGTTACCTTATCTTTCCCACCTTGGTGAACGAGAAGCATCTGTTTATAGAATGGCGGCTAGTAAACCAAAATATGCCGGTGGTTTTCCTGAAGAACATACTCAGATGTGTGAAAAACACAAAGATTTTCCTGTCGATATGGTGTGTGAGGACTGTGAAGTTTTCATTTGTTTCACATGTGCCAAATCAGACCACAATGGACATAATTGGGTGACACAGGCTGCGGCGGCCACTCAAATTGAAGAGGACTCATGGAATACCTGCGGGATATAAAAGAACAGAAACTGCCGAGAGTTGATGAAAAGATGACCAAAAAGAAGTCTGAAAACGAGAATTCTTGTGAGATACATATAAAATAGTTAAAAAAGAATTTTGATGAAATTATATCCAGGTTAACAGAAATCAAGAATAACAAGGAAGAAGAACTGAAAGGTAACGAGAAAAATGAAAATCTAGACAAGGAAAAATCTCATTTTGTCGAGAAAAAAGAGCAAATAATACAAATTGAAAATTACATGGAAGAGAAAAGCAGCACTATGTCAGATAAGGGCTTAATAGAGAACTGGAGAGATCTGATTCATCTGCTTTCCGACGTTGTGCTATAATGGAATTTTCATTCTCAACTCTTTTTGGGGGGGAGGGGGTTGTTTGTTTGTTTGCTTGATTGTTTTATTATTATTACTTTTTTTACCAAAAAAAAAAAAAACAGGTTCCAAATATTCTGTTACATTTACCATGCCAGTACCAACATATCTTTTTAAATATGGTTACTGATGTCAGTAGATATACGCAATACGAATTAATTTTCATTTTAATCCAAGAGTTCAAATGGGGTAGAAAAATCACGCGTTTCTGCTTAAAACCTTGTTTACAAAACTGTAACATTGGCCTTAAATTTTGAATGGATACAGCTACCGTTGTTACGCAGGGGTGATAAGGAAGCATACAAAATATTCTACCTTGACTAAATCAGTGCTACATTATGACGTCATAGTAGGCTAAATGACGTCAATTGTATAACAAAACTTTTCGTATATATTGGTATTAAGAGATGTAATTGAACTCTAGAAAATAAATAGAAACGTTTAAACATTAACAAAAATAAAATGTTTTTATTTCGTTATGATGTATCTGTCATTTCAATTAAAATCTACCACCGATGACGTCATATGTGTACATCAATAAACTTGGGAATAGATCATGTCGTGTAAAGAGAATTTGGCTAAGACGACATGTACAAAGATACGTAAAATGGAGTTTAAAAGGAAATATCGTGAACATTATGTGAAATTCATATGGAGTTCAGTTAAATAAACAGGTATGCTAATTTATTTTCATCGATTATATTCTCTTTCGAAGAAAGTCAGCTATATACGTATACCAGTCGGCTTTTCCTCTGTCGTTCGTGACAAAAATAATGCACAGAACAACAATAAGCTGGATATTTCAAAACATAAAATTTGTATAGATAGAAAGTTTGTCTTATGAAAAACTTGGAAAGTGCTGCTAGAATCCCGAGTTCAGCATGGTTTTACGAAAAATCTCGGTTCATATGTAAAAAATTCAAAACATTGGGTAAGGTTTCATACGAATGTGTGGAATAATTCTTTTACTGACAGGACTGTGGGATTCTAGCAGCACTTTTTAGGAAAAATAGATGTTTTTCGACTATATTATTTACTCAAAGAAATTATTAAACTTCGGGGTATTGTTGTTCTGTTAGCTTTTTTATTAAGGAAGATTTCGCTATTAATAGAAGTCACGTGATCCCGTGGCGGTGGTGCACGTCGTTCCGTTAGACACTCTTTTATCTGTACGCAATAGTTAATAACAGTTTACATTTATCAGAGGTTTTGGTAAATTATCAAACTTAATTTTCTTTAAAAAGTCTAAATTTTCCGAGAAATGACTTATATGCTTCCTTAACATACCCGCGTATCTTACGCATGGGTCTTCCTTGTGACAAGACCTTCCCTTGAGAACCAGTAAACCAAAAATTTACACCCTTTGATCTTTTAGAACTGTACAATTATTTTATCTTTTATCTTTTTTTACCTAATAATGAAGAAAAATTCTTTGAGAGGCAAACACTGTTGGTGTTACTGTATTACGACATTTGTCGCGCCACTTCACACTCTCCGGTATTCATTCATGAATATGAATTCCGGGAGGACGGTCAAACCAGACTATTTACAATGCCATACAAATTTTGTCAGAATAGGAACACAGACATTTGTGTAACAAGCTTGTCAAGTGAGACTACAGTTGAAGTTGTGATTGTCTCTCTTTCGGGTCGTCTGCGTCGTGTCTACCGTGGACAGAACCTGAAAGAGAAGCTATATCCTGCAGATATTGTGTGTGAATCAACTCATAACATTCTTGTTCTTGATACACCCAATAGCCTGATCCACTTGAGTCCTGATGGAGAATTGTCGAAATATTTATTGACAGAAAAAGAAGTAACAATACTCTCGGCATTATCGCTGTAAAAGTCTGCACTTTGGGTGGCAATTTTTAAAGGTTTGTGAAAGTGAAAAATGGTGAATAAACAATTACTCTTATAATTTTCCAGTCATACAGCACTCAAGCTTATCAGGACAGACGCAGCATACATGTACTTTAATATTTGCCTTGTATATGCACCCTTAAGCTTACAGTCCTTGTTTTGGTACTTGTATTTCAAAGAAGTCTGTAGTTCAATATATATTAACAAAAATTGTATTTACGGTACATATGGTCATGATCGTGCCAAGTGAAAATTTTGATTATTTTTATGTTACCTTTATTTGGAACTCAGTCTTTTATTTTATTTAAGAGCGAGTAAAAAAGAATACTCATATTGAGCGTGACGTTGTTTTGAACTGATATGTATTAATTGGATTTAACTAAGTACTTAAAATTATCTGCACAGACCAAAAGATAACAAACCACTTCATTAATCCTTGCCATTTTTTTGCAATTCATCGCACAAGACAATACATTATATGACGTATGTAGAAAGACACCAGATTTCTTTGTATCATTCTTACCGTAAATTTTTATGGAATGATCTCTATCTGTCTCTTTGACAGTTCTGTAACATTTAAAAAGAGCCATTGTCTATAAAAGTTCTTCAGACAATTTAATCATTTAAATATGAACAAAATTACAGTAGACTCTAAACAAAACCGCTGCCGTTTCTTTTGTTTCTTAATGTAGTTTAAAGAGATATAATTTTTATTTTAATGCATGTATGCACCTATGAGTTTATTCTATTCCAATCTATACTGAATGACGGCAACTTAAAGGAGGTTTGTAAAATGGCAGCAAGTAAACCACGAATTTCGGTAGATTCTCTTCAAGAACATATACAAATGTGTGAAAATCATGATTTACCGGTCGATTTGGTGTGTGAGGATTATGATGAATTCATTTGTTCTACTTGTGCAAAAACGGACCATTATGATCACAACTGGGTCACACAGGGTGTGGCTGCTAGTCAGAGAAGGAAAGGACTCTTGGAGTTTCTAAGGAATATAACGCAAGAACAATTGCCAGATGTAGATAAAAAAATAGCAATAAAGAAGGCTGAAAATGAAATAACATGTGAATCACAGAGGAAAATTTTAAAGAAGCATTTTGATGAAATTATTGCCAAGCTTACAGATATCACGGAACGCAAGGATGATGCATTGAAAAGCAATTTGTGTAGAAAAAACGAGCAATTAACTCTTGAGAAATCCCGAAAAGACAAGATAAAGAATCAAATAATTAAAATAGTAAAATACATGGAGGAGAACAACAGAACCATGTCTGATAAGAACTTAGTAGAGAACCACAGAGACCTGAAACATCTGCTAGGTGATTTGAATATTGACATAAGGAACAGTGACTTTTCACAGAGATATGAAGAAAAAGTAATTAATGATGATAGGCTAGAATCACTGTTTGGTGATTGTTTTGATTTAGATAATATTAGTGCTAGTGAAATATATTCATTTCATTATGTTGCATGTAGTCTAGGTACACTTGTGTATGTAAAGGCATTAAATGAAAACGAATGTTACGTGTACGGTCTGAATTCTGTTAATGTTGATTTGTTAAACAAACAAGGCGAAAAGAAACAAACATTCAACATTGGATTAGAGGTGACAGATATGTGTGTAACTAATAATGGTATGTATTTCACAACAAATGGAAACCTTTTTATCCATCGCCTTCTGCCATCAGGATCAATATCAACGTTTTGGAGGGCAGATTCAGTAATAGGTCTTCAACCATTAGGAATCAGTACTTCAGTAGACAGCGGGTTTATTGTTTCTTTGGTAGATTGTAAAACAGATAATTTTGTATTGGACGCAGACAGCAGGCGATTAGTGAAACACTTGACATTAACCGGTGATGTCATTCACGAGTATGAGTACCAGGAGGACGGTCAAACGAGATTGTTTACATTACCAGAAGGACTCTGTCAAAACAATAACTCTGATATCTGTGTTATCAATATGACAAGTAGCACTGCAGGCGAGGTTCTTATTATTTCTGTATGTGGTAATTTGCAATATGTCTATCGTGGACAGAATCTGAGGAAGAATTTCTATCCAACAGACTTGTTGTGTGACTCCGCCTGTAAGATTCTTGTTACCGATCTGTACAATAGTCTTATCCATGTGTTGAGTCCGAAAGGGGAGTTTTTGAAATACTTGATCACAGAAAAAGAAATAAAAAAACCATTTTCATTATCTCTGTACAAGTTTGCATTGTGGGTTGGAACTGGTTTCAGGATTGTGAAAGTTTTTGAATATAGAGATTTGCCGTGATATTAATTTTTTTCATTCCAACCTGCCATGTGCCGCATTATTTACCTATAATGATTATTACTTTCGTCTCTTCGTTGAAAGACAGTGACAAAAATGAAATTTTCTTCATAAAAAGAAACAATGTTGGATTTACCAGTTGTTGGAACACCGACTTCGATGCAATGTATTTTATACTTGTTGTATACGTTGACTTATTTCATTCTGAACAAACAACGTACGTGAAATTTCCAATTGGAAAAAAAACTCTACAAGTAACTACACACTCCGCAAAACTAATTATGGTATATAGTGTGTTTATTCCTGATAACGGAAAGTCCTGGTATCCATATGCATTTTTAAAAAATGCTAGTGAGGGACAGGAGAATTGTTTATGAGCATTTCTATTGACTTGGAGATTGATAACATGTCTTCCAGAACAATCAAAGAAGGCAATAGTACTGTTCTGCCGCCTATATCAAAGTCAAGTTTCAAATGTTTACATATTTGAATGATTTTTTTTATATTTTTATAGAGCTGTAATTAATTATAATTTACTATCTCGCACTGGAACTAAAACGATAAATCAATTATCATTAATGTGTTCTTTGTATGAAACAAAGATTTATGGCCAAATGTCATTAATATTGAATTAAATGGGTGCAAAATGTAGGCCGGAATCAAGAGTTGCAGTTTTTATGAGCAGAACAAACAAGGGCGTCTGAAAACATCAGGAGTTGGATCAGGTGCCATGGAGGATCATACCTGCCGTGTGCTGACTGTGATCCTCGACAGTAAACAAAAAAATAAGTCGACAAATCACACAGTGTGTTAATAATGTCCTAACAAGTTAGAGTTTTAAAGAGGGATTCCTCACCAACTTTTTATTTTATTTATTTCTGAGTCAACCTTTTTAAGCAATGGTTTCAGCGTTGAAAGGCCGACATTAGCTCTTAATTGTTTTATATGTATTCTTTTGTATTTTTCAAAGAAAATTAGAAAAATTATTTACAGTAAAAGTAGATGCTTTCTTGTAAACAAAATCAAACTTATGGAGAAACTTTTGTCAATTCATGTGAAATATAAAATTGATATAAAACAAAATGTTTGTATTAAAAACTAATAAAGCACTAAAACTACAGACCCACAGTTTTTATATTCTGATGCAACATTATCTTTTCTCTGGTATGGTAATAACTTAAAGTGGTTTGACATCATCCACACTGACGAGCTAATGCCCACAATGGCTAACGCCCAGCAAGTCAAGCTGCTGCCATGCATGGAGCAACATAGCAACATTTAGCGGCAATGTCTAAGAATGATCTCACAAATGCCCATGAGTTTAAATACCAGACATCACTGCGACATAGAATAGATAGAATAAAAACAGCTACTGGGAGTATATTAAAATGATTTTAGTTGGTGTTGTTTGGTTACTGTCCCTATATAATGTTATGAAGTTTCAACATATTTTTCAGTAAAAATGTTAGAATCAAAATTTTATTAAATTAAAAAATAAAAAGTAAGGATAGATAATAGAAATGAAATTTAATTTTTAATAAACAAAGAATTTATTTGAATGAAGGAAAATGAGATCTTATAATCCAAAGATCATAGACATGCACGTCTACTGACTTGCAACGAGCAGTTATAACTAAACTGGTAAATATACTATAGTTTATATTGATTATATGGTGTTTCCATCCTCACAAATTTAAGGGTTCAAAGTTCAAAAACTGCATTTATTTTCATTCAATATACTTTAAATTTTCTAATTATTACAAAAAAAAAATGTATAGGTCATCATATTATTTAAGATGCGAAAAGTAAATGAACATAAGTGTATGTCAACATAAAAAGAATCGCACATTTTTTTTGTAAACAGTATTATGAAAAATATGTAAAAATTGGTTAAAATGCATAATTCTGATGCTGAATGTTCCTAATTACTTCCTACTTTTGATTTGTGAATATCAGGGAAACTATTTTTCATTAGAAGTACAATAAAGCAAATGCCCGGATGAAGAGACCTTAGAGGGAGTTACTGCCCTTGTCAACGTTTTTAAAAATTGAATAATTAATAAAACTAGAAACTAGAGGTCTTCCGTCCGATTCAGGAAAAGAAACTAAAATCGAGCTGAAAAATTAAAAGTGATAAAAAAAATTTGGTCACAAAGAGGATTGAACCCAGGTCGCCAGCGTGAAAATCCAACGCGATGTTTTCCTCTTTTTTCCCAGCACGCTTAAATTACGCGTTTGAGTCCACTGCTCTAAATGTACTTGAATATACTTCTTCAACAATACATCTGTCTAAGAATCGCGAAAGGCGCGCCACTATTTATAATTTCGCGCCAAACGCCACAAGTTAATCTACGCGCCTTTTCTTTGGAGTGTTTCATTAAATAGGTGTGATAGCTTCAATAGAATGAAAAAAAGGAACGTTCTTTAAGCCTAAATTTTGAGGTTTAGAAAGTATATTTAACAGATTGTACATATTCTATATCTTATATAGGTAAGTAACACAAAAGAAGTAAAATGGTAATCATTTTTAACTTTTTTTTAATTACCCGTTTATCCCCAAAGTGAACTACCCGGTAACCCGATTCTTTACACCTTCATGAAAAGGTAGAAATGGTTCGATGAAAGACATGTCTCGCCCTTCGACGGTCAAGGAATCAGATTTCATTTATGTTCAATGTTCAATGTTCAACTTTAAATATCTTTGAGAAAAGAATGTTAAAAAAAACTCCATTAGACGATCTTACTTAAAAAAGGTTTTGAATTCTTATTTCTGTCTTTTGTATTAGTTTAATATGACTCAAGTGTGCATGGGAAACACAGTGGTTACGTTTGTGAAAAACTAATAAATTTTGAATACTGCTCTAAATATAGTTATGTATACAGTACACCTGCAACAGTACACCTGTCTAAGAATCGTAAAAGGCGGGCCACTATTCATAATCTGGCAACAAACACCACGAGTAAATATTCCTGCCTATCCTTTGGACTGATCTATCAAATAGGTGTGATAGCCTCAATGAAATTAAATATTCAATAAAACAACTTCCTATCGCTTTTATTTTATTTCGACGTTAAGAAAGTAAATTTAACACATTGCACACACGTATCTAGCCCAATTACACTAAAGCAGTAAAACGGAAATTAAGTTTTAAGATTGTCACTGAATTGCAGGGTACTACTAGGTGAAAGTCCACGTAGTTTTTTTACTTTTCATCTATCATTTAGTCAAACGCTCAGCTGCCTCCATAAACCCCTACTCGCGAAATGGCGGAGTTGACAGAGACAGCCGCCATCTTGGGTCCGCTTCAGATTTTCAAATATTAATATCTAGAGTTCTGATTAACCAATATCCAAACAACTTGTATAGTAAGCATCGATCAAAGGGTCTCTATTATCATTCCAAAAATAAATAAAAAATGTTGAAAAACAAAAAAGTTAGAAAATACGATTTTTTCAATTCGCTTCTCTTTACGACAGGAAGTACCGACAACGAACAAAGTGTCGCGTCCTGGATGGTATATATCACGATCTATAATCCCTGAAAGTTTCATGTTGATATCTTTTACCGATTTTGAGTTTAATCGCGGACAAAATGTCATTTTAATATCAGGAAATTGTCCGTAACTTGGCACAGGAAGTGAGTTTCCAAATTTTCTCTCGGATATACAAAATTCATGTTACGACAGATCTTTTCTGAAAATTTCACGTCATTCCATTTAGTAGTCTTCGAGAAATCGCATGCACAAAATTAGAAAGTCAAAAAAATAATAAAAAGAACTAGATACGATCTCGTTGTGAACAACGAGTGGGTCTTCCGTTCGATTCTTGATGAGATGAAATAAGATTTTGAATGAGATTTTTCACTCTAAAGTAATGATTTTCCATAATCTGCAAAAAAGACATTGAACAATAAAGACTTCTAAAATCGACTTTTGACCCCTCACGGCCCCTAATATCAGGGATCAGCCTTTTTTTTTCTTCAAAACATTTTAAAGCTCTTAGGATTAGGAACACCTTTTGTTCAACAACTATTCAGATATTCTTTTTCGTTTTCGAGTTATTAGCAAAAGAAATATTAAGGGACCAGCCCTTCAACTCAATAATGGGGATGTTTAGCGAAAAATGGAGAGTTTCATATTGTTTAAAAAATGATTTTGAACAACTTTTGTTCAATATTACTTACAAAATATTTCTCACTTTTGAGATACAAAGCATCAAAGATTTAGCATTCTGGCCCCTTGTGGCCCCTTATTATGTAATGTACGACTTTAAAATCACAATATACAGTTGTATATTGTTAAAATAAACATTTTTGCTTCAATAATGTATAACAAATTCTTGACTGTTAAAGAGTTATCGAAAAAAGACTTTTAGCCCCTTTTGGTCCCTAATTTGAGTACCCAGCCCCTTTTCCTGGATTTCATTTTGAAGCTCTTAAGATTTTGAACACTTTTTGTTCAACAACTATTCAGAGATTCTTTTTTGTTTTCGAGTTATTTGCAACAGAAATATTAAGGGGCCAACCCTTCAACTCCCTAATGGGGACGTTTAGCAAAAAATGAAAGGTTGCACATTGTTCAGAACATGATTTTGAACATCTTTTGTTCAATATTACTTGTCAGGATATTTCTCACTTTCAAGATATAAAGCATCAAAGATTTAGCATTCTGGCCCCTTGTGGCCCCTAATTATGTAATATACGACTTTAAAATCCTATTATGCAGTTGTAGATTGTTGAGATAAACATTTTTGCTTTAGTAATGTATAACAAAGTATTGACTGTTAAAGAGTTATCGAAAAAAGACTTTAAGCCCCTCTTGGCCCCTAAGTTGAGTGTCCAGCCCCTTTTTCTGGGTTTCATCTTAAAGCTCTTAGATTTTTGAACACTTTTTGTTCAACAACTATTCAGAGATTCTCTTTCGTTTTCGAGTTATTTAAAAAAGAAATATTTAGGGACCAACCCTTCAACTCCTTAAAAGGGACGTATAGCGAAAAATGAAAGGTTGCATATTGTTCAAAACATTATTTTGAACATCTTTTGTTCAACATTACTTGTCAAAATATTTCTCACTTTCAAGATATAAAGCATCAAAGATTTAGCCTTCTGGCCCCTTGTGGCCCCTTAACATGTAATGTACGACTTTAAAATCATAATATACGAGGGTTGTCCCAAAAAGTCGTAGACAATGTTTATGATTTTTTAACCATGCCACCAATACTTACCAAATTTTGCAAAGACATTATATAGTCAATATTCTTTAAAATTATTAATTTTTAAATACATATCTTTCATATTAATAATGTCGTAAAGTGCACCTAACGGGAAAAATTAGTCAAATCAACTATGACGTTTAAAATACAATTTGAACTCATTTATATACTAGATCTTAATCAGATGTGCATGTTCATTGTTTTCACGCACTTCTGACTACGCTGACGAATAATACGAGATTTTTAAATTTGCATTCTCCAGTTAGATTTAAGATATTTTTTATAATGGTTAGAACAGTGTTAGAGAGAGAGAGAGAGATTCCTAACAACGATCCGTCACCACAAGCGGAAACAGCATTGATACAATATTTTGATTTGTTTCTTGTTTGCAAAACAAAGTAAAACTGAACATTATTTTAAGGAGGTTAGTGCAACTGCACGATGTTTTTCGATATTGTTGACATCGCAGTATTAAAGTTCCAGTACTTCTTATATCATAACATACTAGTATTGAACCTGACAATGTTGGATAACATCTTAGTTTATCTCTCCATATATAACATTAAAACGATATTGATCGAGTTCACTTCATGTTAACATTGCCTTCCTCTTTTTCTGTTGATTACATTGTTCACTTCTTCGACATCGCAATGTAGGTTGATATCAAATCGACATCTTGTCAACATTATCTTTTCACTTTTCTTGTTTACATTGTTCACATCGTCGACATCGTAATGTTGGTCAATATCGAGTCGACATCGTGTCAACGTTGCCTTCTTATTTGTTTTGTTTACATCACGATGTCGACATGTAGAAACAATAACAATGAAGACGATGTAAACTCAATATCGATTCAACATTCTTTACTTTGCGATGTCGACGATGTCAACATACAATGTCGACAATATCGAATTGATAAAGTGAACTGGACTTGAACGATACTTCGATGTATAACATATGGATTCTCTATTTTGGCCCCACCAACCCCGACCGGAAACACCCGTCATCGTAAGGTTCGGGCATTCGACTTTATATAAAATATACTTTCTGACAAAGTCAAGGTCTATAAGTTAAGGGTCAGGGTTCTGGTGTTTGAGGGGGACTCTTTTTTATTATGGTGAAATTTTATTAAATCTTTGAAAATCTTTTACTTTGGTCCTGGGTATAATATGCCAATGATTTAAGAACATATTTATGTTGAAGAAAGATGCTTTTTCCAAAATGGTTAATTTCAGGACAGGACCTCTGGGTCAGGGGTACGGGGTGGGTGGGGGGGGGGGTCACAGGGTCTGATAATAAATTAATGCTTTGAAATCTGGTTTTTGGTATCAACCATTTATTTTATAATAAAATTTATGATAAAATTTTGAAATGCATGGTCCCAGGATCAGTGGTTCCTGTGGGAAGGGGAGCTGTTTGTTTTAAAGTGGAAATGCTTTTAATTTTCTCTTGGATACCTTCATCTACCTCTGGGTATTAAGAAACCAAAGTTAGCAAGTGAATAGTAATGATAAGCAATAGTGCCTTTATCAAAATTAAGAATTTCAAAGCCTTTGGTTTAAAAAACGAATCAAATTCAATTGTTGTAAAGTTGTTACATGATACCCAGGTGACTTATAAGGCCCGTAGACCTCTTTTTTCAAATAACTTTTAAATCAACCATATTTGACAATACCACAACCAAAATGAGGGGGCTGGACTTTTAATGAGTATTTTTTTATATAGTTATATGAGAACTTATGCCTGGAAAGGACCACTTGAGGAAAGCATTTTAACTCAAGATCCAAGCAAATACACAAGAACATAAATTTTGATTTATTTAACAAAATGTTCACATTTTTAACTTAAAATCTCAAAATGATGGTAACCGTTATAGAAAGTGGGTCGTCCAAATGAAATCATATACATATGCTTTGAATTAATTAAATATTATCTTCAAATATCTTCTGACACAAAAATGATAAACTAAGAATCAATAATTAAGGCCAAATTTCAGACGATTCAACGACGGGCAAAAAATTGGCACAATCTGTTCAGCAACCCCAACTTCTTTCTCTTCTCTTTAGCCTGTTGAGAGAAGAATTATATTTACGTTATTTAAACGTTTAATTGCAGTTATCATGTTTTATATACAATATATCACACGATCATATATGTGAGTGAGGCCTTCAGAACAATGAACAGGAAAATGATAGGAAGAGGACTGTTTACCTGTTTTTTCTGTGGTTTTCCACAGCACAATAATTTTCTCCAGCCTTTTGGCTCGGGATCGTCCTCCTATAAGTATAAAACAAGATGTGTTTGTAAAACACTGATGCCCCCGTATGGCAACATAGCAAAGATTAGGCATTTCTTAAATTCTAATTTAATTAATTGGTACCAAACTTAGGGTATTCGCACTAGAAAACAATTGTGAAATTTGAAGGTAAGCTAATGTTAAAAATACTTATGTAGAGCATGAAAGCCCTATCCCTAACCGTTCAGAAGTTATGGTCAGCGTTCAATTTTTTAAAAAGTAGGTCAAACTCCAAGGTCAAGGTCAGAGGGTCAAAGTTATTGTTATCAAATGAAAGATCTTGTCATAAGGATCAAATGTGTAAAGTATGAAAGCGCTAGCCCTAACTCTTTAAATGTATGGTAAAGGTTTGCTTTTTTAAAGTAGGTCAATCTCAAAGGTTAAGGTCAAAGGGTCAAAGTTTTTGGTATCCAATGAAGGATCTTTTCACAAGGATTACATATATGAAGTATGAAAGCCCTATCCCTTAATTACCGTTCAAAAGTTATGGCCAAGGTTAAAGTTTTTTCACAAGTACGGAAATCTACAAGGTCAAGGTCAAAGGGTCAAGGTTGTTGGTGTCGAGTGAAGATCTTTTAACAAACAATACAAATGTGAAGTATAATTGTCCTGGTGTCTACTGTTCTAAAGATATGGCCAAAGTAAAATTTTAAAATTTTCATGTAAAAGTGGGTCAAACTCCAAGGTCAAGGTCAAAGGGTCAAAGTTATTGTTATCAAATGAAAGATCTTGTCATAGGGATCAAATATGTAAAGTATGAAAACACTAGCCCTAAATCTTTAAAATTTTAGGTCAAGGATTACTTTATTTAAGAAAAAAAGATAGGTGTAATCTCTACTGTGGTGATGAAAATCAGTTTATTTTATTTTCTCCTTTCTTATTTCAAAAATTCAACGAATAATGTCAAACTTCGCTATCGCTTACGCCATTGTATAAATCTTCAGAATATCCGAGCAATTATTTGGATCATGGGGGTTTACATATAAAGAAAATATTATTATACTATGGGTTAAAAATTTATTACCGAAACAAGTGCACGTGGTTTGGAACTGTCAACCCACTTTAACATATCTCTGGTATTCGAGATATGGGAGTTAACGCAATTCGTGAAAACGGATTTCAACTGTATATAAAGATGCATTCTTATAATTTACAAAGAGTAAGCCCGTACGTAGGAAGAAATTGTTTATGGTGGGATGGCGGGGGTTGCATATACATGTATTTCAGTACTGTATTTTTTCTATTGTGTGTTTTTTACAGAATACTATATATATCGGAAAAATTATATTTTCCTAGTCTTATTGACCAACGGCCATGAAGAATGTATGAGGAGATAAATTACATTTAGAAGAATGCATTAAATTTCCAGTGAACTCAGCATACAAATGACTTTTATACCTTTGGGGTTATTTCCCTCTGGGCTTCATAAGATTTCTGTATCTCCATGTTTCCTTCTGCAACTTTTGTACGATTGGTCGGGGGTCTGAGTGTGTATTGGACAATTTCTGATCCAACTGTGACTTTAACCTGCAGTTTCTGAAAGTTAAAACAAATCACTTATAATCATTATAGGAGAAAAATCAGAAAATCATATTCAGTGTGTACCTCTAATATAAGAAATATATATTATGAATTTATAGGTATTTGAAATAAATATTTTTCTGATCAATAGACATGTACCTTGTGTATTTTCACTCTCTTATTTTCCATCTGCTGTTGATATGCATACTTTTGTGCTTCGTAATTTGCGAATCGGAATTGTGAAGTTGTTGCCAATTGTCCCTTGTCTGGGCTAAAAGCAAAAACAAAAAAAAAGTTCAACATAAATACAGTGTATGCATGATATTTAACATATTTTTCTCTTGAAACGTACAATATTTGTTGTCGTACGGCTTAGAGGGACAAGAGACAATTTAATCTAAAGAATTACTAGTATTAATATAACATTTTCAATTTTAAATCATATTTACCTTGCATTAGCCTGTTTTGTTGCAAGAATAATTAAATCTCGCACAGTCTCCCGGGCAACTCTGCGATATATCTGTTGATTAATATCATGAATATTAAACAACAATTAATTTAATTGTGCTCCTCTGCACTCAAAGATTTCAAGGAGTAAATTGTGCTTTTCCTTATAGATGAAATAGTACTATCTACGGTATAACGATTTTATTTTTCTAGGAAAGCATTCGATTCGTCATCTTTGCAACATTATTTATTTAATAGAGTACTAGTCTTTTATTTTACCTTTTTCATCGTTATTTGTTGCTCCGCGTAGAAATCCCGTTTTGCAATTACATCTATTTTGTCATCAGAACCTCCGAGTAAAGCAGGGGGCATATTTTTCTGTTCTTTGGGAACGCTGAGAGGAAGAAACAAATTAAACCAACTTTAATCTCCAGAACTATAACAGGTTTAAAAGAATTGGTAAAATATTTGTAAAAGACGCTAGTGAATCAAATACATGTATATAATTTTAGTATTTGTTTTACATACCTGTACTCAGTAGTACAATATCTGTACACCTTGTAAAGGACCTCGTCGAGGATGTTACGTACTATCTGAAACCAATTTAATTAAATGTTAATTATCAAGGAGTATTATACTATAGAATATAGCGTTATATAAATTAAATGATATCACATGTAATTAAGTCGGTTACTTGTAACAGTCTAGAGTGTAATGAGTAGAATTTTCCTCACAACTTACCGTCGATGAACTTGCCATTGTAATGTTCAAAGAACAACGTAAGAAAACATGCAACTAAACGGTAACCAAGAATAATGCAAAAGGCATTATGACGACATTGGTATTGTGATGTCATTTGGTATTATGACGTCATTCAATTGAACACTAGTTGTTTTAGCAAAATAAATAAAAAAATGGAAATATTTATAAGCTACCATTATATGATAAAAATTACCGGAAAGAAAGATAATCCATGTCTACCCCTATAATAAAACTAAGGATTATGACTCTCAGAATATGACAGTTGTTAATTGCATATCATGTTTTCCAATCAAGACTAGTTACCTTTAATTCTTTATATGGATTAAAACAGTTAACTCGATCGTTCATTACAATGAGATGCGAGTGTATCTCAGTAAGTACGTCTAAGTAATAACCATTTATAAAAATTACATGTATTTGATAAAGATGAAGATACTTCCTACCTCTTCTCCTTTTACTTCCATGATCACAAACAAATCTTAAGCCTGAAGTTTTGGTTGTGCACAATGTCAACCGAAATCAGCTGATTATGACGCAAGTAGCTTTGTTACGTCAATTAAACAGTGATGTCATCGGCATTTTCACGAGAGAGAGAGAGAGAGAGAGAGAGAGAGAGAGAGAGAGAGAGAGAACTGCATTAAAACTATCCTTCTTACCAATCTTGTAGTTATGTTTTTTATGTATAATATTTTAAAAATTAGAATTATAACCTATTTCTCCCATGAAGTTTTCCCCATTTCACGTTTATTTAAATTTATATTCAATAAAACCAGGCAGGTATAAGTCCAGAATCAAGATTGCAGTCTATGGCATATATCATTAATGAAATTCATCACCAAGAGTTTTAATTTATAATCTCAAATGGTATATATTCATAGATTTTTCTTCCAATGATATCATTCCATCTCTTTTTTTTCAGTTGGCAAATGATGATCACATGAGCATGAAGGGTGTAACTCATGATCAGTCTTCTATCTTTTGGTAAACATGCAGTTGACGCAATTTTTCAGTGCATTTTTACGTATGAACGAAACCATACTCTAGCGCGTTTTTCTGTTAAACCGATAAAGTCCTTCATTTATTTTGGTAAAATCATAACAAAAAAATCCTTTTTCATTTTAAATATTTTTTTTTGTCAATTATTCCGGAAACATTTTTTCCATTGAAAGTACAAGCTGTAATTTTGGTGAGTTTGTAAATATCCAATATCCTGTTTGTTTTTGGAGTTAAACATTTCGACGAGCGGTTCGTGTATTTCAATCTACTAACTCTAAGCACAGGTAGGCAAGACTTCCCGAAATATTATATAGCACGGAAAAAGTAAACAAGTCAAATTAGGTATATTTTAGTAATCTCTCAAGACTTTTTTTCTATATAATTATATACAATGCTTATAAACACTAAAACTGTGGACGTGTGGTTATTGCGCAAGAATATTTATTTCAATAAAATTCTCATTTTTAACTTTTATAACATTCATTTCTTTTCCAGGATTTTATATGAAGGAAGGAACAAATTAACATAAATTATTTATGCTGCACTGGACCATTGTAAAATGGATTTTGTAACTACACAACAGCCGGTATGACTGGGGCAGATTAACACTGGAACTGTACTTTTACAGCGGGACCCAGTTACCGTAAGAAATTTACAAGACACAGACGCAGATTGTGAATTTAGTGGTAGATTAATGGTTGAAGCATTTAAAGGAAAATTTCTTCATGCTACTAGCAAAAACAGGTATGGATAAATTGCTTTTTGTATGTCTGTTTCAATATTATAGTAGAGCCCATAAACATGATAAAGCATTTTAAAACATGTTTGAAACATCTGAGTGTACAGAAAAACTTTACAATGCAAAATTGAAATTTTGAAAATAAATTCAAAATTGATAACATATTATGAGAGGAAAATTTTTGTGGGGATATCATTTCATTTATTTCTCATCTGAATTAGTTTCGTGAGCACATTTGATTTATTTTTTTTTTTTTTGAAAGTAACTCTATTCAGTATATAGTCATATAGAAATTTCTTGTGGGATTTGATTTCTTTGACAATTCTTAACAACAAAATTTAAAAAAAATTATCCCCCCTCCATGAATATTTGTGCTTTTGAAGTATTTCGCATTTTTTTTATCGTATTTATTTATTTAATTCTATGGCAGATGCATTTTAAAAGTAAAAATTGTCTTTATCGGCATTTGTTTTGTGCATTATATTATGAAAAAGACTTCATATACAGCAATATAGTATAGCGAGAGAGAGGCCTGTAGCTTGTGTTTTCCATATGGTGATAAAGGGGGCTGAAAAATATTTTTTTATAGTCTTACTGTAAAAAATGACCTAATATTTTATATTAAAATTTGTTTTATAACAAAAAGAGAGTGTCTATCCCAAATGTATGGCAAATGGTCATTTAACAGTGCTGAAGAAAATGATTCAGAAAGTTGGGGGGGGGGGGGGCATAATCCAAATTCATGATCATGGGTCTATATACAAATGGTAATTTTTTTGCCATTTAGGATAATGGACGTTTACTTACAAAAATTTAATCACCTTTTAGATATCATAAATTTTTAAAAATGACAAAATATATAGGTGAGATATTTAACATTTTGCTATTTGGCAGTCATAATGTATATTAAAAAGATCAAACTTCTCTCTTTATTCACTAAACCTGGAAATTGTCTTGAATAATATTGTAAATTAGAAATACATTATGGTACATTATTTTTTCCTTTTTTAAAGGACAGCACTTGTTTCATTTAGGATCATCTGAATTTGTTTTGGAGCACATTTGAATTTACAAAGTGACTCTATTCAGTGTATAATTAGAAATTTTTGAAGTGATTGATTTCTTTGACATTCTTAACAACAAAAAATTATCCACTGATAATATTTATAATTTGATTAATCAAATATAGGTTTGTTTTATAACTGTCATTAAATATTAGTCATTAAATGTTTTTAATGTATTCTGTTCTCTTAACAAGTGTGCCAAATTGAAACAACAAAGTAATTTTTTTCAAACAACAAAAAGTAAATTATTTTAATTTTCCTGTAAAAAATGAAAAATATTGTTTTATAATAAAAAGAGGTCTATCAAAATGTTTGGCAAATGGTCATGAACCTGAAGAAAATGATTCAGAAAGTTGATAATCCAAATTCATGATCATGCATATATAATTGGTAATCCATTTATGGAGGACGTGAAATCTTAATCACCTTTTAGATATCAAAATTTGATTAAGGAAAATTATAGGTGAGATATTAAATAGTATTTGCTGGTATAATGTATATTAAAAAGATGCAAACTTCTCTCTTTTTAGTGATCCTGGACCACAATAATATTGTAAATTAGAAATATTACTTACATTATTTTTTCTCTTATAGAGATAGGGACCAGGACATGCCTCAGTTAGGATGCAGAGATTCTATTGGGTAAGAATGTACAAATGACTTCTGTATATTAATTCACTTTTTGAAGTTAATGATATTTAATCCTTGGTGTCCAATGATATTTTATAATTTGATTAATCAAATATATGTTTGTTTATAATTGTCATTAAATATTAGTCATTAAATGTTTTTAATGTATTCTCAGTGGTGGATAGAGCTGAAACGAATACCATAAATTGTCAAAGCGTAAATATTGCCTGACTGTTATTTCACCCTTCAAAATCTCTAGTATTCGAACATTCGGTTATTAAATGGCTTTGCCCTGGAAAAGAGTTATTATGCCTTTTCACCCCCCCCCCAACTCCAAATCCTATTGTTTATTACTTTATATCAAGTGTGCCAAATTGAAACAACAAAGTAATTTTTTTCAAACAACAAAAAGTAAATTATTGTAATGCATGTGAAAAAAAGTATGATTAAGGAGTTATACCTCTTCCTAATACAAGTGCCAAATGTCATACAATATACTTATACAATACAGTTCACTTTCTTGAATCTTGATATTGTAGGTTTTTATGGCTTAACTGTGGCCTCTCAGATGAGGGTACTCCACAAGGAAAATGTTATGTAGACCACATAGCAGTGGATGCCAGATTTAGAGGTAGAGGAATAGGAAAGGTCCTGTTAGAAATGGCGGAAATAGATGCCAAAAGAAGAGGATGTAGGGTAAACATTTTTATCTCTCAGGTGGTTTTTCAGATCATTTACAGTTGATTGTGCAATAGAGTAATTTATAATTTCTGATTTTGGAAAGTAACCAAATGCGATTCTGTATTTTAAGATATTTTTCAATGACAAAATATAGTTTCTCTCTCAAAACGCTACTGTTTACCTGAAACATGCTGATTAGTGAGCTTTTGTTAACCAAGAGAGTCTGATTTCTGTCTGTCTTTCTTGTAATCTTAAACTTTTAGCATTTTGGACCTTTTCTCCAGGAGCCACAACAATGTCTTTAAAAAATTGCCCCATTGGATTGAGGGAAATCAATCTTTAATGAAGTCTTTTACTTTTTGAAATGAAGAATTAAAAATCTTAAAAATGTGGTCACATTTTAAAGTTGTTCTTATTTGGCTTGTCAGAAAAGATGATTAAATAAATTTCTCTGATGCATCGTGTCTTTATCATGGATCAGGAGGGTACCACGTGGACAACATTTTACACAAAAATACAACTGTATATAGAGAAAAAAATGTTTAGATTTCTCCAACATGTGAAAACCATTAGGCCACACAATTGATTTATATGATATCTTTCATTAAAAGTGTAGATCAAAAAAATCATGTGGGAGTGAGGCAATAATCACCATTTAAATTATATAGAATACAATGTTTCAAAATTTAATTCTTCTTCTCAAGAAGAATTTGGACAGAAAAATACAATTTACTTGTATATGAAAGCTTTCTGATAAAGTGTAGGTTTGCTTTGTTAAAAAACAAAGCACCCCATGAGGGAGATTTATTGCTGTTGGGAAAATACATGTATTTCAGTAATCTTCTGATATTAGGACCAAGAGATTTATGTGAGCATTGTCAACCATAAGCCTTTAATTTTCTAGTCATTTTATATTTTTAGAAAAAATTATATTGGATATCACTTTTATTTAACAGGTTTTTAGCAGGTGTCGTTATGCTATTCTGTGAAGTTGGTATATCTATGGATCAACCTCATAAAAAGGGCTATATTTGTATATTGAATATCACTTTATTTAACAGGCTATATATCTTTGGGTGGCGACCAGCAATCGAGCCCAGCACCTGTATGAGAGACAGGGATACAGAAAAATGGAACAATACTCATTGTGTGGCTTACTCTGGTGTCAGACTGGTGAAAAAGTTTGTATCTCTCTTTGCACTCTTTTTATGACATCAATGTACATGCATCAATCTTATCAAGATTTTGATTGTATTAATTATATGGTATATCATTAGTTAAACCTCAGTATTATTTTCAAGTACATTTTAATCTGTTACATACATTAATAATTGGAGGGAATCACGAATTAAGTGATTTATCCTAAAAATTCGGTACATATTTTTTAAGAAAAGTAATTTAATCAATTTTATAATACCTAGAAATCAAATGCTTATGGAAGGAATTTTGAGTGGTATTCAATTATAGTGATAGTGGCTTAAATTGAATCCTTTCTAAAATTTCCGTATATCATGTTTAACTGGTAAACTAAAAAATTGTAAACTGAAAATGTCAACAAAATTTATTGATAGGCAAATCTTGTAATTGATCAAAAAGTGTATAAATTATGAATGATGTCATTTAATGATGTAACATAATTTAAATTTTATTTATTGGAATTGTGGTTATTTGAACAAGTAAACCAATAATTATTTGAGATCGTTCAGATATTTTGGAGAATGTTATATGTTTTAATGCTAGAAAATATATGAAAAAAAAATCTAGTCTGAATATAGCAAGGATTATTACACTGTATAGGGCTATAAAAACCTGATGTATGTAGGGATATTGTGCTGATTTGCTTAGTCTTTGCTAGAATATACTAAAAAATTTTCTCCTCCTGCATACTACATGTGATAAATCGTCATTAAAAATCTGCCAGTGTTAACTATGCTTAGAAAGCAAACAGCACAAAGTGCATGAAACAAACATAACTAACTTACATATTACCGCATTATACACATGTACTTATCAAACTCAAAGTTTTTTGAATACTTGTTTGATTTCTCTTTGTTTAATCTTAATGACAAATCACGGATATTGTTCATTCACTGAAAAAATTAATTAAGGCAACGTAATAAAAAATTAGTTTTATTAATGTGAAAATTTTGCATACTAGGCAATCTTGATTTGTAATGATGAAATTTTATATATTTGAAAATGTGGAAATAAGCTCAAACTTCTTATTAAACTACATATTGGGGGCAGTACTAGTGCAGACATGATCCATTGATAACATCAGTAGGTGGATCAGGGTGAAAATTATGTCCTATCTGTTTTGCACAAGGACAAACTAACACACACACAAACTATAAACCTGAAAATTTGAAAAAAATGTCAGCATTTGAATTGTTGATAAATTGCACACAAGGTCATTGTTTTCTTTTTAATAAACATTCTCAAGCATATTGTTATTTGTATTTTCCATATTTCCAGTAGCATTTAATTATCAGATCCAGCAAAATTATCATCCAAAAAGCTTTTATTCAAAAAAATAAAGTTTAACAGGCCCAAATCACTTTTTTAAGAATTTTCAAGTAATATAATATTGCACAACTTTCATATTGACATAATGTTTTTAATTCAATTTAAAATTGAAAGCTCAAAAAATATTTAGGTGCCATTGGTTATTTAGTTACAAATTTTGACTGCTAAAATGCAAGTCTGCAGAAACAAGTCATAAAACTCTTTGATGATTCAGGATCTTTAGGATATGAACATGAATTTGTCATATTTTTGGTAGTGAAGAAGAGGGAAGATTTAAAAATATGTCATTCTTTCTATCTAAATGCTTTATAATGTTTATATGATAAAGATCATTTAACATGCAAGTTAATATACGAGGGTTGATCCACTTTAAAGTTCGTGGAATTTCTTCATATTTTATTTATTTCTAAGTGAAATTGGTTGAAAATTACAAATGAGAATATTAAACATTTATTGAAAATTTGAAAAAAATTTTGTCGGAGCATTTGAATTGTCTGCCTGAAGCCATTAGGCACACAAGGTCATTGTTTTCATTTTTAATAAAAGTTAATAAATGTTTTGTTTTACCCTTCCTTTTTTTTTTGACATACATATATTTTGTACTGTCTTCCGTGATGTAAAAATCATCAATTTTGAACAACAACGAATGAAAACGAGATTAAGCTCCACCCATTCTGTGACGTAAGCGGTCCAACATCTCATCGACCGGTTCAACATCTCACTCAGCGGTAAAACATCGATTTTTTTATGCCCGCTCAGCAAAACATTAGAAATGTTAGACTCTCTTACGTATAGATTTGTATAGGAACAAATTTTCAAAGGTATTACAAAAACACTTGTTGAATATTGAAAATAAAAAATATTTAAATATTTGTGATAGTAACTCTATGGCAGTTGCCATAGAAACGGATGATTGGAAATGCGGGGGGGGGGGGCATCAACGCGTTCATTAATATTTTAATTCTTAATACTTAAGAATAAAACCGCTATGTGTTACATGTATAGAAAACGAATTTTATGGCATTATTACAATTGCTTTATCGTAAACCCAGGCTTTCTTGAGAAAAAAATGGAGAAAATGGCATCATTCTTTAGAATAACTTAGTCGAACTGGACGAGAAGATGAGGTGCTCCTATAACGTGATGTGACATATATCACGTGACGTGACATACTAAACTTGACGTTATGTCGAAGTCTTCCCCAGGTTTCACAACTGTCCATTTTCACAAAGCTCTTTTGACCTTATTGTAAATTGGAACGTGGTGACATTTTCCAATATTGTTGCATTATGACTCTGTATTATAAATATTCCTATTGTTTGCTTTCATCAAATCACGATAAAATTTTAGAGAGAAATTCCACAAACTTTTGGATCATGATAAGATTTTCAAGAAATTCATTAAGAAACTAGTAAAAATGCAAATGTAAGTATTCCGACCTTGACTCTGAGTATGAGAAGGTTCACTTAATGTTTATTTGTCTCATTTATTTTCTTACTTTATTTCTTTTCAAAGGAATTTGCACGGATGGAAAAGATTCTGATGTAAAGAAAATGATGAAAACAATATATCTGCGACAACCAAAGAAACTTTTTAACCAAGTTGATCTACACTGGCACAAAGTGCCAAGTTAACAATGCTTTCCTTTTTGTTAACTGCTGTTGTCTGTATCCCTTGTCTTACCTGCATCTGTAACTGGTTTATGTTTGAGATAAAAACCAAAGTTTGGCTATTTTATATTGCAATTTTTCAAGATTATCAGGGATGTAGAATATTTGGTAAAAAAAAAGTTTTTTTTAAAAATTCTCTTATATTTTATGCTAACCTGATCCAAAATTTGTCCGTTGTCTGTCGTCATCATTGTTCTTGTCATCATTGTCATATAAACTTTTCACATTTTCATCTTCCTCTGTAGAACTACTCGACCAATTTCATATAAACTTTTATATACAAATATGATCAAAGTTTTACATAGGAATACATAGGAAAAATCTTCAAAATTTTTCTATTCAAAAACAGCAAATCTATTATTTGTCATATTTATCCATATTTCAGGTGTGAAAAATGAAAGTATTTTGGTGCTTCAATGGATGATCAAGTTTTTTTCAAGAACAGCAAAACAATGATTGGTCATATTTATCTGAAAGTATCTTCAAGTGTGTAATTTCAAGTTTTTTCATATCGTAACCAAATCATAATAAAAGGGTAGATCTGCAATGAGCGATCAAAGCTTTACATAGAAGTATATGTAAGAAAAATCTTCAAAAGTCTTCTCAAGAAGAGCAAAGTCATGGTTGGTCATATTGATATGGAAACATCTTCAGGTGTCGATTCAAGTTTTTTTTTTTTTCAAATTATGACCCCTGTTGGTAGATTGGGGCGACAATGAAAGTTCAAAATTTAATGGGAAAAGTCACGGTATAAAATCCTTAGTTGGTGTAGATTCAATTATGTTAAAACCATTCCTTCTCTCCTTTTCAGGGAAAGGCCAGTTCCACTTGTGCAGTTCAGCTTTTCAATAATAGGCTGATTTTTGCTTTTTTCCTCGCCATAATGCTCAGATTAGCGATGTGGCCCTATTTTATTATATTCAAATTAATGTTTTTTATGCCTCCATAAAATATTTATAGCAGATGTGAATGTGACATGTATGTGTCTTATGGATGTTTTTATCGAGAAGCACTAGATCTTTTTGAGGTCTTCTAAAAAACTACATATCATGATTAATTGTTAAATTTATATTTTGTGATACAAATGAATTGCTTTATGTATAAAAGACTCGGGGAAAAATTATATTTCCTATACATGTATATGATTGTTTTTAAAAAGATATTTTACCTACCTTTTAGATTCCTCAACTACTTATGCATAATATACTTGACATATAATCATATAAAACTAACCACTGTCATACGTAATGTATGCCATTTTATTATTTGCTATCAAAACATCTCATCATTTTTTCTTTTTTGTTTTCATATACATAATACTGTATAAGTGGAAATTTTAGTGAGACGTTATTAATCAAATTCAGACTTTAAAAAAATATATATATTTATTTGTAATGAGAAGTAATATTTTTTAAATATTAAGAAGATGGCTATTACTACCGATGCAGAAAAATGTTAGTGATATCCAGTATAATTGATCATTGAGCTCACGCTAGAAATACCACAGTTAAGTTCTCGCTAAACATTCTGCTTGTATCGTATTTCTCTTTTTATTTTCATGAAATGAATATAAAAAGCATCAATCGAAAAATATGTATATTCCAATCGCAACTTCTCGGGCCTTTCCGATTTTTGGAAAAAACAACCTCGAATGTACCTGTATTACGTAGACTACATGACAACTCCCCTTTTCACAGACTTTAAAATAAATAAAGACCTCTTATCTGTGGACTATGGAGTTTGACTTTATTGAGTGTAAAGATGTTACCTAAAATATACTGTAGAAGACACTTTAAACTCCGTCTATCTTAATTTAGATAAAGAAGAAGCATACACTTTTTACATCCGGTGATGTTATACATTCGATGTTGTTTTTCCGGCCTATGACGATAAGATCCGAGATGATACGATCAATGTATGTTCCTGAAATACAGTGTAAGTACTAGAAATCAAAATAAAACGTCGACGATTAGAATTTTATACCTGTATTGTATTTAATGTATTGTATGGTATTGTATTTATTTATGTCAAACATTTTTATATTTTATGTGAGAAATGTGAGGCACACTTCTAAAAGAAGTTTTTTGCTCAATGTGATATATTTTTTCTTTAACCTTTTACAATGATTATTGATATGAAATATCTCTGCTTTTCCAGATATTTTCTTAAACACCCTATTTTATTCTTTCATACAAAAAATTGTGCTGCCTTAAAGTACCATATACTTAATAAAATTAGACTTCATTTACAGTTTAGATAATTATTTGTATTAATATTTACACGGATTTTTAAAAAAAAAAGATATTGTTATCAACTGCATAATGAATTGCAATTATGAGATTATTTGTATACATATGACCATGAAGACATTTACAATATCTGTTTGAATAAAAGTTGAAACTAAATGATCACTTGTTATTTATAACCAAAGCAGTGAAATCAGTGCTTGTTTGATCATTACAGTACAGTTCATTTTCCCTGTGATATTAATTTACTAGATTTGGAAGCTTTTTTATTTACAAGAAGAAAATGAAAACGTTGATTAAATTTAATGAAATGTTAATCGTAAATATATATCTATGTTCTTCATGTATTGATAAATGAAAAATTATCTCGAAATATTTAATACTTCTCTTGAAATTGATTTTCCGTTTCTTTAAAATCCCTTTTACAGATTTTATAAGACGTTTGTTCAATAAAGTTCCGATGATACCTAAATATTTTTAATCATATGTATGTGTCTGTTGTCGTTCATTAATTTATGAAACTTCAATTTTCAGTAAAAATGCATTTTTAAAATAAAATAATCTGGATTGAAAAAAAGTGAGGATTAAGAAAATCGATTGATCTAAAAAAAAAAAAAATGCCTGTGAGCATGGCATAAACACAGGCCCAGAAAATTCTAAATGTTTGCTCAGGTGATTAGGAAGGGTAAGCATCCCCTGCTGACCAGTCACATCCGTCGTGGACCCTATGCATTGATCAAGTAAACGGAACATTCCGCAGTCAAATTTAGAACAAAAACCAAGGGACTAAGTATTGGTATATGAAACAAATCTGTCCATGTACGACCCAATGTTAGGTTATATTAAAGAGGTCATTAGAACGAACCACAGAATTTACGTATGTATGTTGGAAACGTTCCTTCCTAAAAGACATCAAAAATTGCCGATGCATGATTGAAAATTCACCCCTATACTGTTCACGTAGGGCCATTGAACAGTGAAGGATCTTTTTTGTGCGAACACCTACTGCAAAACCAAACCTTGGGTTAAACAAAGGATCGATCTCCACGTAGCACAATGGATTCGACCCTGCGACGTAGGATAACATCCTTACTCTACGCAATGGTTGATAGTAATATATGGAGATAGCGAACAGCATTCAAGCCCAAAAGTCCATTAAACAATTCAAAATTATATAAAAGTAAACGTGGACCTCCAAAAATCTGAGTTGGGATCAGGTGAAAGGCACTGGCCACAACCGACTTGTGCCCTTGTCATGATCAGAAAAATACATCGACAATTCCATGTGTAATATATAATTATATTTTGGCCTAACAATTTCATGTACAATGGAAAATGTCCTAGGATAAATTGTATTTGCATTGTATCTACCGTTATAACATTAAAGAAATGATGACTTTAAACGAGACTGCTGATATCCTGTTCCAGCAATTTGTATATTAATAACTTACTTCGTTTTAACGATTTCTCATTTGTAGACCATGCTCTTGGGTATCGAATCGAATCAACTGAGAGATATAAACACCGTATGCAGGTGATGAAGGTATAAATAAATATATGCTGCATAACTAAGTAAAGTTGACGATTGAAAAGTTAACATCAGCTTGTTCGTCATAAATCTTGCTTGTTAGATTACCATAAACGTCCTTTTCAAGTAAAATATCTAAACTCGAAACAGATTTGTCCGACTCTGTGGTATCTTTTATTTCGAGCTCACCGGGATATATCGTATCGACATAAAAATGAAAATAACCATTTCAATTCAATTGACAATACGTCGTCGATATATCTAAATGTCAAGTTAAACGCCAAAACAAAATGTTTCTTTTTTTCACATATAAGATTTTGGACAAATTCTGCGTCATATGATTCCAAAAAAGGTCTGCTAATAACAGGAACTGAGCTCAGACCATGCTCTCCTGTAGCGTATAGATTGGGAGACATCAACATCAAATGCATGTGACAGCGGAATTTTAATACATAAATAAGGAAAGGTGATGATAGAAAAGTTGAAGCCCACTCGTTTGTTAAAAAATTTAGTTTAAAGTTGTCTTTGTCTTCTACAGTGAGTAAAACATAATAAGTATGAGCCATATTTGGCATAATCAGTGGTATATTTCATATCAAGTTCTCTGGAATATATCAAAGGGACATATGTAGCCAGAATTAAAAATATCTTTGTTTCCTCTAACCGGACCTTAAATTGACAAGTTGGGTCGGTAGGTAGGTAAACTATTTTTTCTGACAACAGCTTTTAAAATACATTCTAAAATTTAATGGAAAAGTACCTTTATAAATAAGAAACGTACATATGCCATTTAAAAGCAAAATTCATGCTTAATTAATTCACAACTGTTATGCAGTTGAACTTGTGAAATATCTCAATCCAGAGCACATTTATATAAATAAGTCAGCATTTAAATTACTAGCATTATTTCGCAACTGACAATGCAATATATTCATTTTACGACTTCCATAATTATAATATTTCTTAGGTTTTATGCAGTATATATTCTTTATGGCAGTCTTGAATGATGTAAGTGAAGAAAGGTTTCGGATATTAAATGGTAAATTATTCCAAAGTCCATCTTGTTGAAATCTTATTCCTAAATGAGTATGTGTTTCAACATTTTTAATAGTGGGCCCATCTTCACCAAACTTAATTTTTGGATGGCAAATATTTTTCCTACTAAAATCTAGATTGACTGTTTTACAAGGATTGAATTCTACTGCCCATATATTAGACCACTGTCTTATTTGTCCAAGATCCTTAGTTAATATGTTTGCAGAATTAATAATATCATCATCAACTATGACATAAAGAGAGGTGTCATCTGCAAAAAGCCTTACAGGACATGATAATTTTTCAGATATGTCATTAATATACAATAAGAATAAAAAGGGACCAAGGACTGACCCTTGAGGGACACCTGAATTAGTAGCTCTAGTAGTTGATGAAAAGCCATCAAGAACTACTTTTTGAGTTCTATCAGACAAGTAATTCTCAATCCAATTAACAATTTGTTCTGATATACCATAATATTTTAGTTTATAAAGGATACTTTAAAGGTGGTGGTGGTTTGCTTTTATTATTTTGTTTGGATAAAGACTTTACTATTCTCCACCATTTTCCAGGAGGTATAGATTTATCTATTTGGTCTGTAAGTTTTTGGTTGAGTCTATCTCGTGAAGCTCTAATTTCATCAATTACTTTGTTTCTTAAAATGCGGTAGTGTTCCCAGTGTTGAGGGTTTTGAGTTTTCACTGCTTTCTTGTGTATACGATTTCTTTTCCTCATTAGTTTTCTAATAGAATTATTCATAAATGCCTTATCTCTGGGACGGATTGTTATGGTTTTTGTTGGGATATGTTTTTTAATGCATGCATTTATTTTGTTTACAAAATTTGTATAAATCGAAATAAAAAAGACAAGATTCTCAAATACGCAAACACCGGACATCCGAGTATATTTTTCAAACCTTCCATCACCCTCCATTGCTTATAGACAATCAATGTACTTTTTTGAGGGCCATGAGATCTGCAGTGGTTCTAGAGCATTTTGGAGTTAAGAAGTAATTTTATTATCGAATTGTTTCAAGAGTGAAGAATTCTAATTAGCTAAAGGCATAAGATTGAGACGCCGCTATTGTTTTATGAAGAACTAATTCTAGATGTAATCATATCTGGGCGCCATTTCATTTCCAACAAATGCTTGAAAATCACAGTAGAACAATGTCGGCCGTTCTGATAAAAACTGATTTTGATGAAATTGTATTTTATAAAACTTGGTTAACATTAAAAAAAAAAATTGAATCATCTTTTTTAAAAAAATCTTTTCAGTGGGCGCGATTTAGTTGGGTCAGTCGCGTTAGGGGAAACAAAGGTATTTTATATTTTGGCCTGAATTGAAATGATTATTGATGATTAATAAAATATAGTCATCGTCGATATACCTGAATGTTCGAGTTGAAAGCCACTGCAAGTGATTTCCAGTGTAGAAATTTCTGAAAAAATTCTGTTTCATACAAATATAAAAACCAGTCGATAAGAAAGGAGTATCGTATTCCTACGGTTTGTAGCAAGACTTGGTCTCCGAAGACTTCCTATAAATGCATCGAGGATATCCTTTCATATATGGTGTTATATAAGAATAACGTTGAGTTTTCTGTACTTCTATGTGTACAAAGTAGAGGGAAAGAAGCTCCTATATGGTTTGTGTTTAGATATATCATTTTTATATAACTTGTTTGTACGTTTCATCCCAAGCTTAAAACACTCAATTCGTTGGAAGAAAAAAAATAAGAGACCTCCAAAACAAGTCAGAGGATCAGGTGCCGTGGAGGAGTGTCCTTCTCAAAATCAAGCATCTTAAAAGCTTTTCAAAATCTTGAAAGCTTTTTAATATCAACTTTAGAGTACTTGTGTGTAAAATCAGAATATTTACAAAATAATTTTACGGAGTTAAGTATAGAAGTGAAAAAAGGAGACATCATGTATTATTCTATAATTCGCATTATCTTGAATTCGCAATTCTTCAGTTTGAATAAAATTAATCCTTGACGGAAAATTTACTCCTAGGGTATTTTTCGGCATGTGAACGGGGCTTAAGACATTCTTCTTTGCAAATGGAAATATGAAATAGTTTGCAACGATTAATATTCGCGAGTTAAAGAAGATCACGAAATTCTCTGATATTTCTCACGCTCGAACAAAAGTTGGTTTAAAGTAATAAATATATTGTAAGACTGATATGTGTGACGCATCTTACGTCTCTGTATAATGCGGAATAGGCCTATATAACATTTACACTGCTACACTGTGGACAAAATGATTACCAACACTATCAACGTTATATTTTTTACAACCATGGAAAACTGTGCATATAGTTTTTTGATCTAGTATATTCTTCTGGCTGTCTTAGGAGTACTTAGTGAGAGACTTTAATTTCAACAAACATATAGATAATCCTTCAAATGGTACTCTGTTCTAAAAATAATATAAGCAGTTCAGAAAGTTTTGGGAAAGAAGCTTTTATCAGCACCGTGCATCAGTGAGTGAACAGTTTGTACTGAACACCTCGTTTTGATCATGTTGATAGAACATTATTTTTCATTTACAATGATCATGATGATGATGATGTAAATGACATATGTGATGTGATATTGACAGACATATTGAAGTGCATAACAACAATCACAAAATGTAAAGGTTGTATTTAAATGTGTAAGCTAATGCCTTGACCCACATTTGAATAACCTCATATTGCACAGTGCTTAAATAATTGAGAAAATGCACTGACATGCATAAATAAAACTTGAATAGCTGAATTCGATCGACTGGTGGATTTTATTATGTCGAGTAAATATAAAGTTGGGAAGCTAACAATAAGGTTGTAAACAGGTTTGTCATTTTATGCATATATAATATTAAATTAATGTTTTAATTTTCAAATATGAATATATACGTGTCTAAAATGATGTGTTTGTATGTGGTGCATTAAAACAAATTACACAAGTTGACGTAAGAATACATAATGAACATACATAATTTTCTAATTTGTTAATGTGTCCTAACTTGGATCCTTAAGTTTAAAAGAATGGACGTCTACTAACCCATATATAGAATTGTAGTAGCCATTGATTGACGTTGTATGGGGAAAAACAACATTTGATCTACACGACACGGGAAGCGAAACAGAAGTCGGAAATTTAATATCCTTCAAACAACCGACAAGAGGAAATAATAAAAATTAAATATGGAAGAGGAGAAAGTTAAAAGTAAGGAATGCAATATGGAACAAAAGCTAAACGAAATGAATTCCGTAGAAAAAGTCATTGAAGAAACGGTGACAAGCGGGCTACATGCAATGGTGCTGGCTTTAGGATACAAAGTGGGCATTATTGATGCCTTTGGACGATTAAACAAACCATCAACAGCAAAAGAGATCAGTGAAGAAGCAGGATTAAATCTTAGGTATTTCTTTCTTTTCAAATAATTTTTACTGTACATTTATTTAATTATCTCCTCCTCAGCTTTTGAAAAAGGCGAAGACAACGACCATGCACTTTTATAACTTGAAAAAAAGACATTGACAATTTTCAATCAATTGGTTAAAATCTTATTGCAAATCAACATTTTATTTAATACATGTATATATTACAACATGCCTCAGTATCATTTTACTTTAACATAACTTGCAGGATTATTAAAAAATCGGATTGTTAACATCTGTTGCCATATTTATGTACTATATCGATTATGACTTTATTAATATGAGAAAAAAATATGCATTAGATGCATGTCAGTAAACAAATTGCTTTAAATTTTCAATGTCACAACTTCATTTATAAATTATCAGGTGTGTATTTTTGTCCCGTAATCAAAGATTTTGCCCTATCCATCCGTTCGTCTGTCTGTTTAGCTGTCTGTTTAAATTGTATGTTTGACAGCAAAAACTTTAACATTGTCCAATACTTTTAATGTGTATACGTAGGGCTATGGCTTTTCCATTTCACAGATGTATTCATTGACAAGACCTTTCTTTTTTTTTACCAAACTTGACCATGGGACCTTGACCCACTTTTACCAAAAATTTTCGAAATTTAACCATAATCATAACTGTATAGTTGGTGCTAGGGTTTTCATACCTCACAAGAGTATTTACTAAGATCTGTTATTGGGTATAAATTTTGACCTTCTGACCTTGTATTTAGAGTTTGACTTACTTTAAAAAAAGGTAAACCATATCTTTTAAACCGTTAGTGCTAGGGCTTTCATATTTCAAAGATTGATTCCTTGTGACCCTTTGGGTACCTACAGCCTTTAGACCTTAGCCTTGGAGTACAACGCGCATTTGAGAAATTTCAACACTTGCCATAATTATGCTGCCAAATCGGGGCATCAGTGTTTCACAAACACTTCTTGTTATTATTGGTTTTAGATATGTACAGGAATGGCTAACTTGTATGACGGCAAAAGGCATAATAAAACTGGAAAAGGAGAAATTTAGTCTACCTTGCTCTGAGAGAGTTCAAAAGGCTGTTCTTACATCCGCCATGCTACCATTGTTCTGTGACTGTTTACCAAAACTGGAGACGGTAATGCGAGTCAAGGACACAAATACAGGTTAGTCCAAATATGTTTTCAATGACAATTTACCAGAAACTTACACTATTTTCCAGTTACAATTTTTTTTTGTATAATTATGCGGTTCATATGAGTTAATGAATGGGATAATGACGAACCTCTTCCTTGTTTTGTAATGCCTTTTGTATATTTAAAAACATTTTTGTCTTGGTTGTTATGATCCACTGCTTATGGTTTTCATAAACAAATACACATTTATTTTAATTTTCATTCAACCAGGGTATTCTTTTCCACAGAAAGATTTGGAATGGTTAGGAAAATTTAACGAAATAAATGCCTTTGACCATGACTGGATTCATAATAATTTAGAGCCAGTTTTCGAAAAACACTTTAAAGATACTCAAGGTAAGAAAAAGGCAAGCTTTGATGCATGACATTTTAAATGCATCCATCCAATGTTTCATCTAATTTTATTTCATGTGATCAGTTAACAGGGGATTGCTTTTTCCTCCTTGGCATATTATCCCACATCCAAAAAGTCACGAGTCTTTGTTTTATGCCCTCTTTACCGATTTGTATTGTTTATAGATTTTTTAAAGGTCAATCACTGTTTGCTGTCCTCACCTATTTTTCGTGTAAATTGCATTAGACTTAAGTATTTATGTAAAAAAATAAAAAAAAAAAAGTATCAAAGACCAAACACAATGACAGGTGGACCACGTTAAGAAATTTTCTATACCTCAGTAGTAACTCCGTAGATAATAAATATATAAAAAAAATCTTTTGCCTTACTTTCAAGAAATTCGTGTGAATTCACTTATAAGATTTATTTCTATTTACAGATAATATCACTGATATTCTTGACTTTGGTTGCGGTTACGGAAAACTTTGTCAACAGCTAGCACAAATCTATCCAGATATCAATATCACAGGAACAGATATCGACGAGGGGTCTATACAACACTGTAGGAACACATATAGTTATCCTAACCTATTCTTCACACACACGAAACATGGGACTCCACTACAGAAGAACAAGTTTGATATTATTATATTACATGAAGTTCTGCATGACTTACCCGATCCAGAACGAGTTTTATCAGAGTTGAAAACGATCCTGAAACCTAATGGATATATTGTGACCTTTGACCCTGACGTATCGTCGGACGTTTCAAAAAATGTTGATAACGAGGCTGCAAAGACTCATCTGCCATACAGTGTATTTTTTTGCTTACCGAATAGTATGTCAGAAAGTCCAGCGATTGGTCACGGGGCCGGATGGGGAGTTGAAGACCGCAGAAAATTCATAGAACAATGTGGATTTACTATAGTCAATGTTGACGAAACACATGTTGATTCAATGGTTTCTAGAATTGTTTTTAAAGAGAAAACATCTTGAGATGTAGAAAGTTGAATAAAACTTTTCCAAAAATTATAATTCTATTACTTCCTGAATGATATTGCCTGTAAATTGCAAAAATTAACATTTTGACGAGCGAGTCACAAGTAAAACCCCAAGTGCAAATTTTCTGTGCATATATTTTTTTTTACGACACAAATGTGATTTTCTTTGCATCTTTTAGTAACAAGCTAAAAGGAAAGTGAATGTTAGGATCAATTATATATTTTTACTATTTATCACGCACAGTAACGATGCACACATATAAAGCTTTTGAAATATTTAGTAAGGCTTTCTATTATGTTTTAAAATTATTTTCCTTTCTGCACTCACCATCAGAAATCTTGACAATTTCAAATTACCTGAAGGACAAGAATGAGAATCCTTGAAAAATGGCTCTTTATGAGGTTCAATGGATAAATTTTACTATGCCCTTTTGGTATTATTATACTTATCCACTGCATCTTTTATATTGCCTAAGCATCTCTAACTCCCCATAAACTTCATATATTATCAGAACTACACACGCACCAAAATTATTCAAGCCACTAACACATAAAAATTAGGTCAAATGTAAAAGATAAGGATATTGTTATAATCATATGCCAGAGGATATAGACATATATAACACGATGTGGGTATTTTCAACTTTCCTTTTAGGTAGGAATACTTAAAATATTTTTATAATAACACATTTTGCAAATATTTTGATTTTTATGATGTAAGCTTAACATGAAAATTAAAATAATTGCACACAACTGCTGTACGCATTTCTTGAAACATATGGAGGTATCGAACAATATTCAAGCTTAAAATATTCAAAATTGGATCAAAGAAATAACGACCTCCGAAACAACAGAGGTTGGATTAAGTGCCACAGAGGAGTGAGCATCCCCTGCTGACCGGTCACACCTGCCGTGTGCTCCTTGTCATGGTCGGGAAATAAAGGAAAATATGTTGAGAATTCAGTGTTCTTATAATGGATTAACGATAAGAATGAATGAAAAACTTCAGTCACCATTCGACGCATTGATTAATTGTAATTGCTTACAAGATAATTTTATCGACCATAGAACGTACGAAATGATAACTTTGAACAAGACCGCTGATATTCTTGTTTCATCAATTTGTTTGCCAATAATTTACATCTGTTTAGAAATTATATTAAACGTAGAGCATACTAGTGCGTGTCGAAAAGCTGAGAGATACATGTATTAATCACGTATGCAGCAGGTGACGAAGGTATATTGCTGCATAAGTAAGGGAAGTTGACGATTGAAAAGTAGAAGTCATTTCGTTCATTACATTTCTTTCTGCTTCGAAAATCAGATTGACCTCGTAGGTTCTCAACATTTATAATTGTCAAGTAATACAAATATTATAATGAGACGTACAATCAAAATAAATTTGCATCACGTTAATTTAATACTCATTTATCATGAACATCATGAGGTCATAACTGGTACGTTATATATTTTGTGCCCCTAAAGGAGAAATGAATTGGATTCAAAATTCTTACTTTAAATAATCGCAAAAAAGATATATGTATATTCCCTCTACAAACACATTCAAGGGTCTTAATATAATAATCTTTAAAACTAAAAAAATTTCGTAATATAATGCAATATATTTTTGCAGTATCCACAGCCTTCCTGACAACTAACGCAGTAGCATTCAATCCTTGTCCCGAGTCTTGGTACTTACATGGTCGTTCTTGTTACGCTTTTGTCACAGATCTAAAAACCGACTGGATTGAAGCTGGGGTATATGTATTTTTCATAACATTTCATTTTACACTTGAAATAAAATATTTGGATATAATGAACATTATTCAAGGGCAAAAGTTGATTTTAAATTACAAAATAGGAAAGGAGTAAAATGGATCTCTAAAACTCCAGAAATATGATCATGTGCAAAGGAGGAGAGAAAACAAAAATACAGATATTAGAAAAATAATGTATTAAACTCTCCGTGAACTGATATCGATAAAATGAGGAAAGTGCTTTTAATTAAAAAGATGCTCTGAAATATGTTCTCTGAATTTCATGATACAAAGACTCTAAGGAAAGCTCAGGCATATTGTTACAATCCTCTAAAGTCTGTCTATCGGTCGAACTTTTTTTCCTTATTTCTCTTAATACATTGCATAAAATTTTCTTTGCATTTCATTTGACTTTCAGATGCGCAATAAGGTTTTGAATTCGTACCTGTGGTTCAGAAGTTTATCTAACAGACAAAATGTCCAGAATTATGCTAGTCTGCATTAATCTTCAGAATCCAGAATCAGAGAAAATGCTTTGTATTGAGCATGTCGTATTTTTTAAAGCTTATTATTTGATATAAAAAGATATAGAATATTGATTTCTAAACAAGTGGATTGTACACTTTTTAGAATATTACTAATTAAAGAAGAATTCAAATGCTAGTAAATAGAACTCAAACCATAATTGCAAGTGAACGCATATTGTTACCCTGGCCATGAATTATCACTCACATCCTTTAGATTTTCAGCGACATATACTTTTCGGATGAGTTGTTTTAAAGTTGATGTTTTTAAAATAATAAAATGCTTTCTTTGGTTGTTATTACGGGAATTAATGTCGCAGCTGTTGAAGAAAAAATACATTACCCGGGTAAGCAGGTTACGTATTTTTTTCTTCAATAGCTGCGACGTTAATTCCCGTACTAACTAACAAAGAAAGCATTTTATTGTTTATATTAACATTTGTATTATTCATTCATTCAAAGTAAAATTAAATTTATTGACTATTGTATCTAAGATGAATATGTCATTGTATGTAGAACTGATGGAACAGCCATTGTTTAAGAAATCCACATACGTAGCTTGCTTAGTGGTGCTCATGCACTGATAAATGGCAATGGTATTCATAAGAAATAAAAAGGAAAATATTCAGTGGATCTAAATATAGAGGATATAAATTCCCAAGTGATCGGAAGTTCTACCTTGAAAAGTTTTGAATGAGTTTAAACAATTTGAGAAGCATACTTCCTGTTTTGAGTACTACTAATTTGCTTTATTCTCGGTATAAGTGATTAGTGAGATGCTTTTGGAATAAATTAGTCCAGAATTCTGAGAAATTCTAAATTGAACAGTGTTTGATTGAAAACTGTTTTCTTGAATAATAAGTTGTATTATTAAACACATACATTAGTAAAATAGTATTGCGAGTGCTGCATGAAACCTGAATGTTCTGGGTAGCTAAATAGATTTTACTACTAATATTTTTGTTAACAAAAAATTGTAAGTACATCAGTAATGATGATTCAGAAGTTTGTAACCTAGCTATATACATGTATTAGTGAATTGAGGATCTAAGGATTTTAATTACTACATTTGTCAGTAATTCAACGCTTTGCAATGTCAAAAAATGGCGAAATTTTGCACTGGACAAAATGCAACCGAACAAACCTGTGACTTCAAGTTGACTTACATGTATTAGGATTGTGCGCAATTTCAGCTCTTTATCTATATATCTTTTTCATGTTTTTATTCAAGCAATCTAAGATCTTTTACTTTATAGATATGTCATCTATGCTCATAAAGCTTTATTTAAAACATAAATGAAGAGCAGATGTATTTCAAGCTACACAACTTCGATAAAAATTGGAACTCGTGTACCTGAAATTCCTACTTGTATTGTTTTTATCAATGGACAGGATTTGTGATGACTCTGTGTGTCTTCTCTTTTTTAATGCAGGCTTTTTGTGAGAGGTTTGCTTCTCATCTAGCGGAAATTGAGACGCAGGATGAAGATAATTTCCTACGACACCATATATCTTCAAATCATGGTAAGATTTGAGAGAAATAGACAGAGAATCAAAAGAGAGTGCTGTTGAAAAAAGAGAAAGTATAACTATAAGATGGTTCATCAAAATTCAACACAAGTCTCCTTATTTTGTAGATACATACTGGGTTGGTGCAACAGATGCGTTTGAAGAAGGCCATTGGGTATGGGTAACGAGGCAGCGTCCATTCACATATGTCGGCTGGTCACCAGGGGAACCAGTTAATGGTGTTAGTGCAGCGTGCATGACTTTGGCGGGAAATTTAAATCATCACTGGAACGATGATTACTGCGATAGAAAATTCAGCTTCATTTGTGAAATGGAGTATGATTTTCTTTTTCAATTTCGTGTAATGCTTCCTACAACCATTTGTTTTTGTTTTATTAATCCCAGAGCATTTATATATACAATGCTATTTTTCCTTTCTTGATTCATAATACATATTTGAGTATTAAAAACAACAGAGACGTAGATCTTTGAAAAAGTTTTTTTTCTGTTAAAATCTTTTATAGACAGCTTTTGTTTAACAATTAAGTGAAACAATATAGTAAAACGTTAATGGTGAATGATTCTTTCCCCAATCTTTTTCTATTTCACAGGATTGAACTTGCGATGCATGGGGACTTGGTTGGATAAATGTTCTATCCAGATGCTTACTTTTTAAAGTAAAATGTGTACATATTTCTTTATCGTGCCTTTTGTTCTTTCATACATCAGCCTATAAAGCTGTTGAATATGTTTTTAGAAATTCTACCCCTCCCCCATTTTATTGCAAAATTCTCCGAGCCTTTCGTTAATCTTTACTCGTTAAACTACTGGGTTAAACAAAGAAAAAACAACATTCTGGTATAAATAGGTTTGTTATACCCTAACTTTGGAGAAACAAACACATATCTTCATCTACAATCTAAATCCTAAGTTTATGTACTTGTTTGTTAGGTACATGTAAATGTAAATTAATGTTCCATTTCTGTTGTTGTCATGGTCTTGCTACTAAGGAAAGGCAAACCTTAATTGTCTTTGATGGAAATGTGACAGGATTTGGTTTTAAACTTAAGCTTAGCTACCATTCACGGCACCTATGAAACCGGAAATTCGCTACATGGTATCAATGCAATTTAGAAAATTCGACGATACCAATGTAACGAAAATGACCGTATAAAAATACCTCTTAAATATCACACACTTTCTTTATCAATAATAGTACTTCGCGTTTTATACCAACTTCTAACTAACCAATAAACCATTTGTATCTCAAATAGTCACAAAAGTGACTTACTAACCCAATAATTTTATTAACAAGAGCTTGCAAATTAAAAGTATTTATTATGGCCACAATTGTATTTTATTAACAGCACAGAAATATTTACATTTATATATTTACAATGAAAACTGATGTACTAACGACCTTTTTATATACTTATGGGCCTCGATAAAAATAAGTGCCTACCTAACAAATGTACGAAGTCCAGAGCCCGTCCTACCCAATGCTAAGTCCAAAGGAAAGTGATCCACCCCTGCACGTAAAATCTACTACGCCTAACCTAACCGGTTTACCAAAAATAAAAATAAGGAACTGGAAATTAACAATAAAATGGACGTATAAATAAGGAAAAACAAAAGGAGTGAACAAATGAACGAGTGAATATTGAACGAGACAGAGACTGGGACCGGGATCTACCCCTCTAATCAAAAAGTGAGCTGGTACGAACCTTTGAGAAGGTTCCAGACCAACTGATCTAAACGTGAAATGCTGGACTTTAAATACACCGCGGCCTGAAGGTGTCTCTCTCTTATCCAATGAAAATCTGCATTCTATGTATAACCCATACAAGGACTTTTCCCAAATCACTATATAAAGCTAGAAAAAAATTCCGAATGTGCAATAACCGATCGTAACCAATAAGGGTTATCGTTATCTACTAAGTCAGTAAAATCTAAGCCTACTACAGAACATTTAAAATATCTTGAATCTAATAACGCATGTAATTTATTAACTACAAATTGTCAAGCTATAAATTACAAATTATGAATAAATATATTAGGTTTATTTTTCAAAATTAATGAGTTTTGCAATTTAGTTTTGATAACAATAAATAGTACAATTCTCAAGTAATCTTGGACTTTCAGTGAGGTGTGGCATTTTCGGTGCTACGTAATTAGCGTCTGTTAAATGGCGAATAGATTCTCATTAGTTGAAAAATTAAAAATATGTGGACTTTAATATGTTGTTGACAACGATGAGACGACTTAAACCCCATCTCTTTGCCGCACGAGACCTTGTTATTGGTTATTTCTTACGCTCGTTTAGATTCAGTCGAATTGTATCCAATGTATATTTCAACAGTGTTGAAAGTTGTGAAGCTAGTTACATATGTAACATCGAAAAAGCCACGCCTCACTGAAAGTCCAACCTTACATGTAACTGAGAATTGTACAATTATTACAACTCTAGAACGCCACCCTTTTTCTCGATCGTTTTCTAAATTTATTTTTGGTTTTTAAAAAATTGTCGAAAATTAAATAATCAACAATTACATGAACGTGTATCTGTTGATTATCTTCAGTTTGCTTCTTAACCTTTCTTATTTCTTATCATAGTATAAGTTGGATTGTACTGGAATAAACAAGCGTACTACCTTCGTGGCAACGGACATTCAAACAATGACGTTTTCTCATATGTGCAAATATGTCGTAGTCTTAATAATTATTCTTTATTCTCGCAAAGCTCATGGCCAGATGCAAAACTCTGATGGGCTGCTGGGAACAATCAAGCAACAGGGAGAGTTATTGACCAGTTTAAAAGAAAAGGTGGACGAACTGACCCGAACTGTGAATGAGTTTCGAATAAAAGCCAAAGGACAGGAAAAAACAATTAAAGAACTTTCGATTAAAATTGAATCTCAAAACTCGGAAATACAAGTCTTACACAATATCATAAATAATATGAAGGAATATCCCATTTTCAATTCCATGAACAGTCCTGCCATAGAAGTGGATAATAAACGAAATGGCTGGAGTATAGCAAATGTTTTGATAAGTTCAGAATGGCAGAAAACGCAGTACCACCAAAACGAAAATAGCAAGGGACCTTCTTGTAAGTTTGACTTTACAATGAGAAGAACGTAACTATTTTAAAAAGGTGTAATTGGTAGAATATGACAAGTCTTGTCAATATCTTTTTCTATTGTATTTTATTTGAAATACACGAAGTATATACAATAGTATTGCAGTTATCATACGGTTTTGGTAACCAATATCATATTATAATTGTGTACCATTTTGATTTGGTGTTCAATCTTTTGTAGCAAGAGAACTTCGCCTTCTTTCGCAGAGTTTTCCAGACAATGATCTACACAACCAATGCGCATTCTACTCCTATATGAGCACAGACGAACACACATTGGCCCCTCACCATACACTTATTTTTGATGTTGTGAAGACAAATATAGGAGATTCTTATAATAAGTATACTGGCGTTTTCACTGTTCCTGCAAATGGCTTGTATGTGATAACGTGGAATATCTACTCAGACGCCCACAGTTATGCCTTTTCAAACCTTATCATCAATCAAAACATATGGAACAGTGCCCTGGCAAACTCGTATGACAATGGTGATCGCCATGCATCTACTGGTATAGTCGTTGCCCATCTGAATAAAGATGATGTTGTTTTTGTTAAAACGCACGAGACCGTGTCTGGCGTTGGAAATATAGAAAGCTCATCGGATGCACGATCAACATTTTCTGGATGGAGACTTAACTAGATAAACATGAACACTCAGCAAAAGAATCATTTTGACAATAAATTTTGCTGTAAAGAGTCATGTTTTAGATAATCAGTTAGACGATTATGATTTTCTTCTCCCAAAAATTAATTCTTATCTTTAGAAAGCGATTTTCAAATTTAAAATAAAATGTGTTTTGGGGTATATTACTTATTTTGATCTTTGTATAAAGAAAAGAATTAAATTTATAGTTCAGAGAGAACTTTGATACAAAGAAATTAATTACTCACTAAATACTTTTTCAGTGACAGATCCAAGATTCTTAAAAGGCGTTAAGGAGTATACAAAGGGTGAAGGGTATAAAATTAATCTAATATCTAAATATCTAACAACAAATTATTTTTCAATCTAAATTATTGTATGTACAGTTGTCAGAAAGAAGGAATAAAGCTCTTAAATTTTTACCTGGGCACATGCAACGAGCAGAATGGCATCTTCGCCTATATCAAGTTTATGTGAGAGCTATCATTAATTTGAAAGTCTGTCCCGTCTAAATTGGGTCTTTTCGATGAGTATTGAAGATCCGTACCCCTCTCATGACAGGTGCCAGGCGGATTCCTTTGATGAGTTTAAGTTTCAATTTGAATCCTTAAACTAATTTTTTATGTTTCACTTCAGGTGTACTTAACAAAAAAGTTTTCAATCTTATTTCCATGTCTGAAGTAGTTGAAGAAAAGGAGGATGTTATGCCTTTTGTTGTGGAAAGAATAGAAATGCGTCTTGATCGTATAGTGGTTTATTTTATACTAAGTTATTAATTATAGAAACTAAACGTAAAGTATTGTGACGTAACAATAACGTTAACGTACGTTACATTAACCCGCGGATAATCCATGACACTCCGGGCACCGAAATGAATTATACTTGAATATTAAAAAGTTCAAATCAAATTAATAGTTCATTGAAATTTAAAATAAAAACAAGTTCATTCACGGATTCTTTCTTTGGCTTTTTGACACTCGATCAGAATATAGTATTCTAAGTTCGTTCTCATTCACTTCGATTGGATATAATTTCACAATTGGTCTGTTGGATAGTCCATTTTTGGTCCGTAAAGTGGCAGCTCTAATGAATCCGTCTCTCCCCTGTATGAGTTTCTCTACGACAGCTAGTTTTCACATGATCCGAGGTTTCTCCTGGGTTTAGACAATATCAGCGACTTTAATTGTCTGCGACCTGCTACCATTTGCTGTACGGTACTCTCTGAATGATGTCAATATTCTCTTTCCCAGCGGCTCCAAAAGTTATTCAAAATAGTATTCTGATTATCCAGACGTTGGTTTAGACGACGGCAAGTCAATGGGTGACAATCGCTTGAATTCTCTTGTTCCTCTGCCGGGTATGGTAAGGAAGTTAGTCTTCTTCCATACAGTAGATGTGATGGTGTTAGTGGCTCTGGATCCTCCAGGTTCGATGAAACGTTTGTTAACGAACGGTCATTAACTATCGCTTCAACCTCTGTTACTACAGTTTGTAGAGTTTCTAAATCGATGTATGAATGACCGATTATTTTCTTCAGTGTTCATTTGGTAATTTCTATGAGTCGCTTCCAAAAGCCTCCATACCATGGAGCTGCCCTCGGAATGAATTTCCAGTTAACTCCCATATCTGCGAGTTCCTCTTTAAGAGTTTTAGATTCAAACAGTTGCTTCAGGTAATTCGCTGCAGATTTGAAAGTTGGCGCATTATCTCAGATGATTATCTTAGCCACGGATCTTCGTCTTGCAAATCTACGGAACCCGGTAAGAATGATTGTTTGGATAAATCACTGACTGTCTCTAGATGAACTGCTCTTGTATTAGCTCACGTAAATAGGCAAATATAAGCTTTAGATTCTCTTCAGTTCCGTTACTTGACGAATAAAGCTCCTGTGAAGTCTACTCCTGTACTAGTAAATGGCGCTGATTCCTCCGTACGAAAATAGGGTAAAGGCGGCAGCTCTGGTGAGGAATAGTGTTTTCCATGTACAATTTTACAATTGTCTGATGGCTGGTATCCAAAACTTTTGTCGGATATGACACTGTTGCATTCGTGCTAGAATGGCCACTCCGCTGATGAGCATCTCTGATGATCTGTGTGTAAACGTGTCCTTCTTTGGTAGTAAATAAAGGTTCTTCGTCTCGTTGTCTATTTCGGCATAGCAAATCCTACCTCTACAGCGTATGCATCCATCCGTATCAAGAAACAGACGAAACTGTCTAATAAGAGATGGCTTGGCTCCATTGGAATTCATTTCCATAATTTCAGTGGAAAAAGCGTTCTTTTCACATCCTTTTTATCAAGTTCTTTTCGGCTCTGTTCAGCTCTTCAGATGTTAAACTGTTGAATTCTCTGTCGGATGTGTAAACTCGGCAATTTTTCACAAATCGCAGTTATGCAACTACATGTAGTAGTTTTTTGTAATCGCTGAATCTTGATACGTCAACGATGTTCAAAATATTTTTTAGTTTAGTAGCAATGTTGTTTGACTTTGTCGTGCATTCCTCTTCTGTTTCCACTAGCGAATGTAAAGAGGTCGGTCGTGGGCTTCAACATGGCCATGTCTCTTTGTTGCAAATCCATGACGGTCCATATTTCCATAAGGTACTGTTCATGAATAAAGTTTCACGGATAATCCATGACACCTTTAAAAATAGTCATAGCAAAATAGGTTCAATTTTCTTCGTGTTATTTGTTTAATAGTTTGAATTCCTTTCATTAAAAAATAAAAAAAAGTTATATTTGATGTCTGATGGTCCATTTTATTTTTTTAATACCTGTTAAAATTACACGGTATTGGATTACAGGATAAAAAAAAATACTTTACTTGACAGTGCATAATAAAACATTGCTTTTAATCCTTATAGTTGAGCTATTCTCGGAGCCGTGCAAATATTACATATACGTATTATACCATCACATAATCAAATATTTTCTTTACTGAAAATGTACATATACCCTTAGTATGAAATATATGAATACCATATTGTAGACTGTTGAAAGGAGAAAGGACCGATCATATTTATATTTCAGTGAAAGATAACTGTAACAAGGTTATCTCTGTTGTTCAACTCTGTAGAGGATTTCTCCTGATACTGACATGAACGGTTTGGTTTACCTTTTCGAATTCGGTAAGTGAACCTCCTTAACTAATTCCAAAAATGATTTTAATGCTAAACCTGATCGAAATATATGCATACTAGGTAGAGAACTGGGACATGCTTTATCTTATCCGTGATTTAGGTTGACTGTGGACACCTTATTTTATTTCCCCCTAAAGGATCAAGATTTTATATAGAGTCTTGTCTTTTCAATTAACCTTCTAACAATAAATAAAAAAGTAATACGTCTAAATGTTGTAGAGATCCTGCAAATAAATGTTCTGTGTACCTTTTCAGTGTTGTTATTTTGTGTTGCACGTCTCACTCGTGGGGAAACTCCATGTCCTGCCCCATGGATCCACTTCCACACGTCCTGTTATGTATTTGCCACCGGTTATCCTGTAGACTGGACGGAAGCTGGGGTAGCTTTATTCGGACAATCAATCAAATACCAACTGGAAATATTTTAAGATAAAGGAATTTATAACTTAATTTTCACTAGAAATAAGTTTCAAATTTACATAAGTAGAAATAAGAGTACTATGAATAAGAATATAATTGAATTTTCAGTCTTTTTGTAATCGAATGGGTGCAAAGCTAGCAGAAATTGAAACTGCAGAAGAAGACAGCTTTCTTCGATTGCATGCCATTGACAATTACCAGCAAACTGGAGGTAATAATACAAAAGAGACAATTACATGTATAATACAACAGACTTTGGGTGAAAGTCAACCTTGAGCATTCTCTTTTTTTAACTTTGCATGAATAAATATGAGTTTAAGTTTTAAAAGGTATTTTCTATTCATAAAAATATTTCTATAAATGTAGACGGTAACCTCTTCATGCAATATAATCAAAATTCATTTGATATTTCAATTCCTAAAAATTCAAAATTTAAAGATCTTTTCGAAGGGAATTTTTCTTGTTAAATCTAGGTTTTATGTTACAGTGTACCAAATAATTTTGTATAAAATAATCTTAGATTTCCTGTAATTTCAAAATAGTGTTGGTAGAACCTGTACTTATTTTCTTCTCTGAATGATGTTGCCAACAGATACTAAAGCAGAGGAATTATACAAATTAAAAACAACCGATATCATATTTTTTGCTTCAGAAGATGGTTAATTGTAATTTTTATAGGGAGCTTTTGGATAGGGACGTACAGATGTTTTAATTGACGGTGAATGGATCTGGATAACTACACAAAAGAAAATAAGCTTCGCAGATTGGAACCCTGGTGAACCCAACGGTGGTCTGCATGAGAGCTGCTTAATGTTACACAATGGAGCATCCAAGTTCCATTGGAACGATCAACCCTGCGATTCGAAGCTTTTCTTCATATGCGAAAAAGTAAGATTGCAATTTTTGGTCATTTGTGATACTCATAACGTAAAGCAAATTCCAAGTTTGGGGATACTTACTATAATTAAAAAAATATATTGTTTAACTTTTAACAATTGATTTCAAACCTGCAAAACTTTTTCGTTTATGAATTATAAATAATCTTGAGGTCAAAAAGTATACATATATGTGATATGTAGTATATACATACTGTAAATATTAGTTGAGGTGATAAAAAAAAAAATACAATAAATATGACTTTAAACATATTCTATCTGATCAAAACATAAAAATCAATGCTTTGAAGAGTAGTATTTTGCATACAAATATATAAACAAGGAGTGTTTGCAAATTTTGTGGACTTTCGGAATATTTTTTTTTTTAGATGTTCTTGACACTGTTTTTGACATTACGGTGCTGTAAACAGTGTTCCATGGTTACAAAACATGTTGTTATAAATTTTAAGTAACATGATTTCTTTCAAAATGATATGAAATTTAAGGACAAACGCAACGTATCTCACCTACTGATAATTTTGAAGATATTGTAAATTTAAACTTACAATACCATTACATGTTCTTAGATAAAAAAAATCAGCATGCGTTACTAGGGGTTTTAAAAAGATATCAAATTGTAAAAAAAAATTTGCATCATTCAAAGAAAAATGCACAAAAATTACAAAACATAAATTCCAGATATTTTTTTAATCAAAAATTGTTTTAGAAGAGGTGCACAAATCCATATATAGACATTAAAAGTATTTCACACGGGTCCTTCATTTAGTGGAAACAATCAACTCCAGGGAAGAACCCAAAAAGTTTAAACTACATTGCATTTGACCTTACCTGAACACATCATCAAAAAAAATATATTTACTTTTGATACTATATTTACTTGAAACTTCTTTAAAATAAAATTACGAAGATTACAATGTAATATGGCCCATAATCTTTCCGAACAGCCATCGCATATTATATTCAAACCAATTAGCAATATAAATATGTGCATTTGCCACAGTTCAGTTTAACGTCCACTTCTTGCTGCTTTTAACTGACATCCATGCATTTTATGGAATCCAAATGATAACGTTATTGCAAGGTACACAACTGTATAAAAGTCATTATTGTTCGTTAGATCGCTCGAGGCGTGTTCGGAAACTTTGAAGATAGAGTCGCGACTGACCAAAGTCGTTTATCAAAGATACATGTAACAACTGTTCCTTTGCAAGGCACTCAATAGTTTAAAACGAAAAAAATGAGACCTTCAACACCGAGGTCTCTTGCCACGACAGACGCTTACACGATAAAGGTTCTTCACTGATCAAGTATTTTAGTGCCATGAAAAGGTCTAAATTAGAAACTCTTTGACAGTATTTGGTGACGCGGCTCTATATATGAGTGAAAATTTTCGAATAATATCTAGAATATTACAATGTATAATATCAATCAATCCAAGTCCGTATTTGAATTTTTTTCAGCCTAAGGAATGATGGAGATCCAAGCACAATCATCGGCTGATTTCATTTATCATTGAATGTTTATCTTACATTCTTCAAATGAGACAATTTTGAATTAAAACCATTCGGTTTAAAATTAAAAAAAAATATAACTGTTCTGGAATGATTTCCTTTCTGTTCAATAATTAAAAGCTAATATCATATATTTTCCTAAAGCTATATGTAAGTCATAAAATACTTGCATTAAGTATAAAATGTTTTTTATCTCATGCGTTGACATAATTGTGTACTGACCTCATGAAAGGGCTATGTTTGTATAATATCCTGATTGTGAAATCATCATCAACTATCAGAAGAAGAAGGTACAGTTTGAGCTTTATTGTGCCCTAAAAATTTAATGTTCTTAAAAAGTTATTAAATTAGCTTAAACAATAATCGAGTATATGAATATGATAAATCATTAAAGAATGTGGCATGAAGGCAGACCTTTCTTGAAATATGACGTCATTTATTTGGTACATTTCCAAATTTAATGCAAAAAGCTTAAAAATGGCTCATTTCTGTGCTAATTTTCCTTTAGAAAATAGTGTCTGCCATGTCGCCCACATTAATTTTTGGACTGCTATAAAAATTATATCTCAAAATATTTCCGTGTACTGAAAAAAAATTCCACTGAAAATTTATGTCTTCTGCTACTTTTTAAGAACATACGGGCTTTATGTTTAGCATTTATAATATCCTGATTGTGAAAGAATCATTTTAATTTCTTATATCCAACTTATCAGAATTTGCCATGATGCTTAAAATAATTGCTCAGTTACTATAAGTTAAATAACGGTGAAAGTATAATTAATTGGAATTCGGAATCAGAATTTATTCAATTAATTTTAATTTGAAATTCGACAACATTTATGTCCATATTTCTGCCTTTTTTGAATATCAATAAGAAAACTGTTTTAGGAAGAAGGTCGCCATATAACATGAAATCTAAAGTTTCTATGGCTGTTTAAAAAAAGAAAATTGGAAACAGGTAAATAACTCGATCAAGCTCTTGAGATTTCTTTGAAACCATTGCGTCCAAAACATACCGAACAATGCTGATTACAAGGGGGGATGTATCTCAGTGCATTTATCAGGTAGGAGTTTTTCTCATTAATGCCTGACTACTTTTACACGTAACATGTTATTGTGAATACAAAATATGTAGTTAAATTGAAGCGTTTTTTAAATAAAGTAATCAGTCGTACAATTTTACGATGATCCTTTCCATTCTTCTTCTTCCTTTTTTTTTTTTTTTTTGAAAAGCAAATTAAAGTAATATGCTGTTTAAACAGAAATAATGATGATATATGTATGATTAAGATGATGTTATCGTGTGCCACATTATTCTTTTAAATTAGATGTGCCAGATTTGGCTTAATTCATTTTGGTAAAGATGATAGTAATCTGATAATTATAGAAAAATAGGAGGGGCGTATAATATTTTTTGTCACAAATGCTTTTCAATATAAATTAGATCAGTGATTCGAAATTTGTTATTCATGAATGAATATATCTTTAGTTGACATTATTCCAAAATTTGGAACAATTCTGTGTACTCTGAATCGCACACACTTACACTTGCAATATTGATTTAATTCTTATCCGTAATTCGTTATATACACTGGACATCAAAGTTATAGTTACGTAAAAAATAGACCTTAGATAACTAAGGTTTGCTATGAATTGAATTTTATATACAAAAGCTAAAAAAAAAAATTGGTTAAATCTATGAAATTTTGAGATCTTTGAAAGTTCGTTATAAAAGATATAAATTTCTTGAAATCAGTTCGCTATATCCGTAAATTCGTTATATCAGTCTATAACCGAAAAATTTTACTAAAAGATATCTTGCTCTTTTTTACTGTAATTAGTATAAATAAGAAGGTCGAAATGAAGTATATGAGGAAATTGTTAGGATAAAAAGTGGGACTGTTATTTTAAAAAAAGACAATTTACACATTGCTTATTAAGTTTAAGAGTGGTATACCGGATGATTCCCACGACTAATTAAACTCTCAGTAAAACTGCCAAGAGCAGTCATCACTACTTACCGTCAGAGAAATAGCAAGATGTGTAGGAATTTCATAGATAGTGTTTTTACTTTTTAAAAAGTCTAACTTGACGTTGATTCCACATATAACTACTGAAGCTCAGAGGAGGGATCGTTTACAAACTTGCAAAAAATCATTGAATATTAATGAAGATATGGGCATTAGGTAGCGTTATTTATCTTCACAGGTAATTACTATACATGAATTCACTTTTCCAGCCAGAAAGGAATGTAATAGTTCAAGTTTGGATTTGAAAGTATATGAAGAGGCCAAGGATAAAGACTAAAAAGAAAGATGATCAAGGAAGATCTGGCTAAAGACAATGGACAGTTTAAGTGAAATATACTCTCTCATAAATTGATAAGAGGTTCAAGAGGCTCAATTCAAGAGGTTGGTTGGCTTTTTGACTATCATATTACTAATTTGATCCATCGTAAACATTTCTCAAAAACTAGCCAGAAATCCCTATAACTTTAAGAGAATATTTATAATCAACAGAATTAAGTCATACCACAGGTTGGTGGTCAGATAAAAGTTCTTGTTTTAAGTTTGAGTGGAAAACAAAGGAAAATTATGTTAATCACTGAAATATGTACAGACACCATGACATAATGTAAAATAGATCTGCTTTGCACAATGTGACGTAATTTGTAAATAAAGTAATAAAGTCTAATTGTAGAAATAAAAAAAAAAATCAGTAATTTTACTTTGCATTAGATGTTGTGTGAACGCGGTTTGATTTGCATTAGCTTCATTGAAAGTATTTTGCTTTGCATTCATTTACTAGTACTGCGAATTAAACTTAATATACAGATCAAAATCAATCATGTTAGTTAATTTCTGATGATGGTGTCTGACTTCTTTATTTTCATTCTTACCTGAAAAATTTGTCGTGCTAGACCCTTACTGCAGTGGCCTTTACAAATAGATATACATGTAGAACATTTGTCTAGAAATTATAAATCAAGTACCTTCGTCAAAAATATTATATCTTATGTCTTTCAATTATTCATTTTGTACTGTTTAAAGGGTCAGAATAGAAAAGCGATTAGATGTCGATTTTAGTGACAGATAACAGGTAAGTACATACAACTTCTTGTGAAATCTATACAGAGTCATTATTCTGGAAGATTTTCTTTGAGTAGACATGAAAGTTATGGACTATTTTTTTGTTTTCGGTAAGTGCAAACCCTTTGAGTACATGTAGATGAAAATGATTAAAAACAATTATCTGTTCGATGAAATATAAGTATACTTCTTTGGGACTTTTGAAAGCATTTAACATTCGATTCACGACGTACAATGATCAGTTCGTTGGTCGAACATCGTTAAAAGTTATAAACTTATCGCATTATCCATCTATTGTGTGTTTGATTTCGATGAAAACAACGATGAAATCAATCACTCTGCATATGAAACAAAGATTTTAAGGAACATTAAAGACAGAGCTGACCAGTCGTATTAAATTAGTGTGACGGGTATGGGATTTGCAGTGAGCAGCAATCGCCACATGGTCAATCCAAGCCGTTTTTGCTTTTTGTATATATTCATTCTATATTTAGCTATAAAGTAATCGGATGGAAGAAAAACAAACGTGGCTACACTTCTACAGTAAATTGGCAAATGTTTGCAGGCGAAAGCTGAAAAAGGCATGTTTTATACACAAAACTCAATATTTCGGATCTTCCATTAAAGAAAAGCATCCAGTGTATTAAAAATTTCAGATTTACTCATTTCATGAAGTTTAAAATCAAAACTTTTTTTTTTAATATTGCTATATCAAAAAGATAACGTAAAATGGACTTAGACAGACCACGTGTAATTGCTCATTTGCTTCAATCGCTTCAAAATGATTGGTCAGTACTTTGGTTGTCTTGCGGGATTGTGTGTTTACTATGAAAATAATTTTGATCTAATTGACATCCAACATCCAATCTACAAGTGATATGGAAATCATATCATAAGGTTTAACCGCGCTTGAGCAATTAAATTGACATGATGTTAACAAATATCCGTAATGTATTAATAATAATCATTTAAGGGGGCCGACTGTGGTTTCCATTGCGCAATATTTCGCGCATCATAGTAAAATGAAGCGTTTTTACTGTTTTAAAGCAACTTTTTTCACTTAATTGATAAAATAAAACAAAATTAAGAAATTACGGATAGAATTTTTTTTTCATAATTTTAAATAACTGATTTTTAAAAGGATTTTAAAGTGACAGGTAGATTGGCGTCGTAATAGTGTGTTTTTGACGTTAGATAACGTGACGCTCTCAAAGATGGGGTAATAAAAAATGTTATAAAAGAAAAAGTAATAAACGTATGATCTTGAATTTTAGAACATAGATATTTGATAATCTCTCCGTCATATTTATAATTTTTTTAATGAATCCTTTGTAGGGGTCATATTTTGTAGTACTCTATAAAAACAAGGAAATTCGTTATATTTTGGTATTTTGAGATGCCCCCTCTGGAAACAGGGCGGTAGAATTTTGTGGTTCTTACATATAATGTACAATTTAGTATTACCCATGATATATTATAGTTTGAGCAAAAAGTCTATTGTAGCATTTGTATAATTTGCATTAGAGTGCGAAAAATTGGCACTTTCCCATATAATTCTATAGTAAATGTATCTGTATTTTGAGACGGTCCGTGAAAAATACCTGGGCGGTAGATTTTCACCAAATTTTGCATGTACACTTAAGTTAATGTTAGTTATATATGGTATGAAAATGAATAGTTTCGCTATTGCATTTTTCACACTATAAAACCATAGTCGGCCCCCTTAAGTTTGATACCGGTATCTGTTTTTTTTTTCTTTTTTGACATTTTTAGTGTTATCCTTAAGCTGTATTGCATATGTTACCCATGGGGAAGCTCCGTGTCCGGCAGCATGGATCCATTTCCAGACATCCTGTTATGTATTTGCCACCGGTTATCCAGAAGACTGGACGGAAGCCGGGGTAACTTTATTCAGTCATTCCTTCAGAAAAGATACATGTATATACAGTCAAACCTTAAGTCGAATACAATGAAACCTTAAAAAATAACTCCAAGATATCAAGGATTATACTAGTAAATAACTTAGGGAATAAGTGGTTTGGACTAACTCTAATTAGTTTAACATATGCATGGTATTCTTTGTATCATTATTCATGATACCAAAGTTTAATTTGCAACTGTTTTACATTTTACAATTCGAAAGCCCCTGGATGCAAACATAAACTCGAAAACTTCTGCCATTGTTCTTCCTGGATTTTTCACCGAGATAAAAGCTCGAACATTTAACATTATTGCCATAATAATAATCATGCTTGTTTGATATTTGTTACTAAACTTGCAATCAAAGAATGGCTCACAAATCAAGAAAAAGAAGATACTTTACGAACCACCTCTTAACAATTATAATAGGCAACCCCCTATAAGAAATAATCATATTGTTAGAGATGCAAGCAACCGCATACATTAGATTCGTATAAACCAAACAACTGTAAAGGGCAAATGTTGATTTAAACAAACATGTAAAATAAAAATATTTCTTTCAGTCTTTCTGTAATCGTATGGGTGCAAAGCTTGCAGAAATTGAGACTAGAGAAGAAAACAACTTCCTTCGAATGCATGCAATTGACAATTACCAGCAAGCTGGAGGTAATTTAACAAATATGGTATTTACTTAATATATTAAAGTGATTGGATTCTTGAAGAAGTTAACTCAAGATGGCAACCCGGATGTAATGTACATAGCACTAGAAATAATACAACTTCTTTTACAAAAGAAAGATTATAAAATTAATAATTCAATTAATTGAAGAAAACTCTTTTTTTTGATATTTTCCCTCAAGTATTTGATTCCTTAAATCTTTAAATTTACAGTGCATTTTTGGATTGGAGGCACAGATGTTTTGGTCGATGGTCAATGGATCTGGATAACATCCCAAAAAAGAATAAGCTACGCAGATTGGTATCCTGGCGAACCTAACGGGGCGCTGCATGAGAGTTGCTTAATGATGATGGGTGGTGGATCTGACAAATATCATTGGAATGATTCACCCTGCGATCAAAAATATGGATTTATTTGTGAAAAAGAGTAAGACCATGATTTTGAAATGAATAGATACTTTCATTGCAGGACTTATAAAAATCAAAATTTTGAATTTTTAATGTAAAAAGTAAACATTTGGCTGTATATTTTACCATTTGGTTAAAAGTTGCTTTCGCAAATCTAAATTTCTTTTGTAAAATCTTTACACCCATATCTGCGATATCAGTTAAGAAATGCGCGTTAGGTAAGTAATTCTTGAAATGGGTTATATAAAGATTTTTTTTTTTTTTTGAAAAGAATATTTTAGGTACGTAACTACTCGCAACTTGAAATAAAAGACACCAAAGGGTCTCCTTTATTTGTTTCATATTTGGATGGTTTACTTGCAATAGACGATAAAGGTCAACTAACAAAACAATTTTATGACAAACGACGCAGCTAGGTTAAAACCGTCGTAAAATATCACAATATTGCAGCTGTAGAAACTACTCTGAAATATCAAGAAATTAAGTTAGTAAGCATACACCATGAAGTTATAATGACATTTATTTTTCTAACGCTGTTTTATTTTTTTAGGATTGAACATGGAGAGATAGTTGGATGAATATTCTAATATTGTGCCCGCTTTTTCAAGTAAAACTTCTATTTCATGATTATTTTGTTTCTTTTAACAGCCATTTGATCATATTGAGTGTCAGCACATCATTTGGTTTCAGGGCTTGCCCTAGCAATTTTCCCTTGTTTTTGTTTTAAACCTTGAAATAATACTATTATACTTTAAACATTGGATGAAATAGGTTTTTTTAAATATTATAACTACATGAACAAAATGGTTAAGGGTAAAAATTTTACCTTGTACAATGTAGTGTTTTATAAGCAGGAAAACAATACGCAAACTGAATCTTTGATGCTGGATTTGAAGATTGAAAGAATGTAGATTTGTTTTTTTAAACATTCCTATGGTTCCTAGGGATCATCACAATGTAAATATCTAAGGGTGGGGTGACAGTTGTGTTTTTTACGAAATATAAAGAACAAAAGAATGCGTCCTTCATATTGAGTTTTTATGGCTCGCTCACTCGCTTATTAAATAATCAGATATGATTAGTACGAATTGAGTTCCTCTACAACATTTGAATATTCCTGCAGCTTATTATTTCTTCAATTTATGTTTCAAAATTACAAAATGACTAAACCGGGCAAAAAATCAGAAAGTGGAGTCTGAGACAGACCCAAAGTACTAACCCTCTTTCTAAAAGAGCAAGGGAGAATAGTTGTCAATGAAAGATATGGACATAACCAACAGTATTCAGGATCAAATGTCCTCAAAATGGTAGCAGGGCAAACACGGACCTCCAAAACATTAGAGGTGGGATCAGGTGCCATGTAGGAGTGAGCATCCCCTGCCGACAAGTCACACCCGCCCTGTGCTCCTTATCATCATTTGTGAGGCTTAGATGCAATAGTCAATAAATCAGTTTTTGCATAAAAATGTGTTCTTCCACCTTTACGGAAATCAGGAGAGATGATAGAAGAACTAATGCATGATCAAAGAAATTTAGAGAAAAAATTGAAGAAAAAGACAATCGGAAAAATCGAAAACATTTAGAATGTTACAAAAGAGGTATTGTGACAGAAACTCGCATGGGATGCTTTTGTAAAATGACTGTTTTAGTGAACAAATTGTGCAAGTCATGTGTTAATCAGATGCTGAATTAGTTTTGAAACTTAAACCTTGGTCTTGCTAGAACAAATGTTTGGAGGACCATTCAACTTTTTCAAATTTGCTTAAATGGGTGTCCACACTCACTTGACCCATTACCCCTTGACTTTTATCTGTGGGGATGATTTAAGGTCAAAGTTTATAAAACACAGCAAATTTAAAATGGTCCGAAAACTGAGACCTGATTCATTACCAAGAGACTCTCTGCAATAACTATAGAAATGAGAACTTTTTCGCATCGGATAGATTTATTCATTCAGTAAAAATGACGAACTATGTGAAACTTAACAAGATTGTTTTTTCTTTTGTATATAATTCGTAATCTATTTGCCATATCAACTCTATTTTTATAAGAATGAATTGTGACAATTAATTGAGGAATGTTTTAAAGTTACACTTCAAAACACATTTTACCTGTTTGAAAGCACCAAAAATATCATCAATATTTGATTTTCTCGCTGCCTTATATCGTAACAACCTTAAACAGTAAACTAATTAACATCTGTGATGTCGTATAATTCTTTTGAATTTCTGTGTTTATTTCTACATTAGATTTTTAAATGGTATTCAAATCAATTTCACAGTTCGCTTAGTAAAAAACCCAGCGTTAATGCATTAATACATGTATGTTGTTGCATGGTATTGGTTGAAACACCAGTAAAATTAATCATTCAAAATGGTTGCATGTTTTCTGAAATACCCCGTACATCCTGTTTTTATTGAATCATAAAACCTTACTTGGAGTAAAAAGAAATACTACGATTGAGAATATTTAAACTTATGCAATGGCATATATTTATGACATATTATGTCACTAGACATATTTTTACCCGTGGAAAACCAATGTAAAATGACTGTTATTTTGAAATAATGTATATCCTGATATTGTTGTTATCTTTTGTTATTTTTTTAAGATTGGAAATATTTATTTTACTGATGGATTGACATAAAAAGACTCATTTAGAAGAATATTCTGACCAGCATGACAATTGTTTATCTTTGAAAAAGAACGTATCATCTAATTGTTTAATAACAGCGCATTGTTTCATTTGCTACATGTACAAGGTATGATATTTGTAAATTCCTTTTTGTCTATCAATTTCTGATGACTTGTTATTCAAATATATCAAAATGACAACCAATGCACAGATTTATCTCTGCTGTCGGAAAAAAATATTTTTGTTTTCTCTTCTTTTTTTTTTTAACATAATATTATACCTGCCCTTTACCTCTGATATTAAGGCGCATTTTCCTGTCCTTTTGTAGAGTTCTGAACTTGAAAAATTCGTAGCGGTTTTAGACAGCAAGAATTTATTTCTTCATATAACTTGTTGTCATTTATCTTACACATTATAAAATCAGTTTTCATATCAATCATTTTCACAATCCTGCATGCTTCATTTTGTTCATTATGCCTTTTTTTTTTTATAAAAGATTCGGGGTATATGGTTTTAGCCCTGTACTTCTGTCTGTCTCTCTGTTTGCTTGTTTGTATGTTTATCTGTTTGTTTGCAAAAACATTAACATTGCCCATAGCTTTTTATTTGTTCTAGCTATGACTTCATTATTTAACCTTCGGACAAGGCATATCTGTAGTCATTTGATGCTTAAAATGTATCAAACGTCTTGACTTTAACCTTGGATTTTATCCCACTCTTTTGCAAGCATTTACCAAACTTTAATCTTGACCGTAACGTTTAAACTGTTGACGCTAGGGCTTTTCGACTTCACATGTGATTTAATTTTGACCAATCCTTTCCTGACATGCAAAACTTATCCTTTTAACCTTGAACTTTGCACCCTTTTGTAAACTTTATTCTAAGGCAAAACTTTGAAACAATTAGTACTAGGACCCTCATATTTGACAGGTGTATTTAATGTGACAAGGTATATATTCTTTTGATCAGCAATAGTTTTGACCTTTTGCCCCTTTCCTTCGAGTTTTACGTACTTTTGAAAAACTCTAACCTTGGCCATAAATTCTGAATGTTTAGTGCTTGGACTTTCATATTTCATATATTTGCTAATTGAGATCCTTACTTTTGGCCATAACTTTTACATTATGCATATTTACTTTAATCTATACAAATCTCTTTAAAATAATTCTTTTCGATTATTTGTCAACTTATGGAAAAAAATTATGAATTGATGCGGTAATGATTATTTTCTTTTCAATTGAAAGTTTAATTGCGAAGAATACCTTCTGCACCTCGATATTTATAAGTTCAGTTCTTTAATATATATTTATACATCTGCATGTTCATCAATTAACTACTTTCTTTTTACTTCCTGAAACACGATTTCCTTCGGAAATATTGACTAGATCCTTTGACAGAGGACAATATACAGAAAAACAAAGAAATAATAAGCTCTTATTTCTTTCTTATTAGGGAAGGAAAAACAAACGGACGTTTCCTGTACATTTCCGTTTTGAGCAACGATAAATGAACACACAGTATCAAATTAACAAACAGTTCGCAGAATAATAAAAGCTACCGATTAATTAATTTTTCCATTCTTTTTTACGATGGCAGATAAACCATGTTATGAAGACATCATCGAGGACACAGTTAATAGCGGTCTTCATGCTATGGTTTTGGCTGTTGGATACAGGGTGGGCATTGTTGACGCGATGCAGCGCCTAAATGCCCCAAGTACTGCAGTGGAAATCAGTGAAGAAGCTCAGTTAAATCTCAGGTTATAAATTTGAATTTTTTGAAATATTTGAATTCTTATTATTTTATTTGATGAAGACTTTGCGACACGGCTTTTTAATGTTAAATAAAAGTTTAATTAGATATATGAAAGAAAATATATACATTGTATAGCTCATACTAATCGCGACTATAGGATTTATTTTCAAATATTTTTTACCTTTATATCTTGCGATTTAATGAAAATATAGTTAATCATTTTTTATTCTAAAAACAATGAAACAGGTGAGAAAGAGAGAAAATTATGGTGAACAATATTCGCTACATAAATAATATATAAATTCAAAATTCAACGAAAGATATTTCATATATAAAAATGGCGTAAACTATAAGTTCTGCTTTATACATATACATGTTTACAATGTATTGACCTTAACCTGAAATTTTTAAATTCAATTCTGAAACTTTTGCTTTATAAACATGTTTTCAATACAATATCCTTACAGCAAAGATAAACAAAATAATAATTTATTCATTTGTTTTTAATAAGACATGAAAAAGATAAATAAAGGAAAATGAAAAAGATAATCTAATTACAATGTATAAAGCATAATAGCGATAAAAGAAATAAATTTACTTTAGTGGAAATGTCTTATATTGACAAAATTATCGACTAAAAATAAAACTGCATACAACAGACAGTGATTATATGAATAATGATATCTTATTGTTGTCAATGATATAAAAATCATGATTTAGTTTCGACTTCCAGAGTACTTTAAAAAAGAAGGCACATACCTACATACACCCACACACCTGAACATGTTTGCACGACCATTATTTAATACAGTACCAATGCAAAAGTAATAAATAAGTAATAAATGCTTAAATAGTAATTTATTTGATCAGTTGTTTACAGAAGTTTACTCACTTCCACACAATCAAGTTAAGCTACTTAAATGAGTTGTGTAAAATTTTGTCCTTGAACATCCTTACAATATACTAAATTTATTGTATCACATTTGATAAAGCTAATCTAATAGTAGATTTGTCCGTTGATGATGCACAATGCATAAATAACCTCATTTATATGTACACACAACAAAACACAATGGCATGTTTTCCTGACATCCTCACACATATGTTGAAGAACATGATTATTGTTCTGTATTTGATGTTCGAATTAAAAATTAAGTTTGCATAACTATTTTCATTAAATTAAAACAGACAGGTTTCTTTAAAAACATTACATTAAAAACACTGTATATATGTCTTTTTCATTAAGATATGTAGAGGAGTGGCTAATATGTATGGCTTCAAAAGGCATCATTCATTATGAAAATGGTAGATACAAAATGCCATGTTCAAAAAGAGTACAGAAAGCTGCACATACATCTTCTGTTTTGCCCATGTTTGCCAATTGCTTTACAAACCTCGAAACTGCGATGAGGAATAAAAACTCTAATACTGGTGAGTATGTACTTTAGAAATATTAAATACTGAATGCTAATTTTAGGTCAACTCATAAATGTGTTCATTTGAAAATTTGAAAAAATACTGTTGCTTTTTCTCTGTTGTTCAAAGTTTAGATTTATTTCAGGATACAAATACCCAGTATTAGAGTTGGAGTGGCTGGCAAAATATAGGAAACTAAGCAATATTGATCAGTCTTGGGTTGAAAGGAACATAGCACCAGTTATATCGAGTTATCTAAGGAAACAAGATAGTAATTACGAAAGCATTTTACTGTCTCTATTTAGAACTTGAAAATTTATATGTATATCATCTTAAATGTTAATATGAATACAGTTCTATCATCATTATCATTAACGCTGCAAACAAAAAGAAAAATGAAAAGATGTTGAAGATTCAAATAATACATTTTTCATAAAATTACAGTGATTTCAAGAATTCCAGCTATTCTTGACTTTGGCTGCGGTTACGGAAAGCTTGCGGGAGAGCTAGCAACATATTACCCCCAGTTTCCTGTTTTTGGTACCGATATTGATGCAGATGCTATTGACGGCTGTCTAAAGTCTTTCAAACATCTCAAGTTTGCTATCTTTAACGAAGATATAAAAAAGGATTGGCAAGAAAAATTTGACATAATTATACTGATGGATGTTCTACATGATCTACCAGATCCTGTTACCGTTCTTACTCAAGTCAAAAGCATGCTTAAACCAAACGGTTACATAGTGACCTTTGACCCTAACATCTCGTCTGATATATCAAAAACGATTGGCCAAAAGATGGCATTGAATCATTTGCCATACAGTATGTTTTTCTGTTTGCCAAACAGTTTGTCTGAAAACCCTGCAGCTGGACACGGAATAAGCTGGGGAATAGAAGATAGAGAGCAATTTTTCATTGACAATGGCTTTACAATCGTGAATACTGATGAACATACCAAGTCAGACGAAGATTATTACAGGATAATATTACAAAAATAGATGATCTTCAGAGGCATGGATTATAATTATGATACCATTATGAAAAAGAAACAATATCAGAAACAACTGTTCAATAAACAAACAGTCTTAAACACAATATATAAATCAAAGAACACAATAAGAAAGCTTATTATTATTTTCTTTGATTTGCCATAATAAAGGGCAATTTTTGAAATGCATTTCTGTGTAATAATTTTCAGTAATAAGGCGAAAAGAGAAAAAAGAACCCTAGAGTCATGTTGTATCTCTGTATTTTTCTCTGTCTGTATGTATGTCTGTTTGTTTGGAATGGGGGATGTTGGAGTGAGTAGGTGTGTGCATGCCGAATTATGTTCAGTTGGGTCTATTTAGTACAAGGCATGATACAAATTCAGATGGATTAAGGTTGAAGATACGGATACCATATTTATTTATCAGGTAAACTCAACCCCAAGCAAGATCTATCCCTTTTTAAGTAGTTGAAACAAAACATTATAGATCTTTTCATCGGTGGAGAAGTAAAAAAGTAAAGAAAAGGATTCACCGAATGAACCACAATCTTCATTAAATTACCGAATAAAAAAATGAAACTATTTTCTGTCAGATCAGTAATTTCTTCTTTAGCTCTTAAATTTTGATTGTGAAAATTGTAAAGATATAGATTGAATGTAATATTTAAAAATGAGCTAATAGCGTTCAACGTCAAAATAATAATTACAATTATTGTCATTTTTAATTTCAAATTACGGGCAGCTTTTGACGATTTTGCAGTAAGTAACCTTTTGTAAAATAGAACACAATGTAAAATAAGAAAAACTACAAACAGAAAGACGTCATCACAGACATGAAGAATTATTTTGCTGGATATGTCCAATGACCATGATAAATATACGATGGTATAACCGTACGTAGCGCTCAGTATAACAGCGGAAACAGCAAAGACGATTATTAGGTTTGTAGTTATGTACAATCGGCTTCTAATGGGATAGACAAACATTGCATATCGAATAAACCCTAGAAAAATCACAAACATTTTTGATATGAACTTCACCCCGTATTCGGCAATGTTATACAATTTCAAACTCTTGAGAAAATGACACGGACTTTTAATGGACAGAATTGCATAGCTTATAAAATCGTTAACTGTATATAAGATATCAGTTAAACATACCAATAATATGGCATAATAGAACGGCTTTCGTAATGACTTTTTAAATATGATAATTGTTACAGTTAATAAATTGCTGGTGACAGCGATAGACAACCAAATTCTATCTAGAATATCCATAAAATAAACCTTTTTTTCCACGACTACTCCAAATCCTTGAACAATGCCACGTGACTGGTTTGTACCACGTGACAAATCTGTAAATTCCATGTCCTGTGTTGCATTACTGTTCTTTGTTTCTTTCATTTCTTCTAAGATGTATCCAGGTTTCCAGTTGCCAAAGTTGAAGGAACACACAATTTCTAACCAAAAGTCTGTGCCTTTATCAAATTCTAAATTATTGAAAATCAGGTTGTCTGACATATTGAAAGTCTGTGCTTCTTTGACTGATATATTGACGTTTGAATTGAAATCATCTCTCTTTTTATGCATTTGTTTTGACATAGATAAGTTTAATGTTTGAGAGCCATTTGATAGCAACGTTCTTCTAGAAAGAGGTAAATTGGTTCTATCACCTGTAATTTGTAAAATGTGTTTCAAGATAGAAGAGATCGTGTTAATTGGATTATTGCCGGATATTTCAGAGGAAATGATATCAGATTCATCCGATTCTTCTGTAACACGTCCAGAGTTACCGAGCGAGAGGAACATTTCGACTAGGATCACAAATAATATCTTTGATGTAAGCATTGCTGAAATAGATTCAAACGTCAAATACTTTAATGTAAAGAAATTAAAAAAACAAAACCATGTTCAAATGTATAATCTGCAGTATAATTTTCCTATTAAAAAAGATCTTGAACATGTTTTGTAATTGATATGTTATCGTTGCATGCCAAAAACATTTATATATATTTAAAAAATCATCAAAGAGTTTGATGCGCAATATCAATTGGATTAAAAAAAGTATGATAACATTTAAATTAAAACAAAACTGGTAATAATAGTTATAATAACAATAAACAAGAGGCCCACAGGCCTTATTGGTCACCTGAGTGTCATGTAACAACTTTCCAGCGATTGTATTTGGTTCGTGTTTTAATCCAAAAGCCATGAAATTCACAAATTTTGAAGGAGGCACCATTGCTTATCAAAGGGCAGGTTTCAAAGCATTCATTTATTTTTAGTCAAAGTACCCCCCTGGTACCCCTGAACCAGCGGCCCTGAAATTATCTATTTTGAAAGAGGCCCCTTTCTTCATTAGGCCAAAGTTTTTATTTTTTTGGTTTACGATTTTTTGACACAAAAATATGCATTTGGCGGTCGAAAAATAAAAATAAAAATAATTTGGAACATTGACATATTTTTTTCTAGAGTGGCATTGACATGTATTCAAATAAAAATAATAAACACATAAGATTTTTCAAATTATTTTTTTTTTACTATTCGGTTTTATGTCAACAAAAAAGAATCACACGTCAAATTGCTCAAGAACAGAAATAGGAGTATCAGAGGCTCTGTTACTGTTGATGGTTTTTATTCTTCTGACTTACAAGAATGAGTTTCCATAAAAGACACGTTGCACCGGGACAAATATGGGTAAAATTAAGTGAATCGGCTATTCTTTGGTCAGCCCCTTTCCACTTTTGAAAAAGTTTTTGGAAACTCCAAAAGTGATGGATTGCTTTCACAAAAAACTTTTACCTTATTTTGATATGCGTGTCCAGGGACTAACCTACACCCAAAATTTAAGGAGACATTTCTCCCTCAAAAAGATTTAGGAAGAAGTTTTGAAATTTAGGGAGACTTCTTGGCGCGTGTACGTGGCACATATTAATAAATCGTTATAAAAATATTTCATTGTTTATAACTTACATACATTTCAATAACTTTTCTGTATAAACATTGTATCTAAAATGATTTAATAAAAGAAAAAGAATTTAAAAGAAATTTCCCCCAATTACAAGGTATATAAACATCTAGAAAAAAATAATGAAAGAACATTGACATTAAATTAAATTTACTACTACTACTATTAAAATGTAAAAGTTTCTTATTGTTAGATTAATTGTTTATCAAACATTTTTTTCATTTCTTACATAGTAGCACAAAATTTATCTTAAACTTCTAAAATTTCTCATCTCATTAGATTTCCAGGCTTCTGGCATAGTCATAATTTTGTTAATTTCTCTTCAAACTTTGTTTTCAATATAAAATTCTTTTTCTAATAAAAGTTTTGACGCACATCTGCATGCCAATTGAACTACTTATGTTTATCGGATCCGATGTGTGGCTACTTGGGAAGTTAATAACTTCACAATTTAACAGTAAAAATATGTCTGTATCCACAGCATGAATTAATTATTTGACAACAAAAAGATCTAAAATCTTCTCCAAGATCTTTGGCATGACATCGATAGCTATCCAGCTGTTTTGCGTCTTGTTGTGTATAACTTGTAACTATGGACTTTTTCATACCCGGAATTGTAAAATCTAGAGGAGTTCCGACGGAGTATTCGATGCATTGGTCATTATTATAGAAACAGTCTGTAAGTGAGTCGCCCCCTAGGTTGGTCCTGACAATCTGTATTTATGGAGATCATTTGAATGTTTAAGATGTGTTGTAAATCATAAAAACATCGTTTGGTCGAGGAAATTTCGGATAAAGAGTCCAGTTTCGAGAGTCAGACACATTATTTTTATTTTTGTATATAGGGAAAGATAGGGTCGGCGGAATCGTAAACCAAGAGAAAAAAAACTTTGGCCTTCTAAGGCCAGCATAGGCCAGCATTTTTTTATGTTTAGGTTTAGTTATGAACATGAGAATGAAAAAGTCCCGAAGGAGAAGGAAATAAAAAAAAAATTGATAAATCAATTAACAACATTTGTACATTCTTTTTTATGCTATTCTAATAGGCTCCTTACCACTGGACTCATAATGCTCACAAATAGGAAAGTAGAACATTTAATTGCTTATTTCATCATTTTTCAGTTTGGGCCAGTTATATAAATTTTGTGAAGTTGGTCAAAAATATATTTTAAAAAATCAATTCTTTAAAAGTCTTTCAATATATCTTCATTTTTTTAATATGTGTTAGGTGAATGTGTAGACATTATTCTAAAATTTAATTGATGCCTAAAATTATAATTCCTATCATAAAACAGACAGGGAGTATTGGGGAGTAGGGTGAACATTTTTTCAAATAAGTGTAAAATAATTTTTCTGGCTGATACAAATGATACTACATGCCTGTATATATTTGTATATTCTTGCCTTTTAATAGTTGAATTTTTTTTTTATTTTTTTCAGGTTATTGTTTATTTCTTCCTCAAATGGACTTAACTTCTCCCATAGATTTATTCATTACATCTGATGCATAAGCAACCCTTTTCTGAAGAACGATGCTTAGACTGTAAGCTATAACAGAGACCTAAACAATGTCGCTGGCAATATGCAATAGCTACCACGGGCAGTTTAAAACCTGGGGGAGGAAAATAATTTACAGACAGATACATATACTTTTGAAACGAATACATAATTATCTCACCAGCATGTCATTGTGCAACAAAGTCGTCAGCATTTTATTTGTCCTTTGAACGGGTGAAACGTTTTGAATGGCACTCGTATCGATGAATGTTATACTAAACCAAGCTATCTTCTCAGATCTAGCTTTATTTACCCGCCGTTTCATCTTAAAACCGGAAGTGCGAGTTCGTAAGTTTGAAATCTTGATCCCGACTCAAATTTGACATCGGAAAGAAAAAAATTGTTTTATTTTTTCCTGAAAATTCAAAACCTTGAGTGGAGGGTTTGTAAAACTGAAAATAAAATAAATCCTGGCCTTAAATATGTAATTAGATCATTAGTATATTAACCAGGAGCAAAGGATAAGATGTTCAAAGAATTCATGCATTTCACTATATAATCATTAGAGCCCCACCCTAAAATAAGAACCCCTAACCCTGGGGCCATACAATTCACAAATTTAGTAGAGACACTCTTGCTCATCATAACTATGTACTTAGTTAGTTTATTTAATACCCAGGAACAGAGAAGAAGATTTTCAAAGAATTCATGTATTTTCACTATATAATCAATAGAGCCCCGCCCTAACACAAGAACCCCTGACCCTGGGGCCATAAAATTCACAATTTTGGTAGAGGCACTCTTGTTCATCATAACTATGTACTTACTTGGTTTATTTAATACCCAGGAGCAGAGAAGAAGATTTTCAAAGAAATAATGCATTTTCACTACCTACTTATTTAGCCCCACCCTAGCACTAGAACCCCTGACCCCAGGGCCATGAATTTCACAATTTTGGTAGAGGACTCATTGCTGATTACAATCATGCAAACAGTTTGACTGCTTGATGTCCAGGAGTAAAGAAGAAGATTTTTAAATATTGCATTAATTTTAGTGGTTTTAGCCCCACCCCTCAGGCCCCAGGGGGACAGGGATCATGAAATTCACAATTTTGTTTCCCTTTACCCATAGATGCTTTGTGCCAAATTTGGTTGAAATTGGTTCAGTGGTTGCAGAGAAGAAGCTGAAAATGTTCAAATGTTAACACACGACGGACGACGGACGACGCACGACGCACGACGACGGACGAAAACAGATAGCAATAGGTCACCTGAGTTTACTCAGGTGACCTAATAAAGACTGAAATAAAAAAAAAATAATAAAGCAATAAAACCGTTTTAATGAACGTTTGCATTGATATGTTTTATTATGAAAATTTTAATGAAAAGTAAAATATAATTGATCCTGATCAAGTTTCTTAAAAAATATTCTTGAAATTCTATAGCCTAAAGTATGTTGAACCTTTCTTTTGATTTGTTTCTCATTTTACTGTGTTATTAATTGAATTTATGAAGGAACGAACTAAAGTATGAAATTTATAAGAATAATTAAATATTGTTATAACATTTTGTATAACATAATTATACATACCTTGCAAAATATATTGTAGATATATACGAAATGTTTTCTTCCTGGTTGTTAATTCAGTATTTGAACCCTAACACGACTACAAGTGACTTTCCTCTGGTGCGCTGTTTTATATTACATACGACATCTTTGTCCATTTTATTGTTTAACTTAATTCTTACCTTTCCAGGGGAGCGATTAGGTAGAGAAACATTGTCCAAAAATGACGCATAGCAATTCAGACTAATATAAAAGGATGATTAAATTTTCATTTAATTGAAGTATTCTTTTACGATGGATGAAGCCAATAGGATGTTTAAAATGATAATTTGTATTTCGTAAATCATTTTTTATCACCGTTTAGAAGATGAAGATTTTTTTTCTATTGACTTTACGAGGATTTAACAATTTACAACAGGGGTATAAGGAATCATTTTGTCTAAGTATCTTATAAAACATTTTTTATATGTGGATAAAATGTGTAGACAGTTTATGTCTGTTCATTTTCATCAAGGTAACATGTACTTTAGCAAAATAATGGTCTTTGCAGTATGAATAAAACGAATTTTTGAAAGAACTAATTTGTGTCAGGCAAATGATATTCACAAAACGCCACAGACATGATTTTTCTTTCCTTCTTTAGGCAATTAATTTTAATATATGAAAGAAAATGCATTTTATATCTTTTTCACAAAGATTTCGCATGACTGTTATCAACAAATAAAAGATTAGTTTAGAGAGAAATTCTACACGTTATATTTTCAATCAATTGTAATTTACTTTATTAATATATTTTTATGTTTAAATATTTGAGTGTCCTTTAATATACATGTATATATTTGATTTAAACCTGTTTTGAAAATTTATCTTGATCGGATTTTGTCCGAGGCATAGGGAATAATTGTTATCTTTCGTCACAATCGAGTCAAGGTAAGGTATTAAGTAGAAGTGTACCAAAGATAACCATGTTTCGCACGTTTGTGTTATTCTGTAAGTAAAAAAAATTCTCATGAAATGTTCTTACTTTTGAGAGACATTCACTTATCTGCTGATTTATTTTACAAGCATGTCAAAATAAGCTCTCCTATGTGTCTGTTATCACCTTAATATCCAATGTGTCTATTTCATGGTCGTTCACATTAATTTATATACGTAAATGATTTTTTTTTAAATCTGTATTTTTATATACATTAACAACTATCAACATGAGAGGTTTATCTGCAACAACAGACTTTATATATCTTTAATTTTTAGTATAAGTCGTGTTAAATTTAATCTGTTTTGAGCGTACCATTGTATGTCTTAAAAAACCTCTGTTCATAAATTGTGTCTTGGAAATTTAAGGATATGGTCACCAGGCTTTTAACTTATATATTATTAACATCACAGTCTTATTGTTGTTTGTATTTGATTTTCTCTCTAATCTAATTATTCCTCAAGTACTACTTGTCTATAGAACAAAATGTGGAATTTTATCTACTTCTCAAGGACGTGTATTCATGGAATTTTCTTTAACACGAAAGCAAGAAAAACTAAACTGCCTTTAAAATAAGTTATTTCATGTAAACATATATTTGATTTTCTTAAAGGTTTTGTTGTCACTGCGCTTGGAGGGACATGCAACAAACCATGGGTGAATCACGGAGACTCCTGCTATCTCTTTGTCACTCACCTTCAAGAAAACTGGAGTGAAGCCACGGTAAACAATGATGACATTTCAGTTCCATTCACATAATTTTAAATGTAAAAATGATAATTGTCTTACGCACTGAACGATTCTATTCTATGTGTGAAAAAAATTACTGTTTTTTTAGTCAATGTGTACTGAACTCGGCGGATATCTGGTTGAGATTGAGTCTGCACAAGAAGACAACTTTCTGAAAAATTACGCTATACATCAGCTGCAGAGTATGCCATTGATATTTCAGTATATTTTTTCAGATTTTTTTATCATTTGTACCAAGAGACTAAAAAAAAATGCTTTGGATGGATTGCAGAAAATGCGTGATTTTAACGTATGCCAAAGCAGATATCATTCTTTAGAGTATAAATTTATATTGTAGGAAGTATTTAAGATTGTTTAACTTTGAATTCAATGTTTCACCTTCTGCCAAAATATCCCTTTCTGATTTATTATTTTTTTTTTACAGTTCAACCCGGTGGTCAATTTGGTAATGGCAGCTTCTGGATTGGGGGAACTGATATGCTGGTTGAAGGCAATTGGTTCTGGCTCTCAACGAAACAACCGTTTGTATATACTGATTGGTATGCAACCAGTAAGGAGCCAAATGGAGGAATAAGGGAAAATTGCGCACATCTTGGATCACATGTCCATTTTCACTGGAATGATGCAGATTGCCACTTACTGTATAATTTTATCTGTGAATCAGAGTAGGTTTTACAGAAAATTTTGTCTTAAATTGATATTGCTTTTTTTCCTCTTTTATAAGTAATGAATTCATTTCATACATGTAATTTTTTATCCTTTATTAAATGGTATGCGAAAAGGATTTGAAACAAAATGTCAATTATGCATGAAACATACCTTTAAGTAAGAAAGAATATTTTGATTGATGTTGTACTTTCCATGCATCTTAAAATTGACTTAATTCATAACGATTGAATATGATACATTTGTCTTCTTTTTATACAGATCAATTGGTGGACCAGATGTGGTTGGATAAAAGCAATATAAAATCACAAAATAATTGTCCTACATTATCTTTTGTCATTTGTGTAAATAGAAATAAATACATGTTAAAATAATATTTTTTAGATATGTGGATCTACTGCTTTTCTTTTTTAACGAATAATGATTTAATTTGTATAATATATATTGAGTACAATGTACCTGTATTCAGGCTGATGCATTAGAAATTATAAATTAGGGCAAAACAATGGGTAAAGCTTACGAAAATCTTATTCTCTGAATTTTAAAAGTATTGATTTTAAAGCAGATTGTGCAAAAGGAGATTATTGTGTAATTCTCATGCATAATTAAAAGCATATATTTTAGGAGTCTCGCAATCAATTCAGTAATATACACGTAGAAGCAAAAGAATATACTCAGTCCAAGGATCTCAAGGATTTTGTTCTAATATTGAATATAAATCTGGATGATTCCTTTAAAAGTGTTAAATTTGATAGTCAGTGAGATGATTTAAGAAGGTCTTTAGAAATACAAAAAGAGTGAAAAAGTAAAACTATTAAATACATGTATATATTGAGATCACATCAAGTTAGGGAAAATTAAAAAGTTCTTAAAAATTAAGGAAAATAAATGATCCGTAGAGTTAAATGTACATTTTTTCTGATAAATTTCGATAGACATTTTCCATGCAATTCGTTTGTGAAATCATTTTAAGAGTTGAGTTATCATCCTTGGAATAGATAATTATGTACATGTTGTTTATTTTTAGCTGCTATCTTTTGGATAGCTTACTACCAGTATTCACTGCTAACAGTTTATCTGGTAAACTATACGTGTTCATTTTGTTATCACCAAAGGATTTGACAGTGATTTTTGGTTTTTTTTCCTAAAGATTATATTGTTCCAACAACAAAATATTACCTATTTATATCATTTTTCCTGACAAAAAATAATTTATGAGTTTCTTGATATTGTATAAATTTCAAAACATCTGATGATCAAATGAAATAATTTTTAATGTATTTTATTTTAACATTTATTTGACAATTTCTCTATAACACGAAATCATTTTTGTTATCCAAACATTTTTACATTTCAAAAGACGCTGTTATGTTTGGGACAAAATAGATTATTATTGAAACAAATAAAATGAATTTGAGTCTGCTTGAAAATATATCCAATATTATATGCACGTCAGTAGAGAAATGCGTATTTTGTTGTAAGATAAGACATTCGTGGCTTCCAGAATGGGTCTCACCTAACATAAGAGGTTGCTATCAATGACCTATTAATTCCAGTAATAATGATTTTATTTTCTACTATAATAGGTAAGTAATGTGTTTTTTTTATAAGAAAATGTCCAAAATCATTTTATAGGTCACTAGTCCATTTAAGGTAATAATATATAGGTTAATGTCTGTAAATCACCTGTTTTCAAGAAACCTCTCTGATATTTTAGAGGTCCGTGTTTGCTCTGCTCTAATTTTGTATTGTTGTATGGACTTTAATATTGAGTACTGTTCATTATCCCCATATCCTTCATTCAGAGAGAAGTACATCTTGTTTGGAATCTGAGTAAAAGAAATTTAAACTTTTGCAAACTCTCACTATTTTCACTTCATAGATACTGGAACCTACGGCTAAGCCTCAATAATCGGAACGCTTGCTTTCCTGAATAATTTATCATGACGGTGCGTCCGGATAGCTAAAATATATATCAATATAAATTTATCCTTTTGTTTTGTAAGGCCTTTGAATCCATTTTAACCTTCTCCAGATAAATGAGACCCTGTCTTAAATCGTCCCTATACTGATTAGAAAAATTTATATATCTTTCCGTTTAAAAGGGAGGTACATTACAAAAATATAAATTAAACATATATTACAAATTAAACATCTGACTGACAAACTTGTTTTGCAATATGCATGATCTAGCAGAAATGAATATGTATTTACAAATAAAGCAAATATAGCTTTATATGTTCAATTGCATCTTGTGTTTAAACATTATACTTTATTCATACATGTAGTAATTTATTACATATAAGAATACCTTCTTTAACATTTTAGTCAGTTGTCTTTTGTTGGAGACATCTTCACAGACCCCTTGTCCAGACCAATGGTATTGGCACGGTGGCTCCTGTTACGCATTTATCACAAATCTGAAAGCTAACTGGATGGATGCAGTGGTTCAGTATCTTAATTGCTATTTCGGTTTAATTGATGAATGTGTATGTTCAGTTTATGGTAAATTAAAAGTTCTTACACTAAAAAGGAAATATCATCTGATAATATTTTTAAAAATATTACAGGCATTCTGTCAAAATGCGCATTCTAAGCTAACAGAAATTGAAAGTTCGAGTGAGGATCAGTTTCTTCGAACACACTTGACACAGAGTCATTTATCAGGTAGATATCGATTTTCATCATCAATTTGAAAGAACCTGTGGTGTTTTTAAACAATGCTGATTCTTTTAAATTAAATTATTTTGTAAGGATACTGCAATTACGATGATATTCTCCAGCAATATTTTGTCGTGTTGTTGTTGTCATTCATGATCAGTAGCTAACCAATATAGATTTACTAAATGTTTTTGAAAATGACCGTTCTTGCATAAATGTTTGTAGTATTATTCATTTTCAAAATTAAGCAAGAATAAAACCTTTGATATGCAGTGGTTTCATTATTTTTTGGCGGATATTCGGTACATTTTAGGACTTCTTAGCAACTATATATTGTTCAATTATTTTCTGTACTAAATTTCATTATTTTTTTAAGTTGTACATTCACCAAAGTAATTTTTAGAAGAAGATATTGGTTTCTTGATGATATTTCAGAACATTTTTGGGTTGGAGGAACAGATGCGTTTGCAGAGGGAGAGTGGGTGTGGCTTTCAAACCCAAAACAAATGACATACAAGGGATGGGCCCCTGGGGAACCTAACAACGGCGTGGGCGGAGCTTGCATGACATTAGCATATCACGAGGGTTTTCACTGGAATGATGATCACTGCAAAAACGAATACGACTTCATTTGTGAGAAAGAGTAGGTTGACCTTATATATTTTTTAAAAACATCTAATCTATATTAGAGTAAGAATAATAAAAGATTCCACTTTTTGTTTGTGATCTACTAGTATATAACACAGTTCATCATTTAAAAACTTATTAGCACCTTGCAAAGGTAATTCATAAAAATTTCTGACGTGCATAATAACCTTGCTCTTTCTGGCTTTTTGGGATAAGAATTATTGTGAGAAAATGTTTTGACTTTTATAGAAAACATTTTATTTATCAGCAAAACAGAGACCATAATATGGTGAATAAAATGTGAGTTAGCACGAAATACAGAAATTTAGAACATAACCTACTTATTCAGCCAATCAAATGCTTCCATTTCTCGCGAAGAAGTGATTCTCCATGGTGAAGAATTTTTCTATTTATGAAATATTTAACAGTGTATGATTGGTTCATTTGACAGTTATATGGGTGTGTCTTCATTGGTTTTTGTTCATCACACAAAAAGAAACTATTCAAAACCACGTGCTGTTTACAATGATATTTAAACTTTCTAGGCCTCGCTACATTTTCTCCCACTGTAATCTTTTGTCGCCTTTTTGAATATTTTTGTTTACATTTCGGTACATACAGAAAATACAACCATCGTCATGTATATCAGAGACAAACCTTTCTTTGAAGACAGATTTAATCACAATTTTCATCAAATTTTTATTTGATGTTAGACAGCGATACCCACTCCTACTGCCCAGGGCCTTGTCATCTTAACACAATCATTTTTAAAAAAATATAGATATTACGATTACTTGTTACATGGGTATTCATTAGTTCAGTTACTTTAATATCTTCATCATACCATTTCCCCAGTAAATCAAGCTATTTCATATAATCCTGTGCTAACCTGAATGGGTTTGGGAGTCCATTCTGAAACTGCATGTGATCGATATTGATTGCATGCTCGATATGTACAACGAGCGGTCAAGTTGAGCCTTATATATGACACAGTCTTGGGAGGAGTTTATTTTTAACCCATTCATTTGATTGGCTGAGGTTCTGTTCTAAGTCAGTAAGATCATATGAAGAGAAATCTTCGTCACGAAGAATGGGCTCCGCTTCTCTCCGCCCATTCTTCATGACTAAGATTTCTCTTTATATGATCTTTTTATTACGAAGAAATGTATATTTTAATGTTGAAGTTATACTTGTATAACTTATTTTATTTTTTTTCTTTGCAGGGTCTAAGAATTTGATTACCACTCTTATTAACCTGACTCTAATAAATCTTTCTAATTTCCTTTTTATTTATTAAATCATTTATTTTGCTAAATACGTTTGAATCTTGATATACGGATTATTGCTAATTATTAACACAACAAAGAACGGAATTTCCTTTATTTCATTGCAATTTTGATCTTCTTGTTTCAATAAATGTGTTTTAATGTGTTCTGCTGCAAAGTGAAAACGTAATTTCATGCATTGTGTGAAAGTTCCTAGTCTTACGCTGGATGTTCATAAAAAAAGGTTGGTTATAAAGCGATATTTAAAGAGTTCAATTTTTTTTACTTCATATACGGATATAAAGAATAATTAAGAGTTATTCTATAAAGAATAATGAAGAAGCAATAAATGAGTTATGTTTATTCATTATTTATAGTACAAATCTGAAGCTTCAATGTAAATTCTTACTAACATCTTTAGAAGATATGGATGACACCAATTGCATGTTATATTACAGATCGTTGTTTACTTGCGTTTTTCATTCCCGAGATTAAATAGGCACCTATTTTAGCGCCATATTTATAGGGACCGGTATACTAGAAGTGTTCCCCGTTTAATAATAAATCGCATTTTTCATTGTTAAAAAATTCCTCAATTTGCTTCTCACAGCACATGAAATACGTCATTTTATAAAAATGACGTCATGTTTACAGCTGGTTATAAACAAAGCACTGATCGCGATGAACTTTCATCACGATCAGTGCTTTGTTTATAACCAGCTGTATGGAATTTAACTAGCAACTTTTTTAATGCATTGATAAGTTTTATTGTTGTTTATAATGCTTATAAAGTTTAAAGTTACTGTAGCAAATTCTTTCATTTTCAGGTATTATGAGGAATACATAAAAGTCACAGTAAACTTTTCCCGTATAAATTAGGCCCCGCCCCCTTTTTTCAGATTTAACAATGCTTCGCAGCAATATTCATGGGACAATATGTGAATCAGGGATAAAGCGCATAATGATGCTAGCGACAATATGTACATATGAAACTTTTTAGCCGGCGACAGTATGTACCGACGGATAACAATACGTTTTGTTCACTGTGTGCTTTCATCCCTCACTAAGAAAGATATACAAAGAATTATGTTACAGAAGAAATAGTATATAATGAAAAACACAACGCATAGCGCTCGGCATGCCTTGTTTATGATTCATTTTTGATTTTGAAGGAAATATTAATGCACATTTCATAATTCGGTTTTTTTGTTATTTATTCAACTTTTTTGCATTTAACAGGCTCGGTAAGTGTGTCAAAATAAAGTCCGAAAAAGACTATTCAATCAGGTTTAAAGATTTCAATTAGCAACCCACACAACATAATTGAAAAGTAAAACTTTTCATACAACCATTTTAACAGACTGATGAATTTATGAATTTCTAGAAGATATCTATCCGATGATCTGTCCATCCGGATTTGCCATTCTAAAAATATAATAGAAAAGTTTAAACATATAGTCATGGTAGATCAACATTTTAAGATACACAGTAACATAGATAAAAGTTTGAACAATTTGCGGTCTTGGTGTTTAGTTGAACGGCACGAAGATTAAAAATCGTTATCTTAAATTTTAATCAAATTCATTCAAAAAAGGAAGTTACTCAAATGTTAAAACTTAAAACCCCAGAACACCAAATATTTCCGAATTCTCGAAGATACTGTGTTTTATGCCCTTTAATAGGTCCTTGGAAAAAAAATCTTAAAAAGATTTTTGATACACATTTGAAAAATTTATGGCACTTAACATAGGTAAAAGAAACGTCCAAAGAATTATGCTCTAGGAGAACATGTATATTAATAAATAACCTGCTGTATTATACCTTACATCTTTGAGAAAGTACATACAAGAATTAGAATAAAGAAAAATTAATAAGGAAAAGAAAAAGGAAACAAAAATCATTGTCCATTTTCAAGCAATTAATGACATCCCCTACTTGATTAGTAGTAGAGTATATTGTGATCGGGATGTCCGTCCGTCCGTTGGTCCGTATGCCTATACGTTCGTCCATCCGTCTGTCTGTATGCCCGTCCAATTCGTTTGTTACGCTTTATCCGTAACTCCTCTTATACATGTACGACTGAATTAAACTTAAGAGACTTTTATAATTTTTTTTATTATATAGTGCAATTGTGCACATCTTATTTTACTTTTTGGTCGGACCCATATCTCGGGTTTTTCAAGAAAAAAAACATGGATACTGCAATTCTTTCTATAATATTAAAGGGTATCCATTTCTTATCTGCAACACTTCCTATACAACTGAATAATATTTAATTGTATATGGTATATGTACTTTCACAGGTTCTTTATTACATTATGCCATTGTGCACCTCCTTTTTCACGTTTTGATCTGAGACATTTTTGGGGTCTCCCAGATCAAAACATGGGCTTTGCCATTAAATTCATATAGGAGATGCATGGGGGATATCATTTAGTGGGCTCTGTGTTCTGGTTTGTTCTGTATTAAGAGATTCAAAACATTTTACGAGAATATCCTTTTTTACATGTGTAAATGATTGTTAAAATAATGAAAGATTATCAAATATTTTATGTTTGTCATTCATTTGTCTAGTTTAATAATTACTTAAAATATACTTTAATTCTTTTGGAATTTTCCTTAAAGGTTCTAAAGACACCAGAAGTACATACTCTTTCTCACAAATGAAGTCGTATTCGTTTTTGCAGTGATCATCGTTCCAATGGTAACCCTCGTGATATGCTAATGTCAAGCAAGCTCCGCCCACGCCGTTGTTAGGTTCCCCCCGGGGCCCATCCTTTGTAGATGAAGGGCTTTTGATTTGATATCCACACCCACTGATCCTCTGCAAAGGCGTCAGTTCCCCCAATCCAAAAGTGTTCTACAATAAAAGAAAAACATTTTTGATATATTTACTTCCTTTTTTTAAAGTGTCAATGGTTTAGGGTTAATCATATTTCAAGCTTGTCAATAGATAATCCTATTGCCAGGCCTTTTTAAGATATGATGATGTGGAACCGATGCCAATACTAAAACTGGGAATTCGCCGCATCCATTGTTTATCTGAGACGGTATTCTCGGTGTGATTTTCGGTACTTGTGAACCGAATAAAAGGGCAAACTCAACACTTATCAGCATTAATAGTTCATTACTCATGTAGTGACCCACATCTTTTCTATTGTTCGTGTATAAAACATAGAGTATGGTGAAAACATTTTATCAGAATATAGAGAATCGTTTTTGTTTCGCGCAATTTAAAATCTTGCAAGACCAGTATCGAAATGTGATATTATTTTATTAATATTGATGAGTACTAGAATGAAATATATTGGGATAACGAGTAGTATTCGAGCCAAAAATTTCATGAAACGATACAAAGTAGAAGAAGAGTAAACATGGACCTCCAAATGTATTCCTGATAACTTTATTAGGTTCGCAAGTAACGAAAATCAATTCCGGTTGGAGACGCCGAGATTCCCAGTTTTCGTAATGGCAACAGCTCTGACGTTTTCCTGGTATGTCAAATATCAAAATCGTTTTTATAAAAGCCTTAGAAACGTCAGGTATTTAAGAATAAAACCTGATATGTGATTCTGTATCAAATGGGTTCGAAGGAAACGATCTTCTTCAGGGCTGGTGATTTCTGCCAGTATCGAATCAACATTACGGCAAAATGCCTAAAATCAGATATAATAATGAAATTGTTATATAAACGACTAGAGGTTCTGTGAGCAATGAGTGCACTAAATTACACCCCCAACTTTCATATGGTTATAATGGCGAAGTTCATATTTTACGCTGGGAGACCCGAAATAAGTGTCAGATCAAAAAGTAAAATAAAAGGTTACAATGGCATTATGTAATGAATAATCTGTGAAAGTATCGTAAAATTTTATTCTGTGGTGTAGAAGGAGTTGCAGATAGAAGATGGTTACCTTTCAATATTATAGAATATTTGTGTCCATGATTTGCTCTATTAAACTCAAAATATGTGTCCGATCAAAACGTATAATTGGGGAATTTGGGGATGCACAGTGCATGGCACTATATAACAAAGATTCTGAGAAAGTCTCATTAGATTTAATTCAACGGTATAGGAGGAGTTGTGGATAAGAGATGGGTACCCCAAGGCGTAACAGACAGACGGACGGGCGAACGAAAACGGACATCCTAATCACTATATACACTCCCGCGTTTCAAGCCGGAATTATAATTACATATCTTTACTATCTTTTTACTACAGATGTGCATGCATTTGATTTATATTATATAAGTTGTGCTTTTTTCATTCAAACCGGTTTGTACTATATATATATGTAGAAAAATAAAATTCCCTGTACAATATAACATTATTTTTTATACCATATCATTTCTGAGTGAAATTATTTTAACGTTACTTACCCCAGCCTGCATCATATTTGCTTTGATGTCTCTGACAAACGCATAACAAGAGCCTCCATGAAAGTACCACTGGTCGGGGCAGGGATTCTGAGCAAATGTCTCAAGACTGAGATAGCAAACTGGAAATATACTGACATGAATTTAACAAGAGCTCTTTTGATAAAATTGAAAGCTTTACTTTGAGCAGAGGAAAGGTCATTAATCTTACATTAAAATCTCGTACATGTAGGTCACACTTTTACTCGGTAACTGAAATTTATACGAGTAAACATAATTTGAATATTTGTTATGTACAATTTAAAGCCTTTTACATGTAATTTTCATCAATTTTGTCCACGTGGCTCTATTGCAATGTTATTGCAACTGCTCTATGTTTCTGATGCAAATTTTTGATTGACTTAATATCAAGAGCCTGTGATTACGCATTTGTACTGATTTAATATTAAGTTATTATTTTACGACACTATTCCACATTTAATAGGAAAGTATGAAATTAAACAAAATGAATTTACCTTACCGGAGATAAGGAAAAACAGAATCATTACAAATTCTTATCCTTGCTGTGCAATTGTCTTTGCACTAGAATAAAAGATCAATTGTCTTCGCATAGGTTCATTATTGCTGATAGCAAAGGGTCTTATCGCACGACAAACAGAAATGTTCTAGACAAGTAGACATAAAATTGTGATTTATACAAATGTGTGAATATTGTTTTGCCCGCAATTCTAAACCTCAGGTCAACGAAGTTTTCATACAAGTTTTTATTCATGCTGGAGTTCCAATATGCACTTAATTTTGCCCCTCTATTAGCTGACCCCTTCTTATATTCCTATGGAGCAAAATTTGTAAGAGAAAAATCTAGACAATAAGTGTCAATACAACTAAATTGTATGAAAACCATGATGATCTTAGCTTTAGCATCTTTAAACATCCTTATTTATCAATATTCAAGTAGCATCTGGTGATAGTCTTCATGTCTCTCATCTTATTTGTTATTTGTTTATAGCTTGCTCTGTGTACGAACAGTGAAGCAAGATATGCTAATTACAAATAAGTTGATATTGAATAGGATCTGACAATCTCTTTAAACATAAGCTATTCGTATTTTTTGGTCCTTATAATGACCTTGATGGCAAGTATGACCTCTCATGTTTTAGCTGACTTGTTTTTTTAGTAGGCCCGTTGATTTCACATATCGATTGAACTTTATTATCAAATGTATCCTTGATAAATACACGGCAGATGTTTAACATATTTAAACCTTGATAAAATAGTGTTCCTAATAATGTCTTAAATTTTTTTTTTGAATATGTATTGAACTGATAAAGACTTCTATTTTGAAAGGTAATGTAATTCTTTCCTCTTCTATAGCAGATACAAAAATTAATTCTGTCCAAATTTGAGGTTAATTTGATGCTTGTATAATGGCAGGAAAATATTGTAAAGTTTTGTTTTATAAAAAATTGATGTCTACATGTATTTATAATTGCATTTTCAAAGTTTATCACGATATACTGATATCTATTTAATATACCAAATGAATCTTTTACAAAAAAAAAAGAATTATGCAAGGTACATGTAATTATAACTTTCTTTTAATTCTAATGGGCATCAAATTTCGGGCAAAACAATATTCACAAAGTCGTTTATTCACAATTTTCTGTTAACTTGTCTGGGACAATTCTGTTTGTCGTGTGATAAGACCTTATACTATCAGCAATAATTTACCTATACGTAAGACAATTTATCTTTTATTCCAGAAGGAGTCAATTTCACACTAAGGACATTATAATGATTCTGTTTTTCCTTCTCATTGGTAAGATAAATTCATATTTGTAAATATTCAGATTTTCCTATTGAATATCAAAAACTATTTCAAAATATAACTTTATAAATCACATAAATCACAAATTCTTTACATTTTGCCAGTCATAGTTTGCACCGCTAAGGATTAACAGTTACATTGACAAAGCAATAGCACCACGTGTACAAAATTGATGAAAATTACATGTGATAGACTGCAAAGGTTTTTGAACACTTTAACAAATATTCAGAATATGTTTTCTCTTACAATTTTCTTACCGAGTAGATGTGTAACCTACATGTATCTTAATAGAGAAACACCGACATCTTACGAACGAACGTAACTCGCCCTAACTTCCCGTATCTTGATAGTTTTCTCGGGACCAGTGATTGTACCCATATAAAGTTTAAAATCGAAAGAAATAAGTATATGTGTAAATAGAACGGAGAGTGTTTTAACCACTTTGTAATTGAAAATTGCTCAAGTCAAATTTATTGTAATCACTTACAGTGTTTTAAAAAAGCGAATAGAAGAAAATACACCATAATACTTTAGACGGATTAGGAAACACGTTTGTCATGCGTCAGTGATTAAACGTATACAAACTACTCGTAGTGTGCGCCTTGTTCATATGGGGAAAGGTTACTTTTTACAGGTTGAAGAAAAATAAATCCGTGCAATCAAGTAAATAAGTAGTGCGCTTTATAAAGTGTCTTGTATTGAGATCTAAAGAGAGAGAGAGAGAGAGAGAGAGAGATTCTTTTTTAAATTTATTAAAATATCACTTCAAAGAAATAAACGGGCATTCATGGTAGACAGTATCTTCTGAAGGTGATGTATTAAATGGCGATCATAACTAAATCATCTTGAGCTGCTTTTATTTGAAATATGTAACAGATGAAGCAAGCAATATCAGTTGGGGGGGGGGGGGCACAACCAAACTGTTTTAGTTTAGAGTCACTACCAAACAATTCCTTGGGAAGCCAAAATGAAAGATTTTTTTTTTATTGAGGCACACAAGTATACAGTAGCTAAGTTTTCTATAGTATTACATTAATCGTCAAAATATAAAATTATTTATAACACTTTATACTTTTGACCACATAGACCGGATTTTTTTGACCGAAGGTCCAATATACACTTAAAAACTATGACCGAAATTATAACTTGCTTCATTTGTAAGGAAAAATATATATTTACCGTCCTGTTGACAAAAAAAAAATGATTCCAGAATACCGACAAAAAGATACAGGACTTTTAAAAGTGTGAATAATATGAAAACGTAGTTGTCACTTAGTTGTCATGGAATCCTTCAAAAGTAAGTGCAAACATTTCTTATCACAAGTGCCTTATGGACCAGACAACCTCCCCACCCCAATCCCCAATATACATACCGGGTCCCATGATATTCATATTTGTATTCTTTCATAAATTAACCGTCTAGTACATATTTAAACTGTACAATGTATTTCATATGAAAAATCCAAAAAGTACAAAAAATCCACTTTTTATTTTTAAAAAATATACCCCCCCCCCCCCCCCGCGGAAAGTTGGGGATTTTAATTTCGGTCTGCTCGTTCGTCTTATAATTCTGTTAAGTAAGTCTGTAACACTTTTGTTTCGAGCAATATCTCGAGAAGTTTTGGGTCTGGGACGTTAAAGGGGGAGGGGGGTCCAGTCCACTAGGACCCGTGAGAATTATATAAAGATTTTTAAGATACATGTTTGTAAGAAGAAGCTTTATCAACGGACAAATTACGAACGGGCATCCGCCTGGATTTATGATATGGCTATAATACCTGTGTATAAAAGCCATATTAATCTTATTTTCGCAGCATATAGTATTTTGAACAAGAATTTCTTTTAAGTTTTTTGGGATCTTGCAATTTAATTTTAGACCATAACTCCTTTTTTTCCCGACCGCCCTTTGTAAAGTAACCCCCCCTTTTCAACCCCTATAGAGCCGAACATACTATTATTTTTAATTTCATGCCACAGAATGACATTTTTATAATTTTTCTTTCATTTCCCTTCTCGAACCCCTTTGCTCGTTTAAATGTCCATTGAAATGTATTGTAGCCTCACGGTAGCGACTACGACAAGACGTGGATTTGAGTCATCTTGGGGGGATTTTTTCTATCGAATTCCCAATAAGATTGAAGAATTCAGTAATCCAACCGTGAATACAATATACCACAATGACTGATCCCCGTTTTTGGTTACATCCGTTCGTAAGATGTCGGTGTTTCTCTAATACAAGGTTAATGACTTTTCCTAAACAGTTCTTGGTAAAGTTCTCTCAATATATTTCCAGTTTGCTACCTCAGTCTTGAGACATTTGCTCAGAATCCCTGCCCGGACCAGTGGTACTGGCATGGAGGCTCTTGTTATGCGTTTGTCAGGGACATCAAAGCAAATATGATGCAGGCCGGGGCAAGTAACGTTTCTCATATCACACTTTATTGAATTAGATTTAATCATACCATTGATTGTCTGTTGTTTAGAGACGATTCGGTAATATTTCAGACATGAAATTAACTCACGTCAGATTACATGATTTAATACTCATGAAATGAAACAGTTGACAGAGCTTTTATTTTTTGAATGATGATACGATATTAAAGGTGTTCCAGTTATGAATTGAAAGAGTTACATGTATGGAAAAAAAACCAAGAAATTAATTGTTAAAGGGATATAAAATTACTTATTGATTGCAATATTTAATATTAATAATAATTTGTAAAAAAATTATATTGACTAAATGATATTTTTCTAGGTATTAATCATAACTCATTAAATTTTATTATTTGAATTAATTCCATGTGCCCTTGTATTGAAAAGACATAGTAAACAGATTTTATAGTTTATATTACGATTACATTATCTTTGATTTTAGGCATTTTGTCGAAATGTTGATTCGATACTGGCAGAAATCAATAACGCCGATGAAGATCATTTCCTTCGAACCCATTTGATACAGAATCACATATCAGGTTTTTGCATATGGTTTATTTTCATAGACCTTCCTAATGTAGACCATAGAATATAATGACTGCCAGTGAGATCATTTTCTTCCAATGCATTAAAAAGAAAATGAATATACTGAATTTTGTTTTAGAGCACTTTTGGGTAGGGGGAACAGACGCCTTTGCCGAGGGACAGTGGGTGTGGATATCAAATCAAACACCCTTCACCTATAAAGGATGGGCCCCGGGGGAACCTAACAACGGAGTGGGCGGAGCTTGCATGACATTAGCATATCACGAGGGTTACCATTGGAATGATGATCACTGCAAAAACGAATACGACTTCATCTGTGAGAAAGAGTACGTACATGTAGTGTGAATAAAATCTTTTAGGAGAATTAAAAAATAGTTTATAGATTTTGCATTTTTAATCGAGCTTTCGCCCGAAGGTGACAACCCTACTCAGACCTGATAATTGGTGATGTCTCCCTTCTAAACAGTCCATAACAGTTTTATAATCCTGAAGAATCTAAATTATCAATAAGATAGAGTAGAAAATAGTTATTTATAAAATATCTCATGATCTCCTTCTCTGCTCTGATTCCATACTTTTAAAATATGTCAACAGACAACTTTGACGTGATTGTTAGAATTTATTGTTTACCGATCCCTCATATTTAGCCATTGTACATGTATAATCATAAATAAGAGTAATCTTGCTTAAACCACTGTAATTTCAAAAGGCGACAACACACTCGTAACCCTGCATGCTCGCTTACACTATCTCATTGTGTCAAAGTTGTCACCCTGCCTGTGAGGGAGACATAACGAATTCTCACACCTCACGTGACATGCTCTAAACCAGTCAGATTGACTGTATAATTCTGAAGAATAATAATTTTCATTTATAAAAGTAACAAATACATGGGATGTAATTGTACAATATATCTTATTTTTGTTTTGTTTTATTTATAGCAAAATCGATCAAATATATAGCATAATGGACATTTTATTTTGTTTTCTCTTTTTGCATAACTTTTTTCTTTCTTCATTAAACATTTTTCTTTTAATAGTCTTTGTCAAAAAATGAGATATAATACAGCGGATTTGGGTATAAGTAGTTCCTCTTTACTAAGAAAGGTTCTATTCATTCAAAACATTTACGATGATTTTTATCTCCAATTTGTTTACTTTATTTCAAGCATTTCTAGATTTGTGCTAGACAAGATTAAAAATAAAATCCAAATTGTATTCAATAAAGCAAAGAAAACTTTCACAAGTCGAAATTTATTACGGTATTAATATTTCGAATAAATTAGGAGTGATTACCTTGGTTATATAAGCTAGACTTTTTTTTTAGCTTGTCCTGCTAATTCAAGACATAGACCATTTGTGTATCAATAGACCCCTTACTAAAAATTCTCCAAGGACCTCTTGACAATCAAATTAATCAGCACCTTCAAGATTTTAGAAAGACTGTATGTGTACTTTAAGCGGGCTTCATATTTAAGCGGCTTTGGTGCAGACATCGATGCCATAATTCATGAGTACCGTTAATAAATGAATACGATATGATGTTTTTTTTTCAATCACTTGCTTCGATATGCCATTTTATCAGACCTTGAACACTGAGCCCGATTTATTCATCTATTTCAATATGCTTATATAATTGTATCATTATGTTTGTAAATACTATTCCATGTTTCATGTGACTTTTCAAATTCACTTTTGAGCATCAATTTTAATTTAAAATGGGTATTAGGCACTTGTCACTTGGACCATTCAGATCAACTGTGTCGACCCGCATACGCTCTATATGTAGGTCCCGATAATGTACATTGCACATGCGGTATTAGTTACACAACACTACTCTGACATAATTACAAATTATTGATCCTCCTTGACTAGAAAATCTTAAGTTCCCGGTAATTATTTTAATTACTAGCAAATGTATTTAAATGCTCAACACCCAAACTTCGACCGAACAATAAATACCTCAAGGCTATGTTCAGCCAGGCGGACACGCTAATTGAACAGCAATAATCTAAATACGATGTTTAAAAATTATTTAGAGTAAGATATAAAAATTTTACTGATACACATAGACAACAATAATTTTTAGCGTTACATGTGTAGCGCTAACTAATGACTACGCCAATCACTCCATACCTGGTGATTGCGCTAAATTTTGAATATGCTAATTTTTGTAAACATGCAGTATTTTTGTTCTCGGGTTTCCAGAATTAGGGCCAAAAGTTTTTCTTTTCTAAAACTTCCTTTTTGAGTGAATTTGAATACAATTTTAACGTTTGTAACGTTCAACCAAACCGCAAATTGTTCAACTAGTATTTACGGTATGTACATGTAACTGTAATGGAAGCTGTTAATGTGTTACTTTTGCATAAATATATAGTTTATCTTTTCTTCTCTTTTATTTCTAGAATCGGACATCCTGATGTACAAGTCATTGGATAAATATATTCTAAAAATACACAACTGCATCTTATTGTCTGTTTAAGTAGTTGTATGAAAAGTATTATCTTTAATTATGTTGTATGAGTGACTGATTGAAATCTACAACACTGCTTGAATGAAGTTGAATACAACTGTGTGTCTCTTTTTCGGATTTTATTTGACAAAGTACTATATGGAAGTGAAAAGGACAAAAACAAAAACGAATAATGAAATTTTGCATTCATATTTCCTTCAATATCAATTGAATCTTTAAAAAGTTATGCCGATTTCTATGTGCGAATCAGTTTTCTTCGACCCTTGATTCTTTCTTAGTGAAAGATGACAAAGCAGCCACGTGACGGTAGATAATGTCTGCGACAATATTTACAAACCTTCACTTCATATATTGTCATTCATTGATACATAGTTTTACGGGCTGAAAAGTTGCATTGAACATATGGTCGCTAGCAATATTACATGTATTTGTCTTAACACCTCACCGTACATATTGTCGACACACAGATATTGCTGCTAAAAGACGTGTCATTCGTTTCTTTCTTTTTTTTGAGGGGGGGGATATTTTTAGGTCACCTGAGTCACTCAGGTGACCTATTGCTATTTGTTTTTGTCCGTCGTCGTCCGTCGTACGTCGTTCGTCGTACGTCGTTCGTCGTCAATCGGTCGTAAACTTTTGAACATTTTCAGCTTCTTCTCTGGAACGGCTGAGCCAATTTCAATCAAATTTGGTATACAGCATCTATGGGTAAAGGGGAACAAAATTTGTGAAATTCATGGCCCCTGCCCCCCTGAGGCCTGAGGGATGGGGTCAAAACCACCAAAATTAATGCAATCTTTAAAAATCTTCTTCTTTACTCCTGGACATCTAGCAGTCAAATTGTTGGCATGATGATAATCAGCATTGAGTCCTCCACCAAAATTGTGAAATTCATAGCCCCAGGGTCAGGGGTTCTGAGGTTAGGTTGGGGCTATATAGATCATATCTTTTAGTAAAAGTGCATTATTTCTTTGAAAATCTTCTTCTCTGCTCCTGGGTATTAAAAAAACTAACTAAATATATAGTTAACATGAGCAAGATTGCCTCTTCCAAAATTGTGAATTTTATGACCCCAGGGTGAGGGGTTCTGGTGTTAGGGTGGGGCTCTACTGATTATATAGTGAAAATACATTAATTCTTTGAAAATCTTCATCTCTGCTCCTGGGTATTAAATAAACTAACTAAGCACATAGCTATGATGAGCAAGAATGCCTCTTTCAAAATTGTGAATTTTTGGCCCCTGGGTCAGGGGTTCTGGTGTTACGGCGGGGCTCTATTGATTATATAGTGAAAATACATTTATTCTTTGAAAATCTTCTTCTCTGCTCCTGGGTATTAAATAGATTAACTACGCACATAGTTATGATGAGCAAGAATGCCTCTTTCAAAATTGTGAATTTTATGGCCCCTGGGTCAGGGGTTCTGGTGTTATGGCGGGGCTCTATTGATTTATATAGTGAAAATACATTTATTCTTTGAAAATCTTCTTCTCTGCTCCTGGGTATTAAATAAACTAAACAAGTATATAGTTATGATGAGCAAGAATGCCTCTTTCAAAATTGTGAATTTTATGGCCCCTGGGTCAGGGGTTCTGGTGTTAGGGCGGGGCTCTATTGATTATAGTGAAAATGCGTTAAATCTAAGTGTATAGTATGATGAGTAATGGTTCCTTTTTCAAAATTTTGAATGCCATGGTGTCTAGTTTAAAACATGAACCAAACTCAATCATTGGAAAGTTGTTGCATGATGCTCAGGTGACCTATAAGGCCCATGGGCCTCTTGTTGTGAATGTTATTTTTTCGACTCACACTGATGGTTCTCGTACACTTTTTAATGCAGCGTAGATAGTGACTATAGAATTTGTTGTCCTGTTCATATTGTCGCCGGCAACAATACGTACCCATCTTCAATGCATATATCGATACAAATCAGTAAATGTCGCATGGTAATACATGTTTGACAAATTATTGCTTTGCTGTTTTTGGTTGAATATCATCATCATTACATTACAACATTTAAAAAATTATTTTGTTGCGCTGATATCTGAGGGGAAAACTTCAAACTAATCGGTTATTAAGCGATTATATCTTTTAACGAAATCGCTTGCGATCGATAACAGGGTTAAAATGGCTGCAATCGATAAACATTCGATTACACAGAATTAATCCTCTAAGTAATAGATTATTAATCAATTATATTTTTCAGTAATTGTGCCCATGCTTGTACAGGAATATCACAATGTATACATCAATGTACCAACCGCGTGAATTAAACTTGGTCATACATGTATGAAATTGCTACGCGCGTGATCCTTGATCTATTTGAAACTCAATAATAAAGACCATCGACAAATACTTTTGTATAGTTAGACCTTACCTCTTATTTCTAAACAACAGTTTGGGCTTCTTATGAAAATACAATTCAATAAAGTCTTATTCATTTAAGAAAAAAATCTAACAGCAGAATATTTTTCTAAGACCTAGATTCAGTGCAGTTGTTGGCGCGTTGCTCTAGAGTTGAGTAAGGAATTGAACTTCACGACTTTGAATCCCATGGTGAGATATGGACACATTTCGGATACTGCTTTTCAATTCGAGGTTCCTTGTTGCAGAGGATGCTGGCTCAAATAGGATCCTTATTTGCTGAAAGATCGTATATGGCGAGTATAGGACTAAGCTTGCAGGGCTCGACTGGTAACGATGCCCTCATAATACGAGTGAATGATTTTTGAAAGGACGTTAAACAAATAAAAATAGATCAACTTAGGATCGTCGGTTTTGATGCCCATCTCATAAATTTCCATTGTTTACATTTTTTAGATTGGTCACTGTTTCATTACCTTTTTCATTTAAACAAACCACTGCGCATATTTTATAAAAATTGCAATTGCCAGAAAAAAGCCATAAATTAATTTGAATATGTAACAGATATATTCTTAGAATTTTGTTTCGAATTTAATATGTGATAGTCACACTACTTTTGATGCATAAAGGGTATGGAGATAACGAACAGTATTTATTATCAAAGTCCATAAACAGTACGAAATAAGAGCATACAATTCTTTTTTTAATATATATATTCTTAATATATCATTTTAAATTTGTGTTGGCAACGAGTACCCGGTTAACCGGTTAACCGTCGAACGATGCGAGTATCGGTCAGTAAAATTGCTATTCGGTTACTCGGATAAAATGCATCTTGTATGGTAAATAACTAAAAAATAAAATGTTAGTTTGTTTATAAGCGTACAAATAAACATTTCTCTAATTTTCTCTACCGTTAGACTTAATGATCTATGGTTTCACTAATACGATTGATTGGTTTTCACACTTAATTGATAGCTTTGATTGCTAGCAGGTTATACAAGTTTTGAAGACCCAAGTTATAATTACCTCATTAAATAATTTTAAAAAATGCCGTCAAAGACATGTATAGCTTGGAAGTATTTTAAAAGAACAGCTGATTCTATACCTGTAAAATGTAATTAAGGACAGACGAGACGTTCCTTAATAATAGATAAATTTTTCTAAAAGTTTGTCATTGAAGTATTGCTACTCAATCATGTTTACTCACAAAAAATTGAGGTACCTTACCAGGCAATTCTGCAAGATACCAAGGGTAGTTTTTCTTATATAATCCTTTGGGGAAGAAATATAATTTTCCAATTTCAAATGTTTAAGTGTTATGATTTTTTTTAAAACGTTTAGAAACTGGTTTAGAAATTAGAATGTTATTAAAATTTTGTATATCTTTCATACATTACGAAGATATATAAAACAGATTTTGAGGAACGTCTCGTCTGACCTTAATGTGAATAGGAGTTATCGTGACATCAAATTTCTAAATAATTATTCTCCTTGATCGTGACATACATATCGGGGGTTGAAAAGTTAAACTGATGAACGCCATTGTAAAATAGCGTGAAACATTGAATATTTATTTTTCTTCTGATTTAATTAATTTTTTTTATTATAATTATATTTAAAATTCAAGATATTGCGTGCGTGTTCTTTTTAAGTTTATAAATAAAGTTAATTCACAATACCTTCGTGTTTTATTAGAACCGATGAGTAAAAGATGAGATAAATGATACATATGAATAAATCATCCGAGTAACCGGGTACTCGATCGGAAGATTGAGCGAGTAACCGGTTACTAAAAATCGTCCGATTTGCCAACACTATTTTAAATTGTACATGGAAAACATCGGATTGCGTTCAAACAAATTTATTTTCAAATTATCTAAGAATGTCTGCAAACAATATAATATTTCAAGATTTTTCAATCATATATAAAATTAGAATCAAGTTACCCTACAATAATATATGAGAAAAATCAATGAAAAAATGAAATATTTCTTATAAAGAATTCGGAATCATTTACAGCCGGCACTAAATGCACTACAGTCAGATTGGACTGAGCTACATTCTCCTATTCTGACCAATTTCTTTCTAGTGATCAAATGTTGAAATTGTGATTTTGCCACAAAATGATACAAATTCTATTTATTATAATTTGATATGAAAAAAAATAAATACAATCTACTTAAATGAATATTATACATACACATATATGAGCGAAAATGATTAGCATGTCAACACACACACGCATATTTTTTTTCTCTACATCTAACTGGATTAAAAAAGTATAAAACTTTTAATCTATAATCCAAAATATATTAATCATTGATTTCTTTTTAAGATAAAGAAATATTTTGCAAAAGCCATCCTTTGTTTAGGCTATTTATGTCCTGTGAGTGGGATTTAATTTCTCTCAGATAAAAAAAAGCTGCTCTAATTTTGAACTCGGCTTATTTTCACCATTTTTGAGTATTTTTTTAATTCTTCATACATCTCAATTCTTTTTTCATATCCCCTTTCTTGCTTTCGTTTTTCAGCTTCAATCAAATCATCGATTGTGTCGCCAACTGAACGTGCGATTGGACTATGCTCGATACCTTGCAGTTCATTTTGACACTCTGCCATCTTTTGTACCTTTCCATGCAACCTCTCAAGCAGTGCTTGTATGTCACTGTTAAGATTTTCTAGGTATTCATCATATGTAAGCTCTTTTCCTTTTTCTTTTTCATAATTCAACTTCATCTCTTGGTATGATTTTGTGATCACTTCCTTTTTGTACTCATAAATGTATGGGGTATTTTTATGGATAGACCATATGCAATGACTTGTGCATACCATGCAATTCCCATCTCCATCCATAGCACTACACCTTCTCTTTCCGTCATCATCCGGGATCGCACAATTCTCATGACAGGTATAATAGCAATGCATGCAATTTGTTACATGCAAGCCCGGCGTAAGATCTTTTTTTATTTGTCGGATTTCTTCTATTGTAAAGGATATATCACCATTCGACACGATCTCGTCTTTGCGTGTTGTAAATAGAAATATTTGAATCTTTATTTCTCCCATTTCTGAAATATCTTTAGTTATCTGTGGCTGAAGGGAAGCTATATCATTTTTTAACTCCTCTAGTTTAGCGGGAGTTATCTCTGTGGGTCGGGAGGCTACATGTATATCATTCCTGAACGCCTCTAGCTCTGCAGGAGTTATCTCTGATTGAAGGGGAATTAGCAACTGTTCCTTTTTGCAGATACCTTTGGCAGACGACTGCCTTACAAAATCAAAAAATGAGTCCAGTTGAAATGAATTCATTTGCCAAAAAGTCTGGGAATACCGATGACTACTTTGAAAGAGAGAAGACAAGTTTAAATGAAAAGATTTCCTCGGCATAATTTCGTTGGTTCGAAGTATTTTATGGATACACGCTTCCCCAACATCCGCAAAAGTATATAAGGCACAAAAATTCGACATCATATGATCTTCGAAGATACTTAAGAGTGATCTAAAATATTCCAATTGCTCTGTCGCCAAATGGGAATCATTCCCTTTTATGGCCAAACATATTAAATTGATTTCTGCCGAAACTTGATTCATAACAAATTCTATTTGTTTAAGCAATTGGTTTTCGCAGTCCATACTTGAAGAACAAAATCTCGGAACATCATAAATTGTAAGAGTCAAGTTTATCCTCCCTCCTTCATATTCGTCAAAGTGGTATACTTTCAGCCATTCATGGTGAACCTGAAATGATAATTCTAAGAGTTAACTCTAATAAATGTATATCATTAAAAACTACATGACAAAATGATATGATATTTTAAATTCTTATAACCAATGAACCTTCTCGACAATTGTTGAAAGAAAATCAATTATCACCAAAATGAATGAAAATCTATGTCCCGAGTTTAATCTTAAAAACAATGAATATGTACTTTGCGGAACATGTTTTGTGTAATTAATATCTTTCTGTGACCATTATCAATTTTTTAAAACTGGTTTAATTAAAAAAACACAAAAATGTGGCAAAATGGTCATTGAGAAAGGACGAAGAGCCGTAGGAATGTTAATATCTGGATCATCCTTGCACCACGTTTCGCTCACTTTTAGGTTAGTGTTTATTTGTCCTTGATATTACATTTCAAAATGAATTAATAATCAGTATGAAAAATCATTTAAACATATTTTTCTACAGATTGTGAGTCATTTTAATCGCCAAATTATTACAATTTGAGAGTTTTGAACAAAATTTAAGAAAACTGGAAATGATGTAGATATCCGTCTGAGGCGAAGATTTTGCGTCATAATTAGGTTATAGTGTTACATTGTTCATAAACAATTTTAAAAACATTAAAATAAACAACTTCATTGGAAAGGAAATTATAAGACATTGGTACTCGTGGCAGTCTAATATCATCTCAAACAGTTTGAATCATCCTAAAAGCGGTACACTAACGTGCTGAACGCCCAAGGATATTGACCAAAAGATTAAGTGTGATGATGCAAATGCCAAATCTTCGAATCTTAATCCCATTAACACATTTGGTATTTTTAAAAGGAATGTAAAAGCCCCCCTCCCATTCCACACAATTACAACGGTTTAGATAGATCCATGCAGTAGGTATGGCAGCAGTTAGGTCAATCTCCTTTTTAGAGGACATGGCATCCAATGGTAAAGGATTCTTGCAGTAATTAAAGCGAGTGGTGGTCTTACTCCAAAGAGATTATTTTATGTGAATTTCATTTGAGGTACATCATGACCTTGACACAATGCTTAAAATTCTTACGAGATACTTATATGAGATTAACGCAGCATCGAAATGATGTATGCATCATTAAACATGAATCAAAGAAAATATTTTTGTTATGCAATTGTTCTTGAAAACTTAAAATTGATATGAAAACACTTAGAAGTTTGGTTCAGTGTATATATGAAATCAGAAGAACCAATAAATCTTTAGGTAAACCCATATGCATACCAGAAGGACCATGTATTTTTACGTTCCAGGGATGAACCTACTGGTCAACTAATCGGTAATTAAGAGTTCTAGAAAAGTCTTTGAATGGCAAGCTTTGCATTCAGTCACAATTCAGTGTACTTTCAGTCATCTTTTAGTTAACTGAATTTCATCCTTTACTTTACCTTTCATTCCTTGCTAAGCGTTTTAAATACGTTACCTCATCTTTGATACTCTGTGATAGACAAAGCCGAAAGTCATCCTTAAATGTAACCCCAAATATATAATTCATTATTCCCTCAATAAGCGTGGTTTTTCCAGAATGCGGTGCGCTGATGAGCAGAATACTTTTCCTCTCTGCATTCGGTTGACTTCCGTCCCCTAGGAATGCAATGATTAATAATATATACTTTAATAGATTCTAAGTATCCATGTTTAATAAACGTTTAGCAAATGGGTTTTATCAAATGTGATTTAAATCGATTCACTGTTTTCAAGTGTATATCTGTTTGTAAACAATAAAAAGCGTTGTGTATTTTTAATCATGAGTAAGTACATGTTTATACAAAAGATCTGCTAACACAACTATACGACGAACAATTAATAGAACGTATCTTAAATCGTATATTTGATTTAAAAAATTGACCTTTTATCAGGAAAACTGCATGAAAAGAACGTTGTTCATCAAATGAAACAGCACAATCGAAATGTGAATTTAGAATACTGTATACAGGGGTATTTTTTCACCGTCTTATTTTTGCCCTTTTGCACGTGTGAACAATTTAGCCCCGTTTTAAATTTGCCAAGTCATAGTTCTGTTTAAAAAATTATGCTGTGTAATTTGAATTCGCCTTGTTCGGGGCGAAAATAAAACAGGGGCTTAAAATTCCCTGTATACAGTATATGCATAATTATTTCCTCATTTTTTATGTCAAATTAAAACTTGTCAAAGATGTTGGAATTTCTTTGATAAAAATTAAAGGTTGTTTAATATTAAACATGTATTGTAATTATTTTTGAATCCTTTGCCAAATTTTGATTTTGTTTCTTTATCTTTTTTATAGTTTGTAAAACTAAATGGAATTTTAAAGATTTGAAACCATGAACCTTTAAACGTTTATTTTTTTTTTCAGAACAATTCTCATTACAAATTATCATCCCATTTAAAATTCGATATACATAAAGAACAGAGATATTTCATATGTGATCGATTTTGAACCCGTAAAACTGGCTACGAAAATGAAATCCAACAGCTTAATCAATCATTTTCTCCATAGAGTTAAAAATTGTTGTAAATATTATACTTCAGTGATATGTTTGCTTAATTCAAGGCCATAAGTTTATATAGAATAAACAATTCTTATTGAGAAAAAAAAATCATGAATGTGACATTTCTTCGAAGACGTTTTACGGTCGACTTTTCTTTTACATTTAAAACCAAAAGACCAAATAATCTATGATTTTACAATTAAAATACAAACTACTTCCCAGATAAATTAAAGTGTATTTTGGTGCGATATTTACTATGTCGTGTTATTCATCGCAACTGATCAGCATGCTGATCTGAATTCATTTTCTCCATTCACCTTCCTCTGCAGTAATATCATGGTTGAACGAAAAAAGCTTCAAAAATTTAGTTCTTTGCATTGTTAACAAAGTACTCGTTTTATAGGAAATACAGGTCTATCGACACTAGAAAAGTAGCTTGGGTGACTTAAATTTTATACTACTTGAAAATGCCACAGCATCAATAGCATACAAGTATAACTATGTCATTCTTGATAAAATGATGTTTAAAGATTTTTTCCCTACATATTATTTTGATTATTTTGGTCTCCCATTGTGGCCACTCCCTATTACACCCCCCCCCCCACCCCCGGACACCATCACCACCACCACCATGATTTGAATAAATTTTAATCTTCTTAACATGCATATTCATACACAGTGGCGGATTTAAGGGGGGGCGCACCCGGCGCGCGCCCCCCCCTAAAATTGTCAAAGTTAGCGTAAATCAATTATGTCTACTTGGTAGACCTCATTTTCACCCTTCAAAATCTCTAGAATCCAGAAGCTTCCGGGGGCTTCGCCCCCTGGGCCCCCACCAGGGCTTTGGTAGACCTCATTTTAACCCTTCAAAAACTCTAAAATCTAGGAGCTTCCGGGGGCTTCGCCCCCTGGGCCCCCACCAGGGCTTTGGTAGACCTCATTTTAACCCTTCAAAATCTGTAGAATCAAGGAGCTTCCGGGGGCTTCGCCCCCTGGGCCACCACCAGGGCTTTGCCCTGGACCCACTGGGGGCCTCAAGGCGGCCCCCAGACCCCTTGCCTATTTTGGCGCCCACCCCTAACTCCAAATCCTGGATCCGCGCCTGATACATGTTAATTTGAATAAACATAACTTTTCTGTTCTTGGGGAGTTTTTTTCTTCATATTTTTATGTATAATTTTGATCCCTCAATGTGGCCACACCCTTACCGAGTAGGTCATGATTTGAAAAAATCTGAATATAACCAATCTGAGGACTCTTCCATAAGTTCAAAGCAAAAATACTAATAATAGATTTTATGTTCTTTAGAAATGTTTTTGATATATTTTAGCATACATTCCTATGTAGATATTAATCCCACATTCTTCTCCTCCATACCTCCAGGAATCAAGATTTTTGAAGAATTTTCCGATATATTTCTATGTAAAACTTTGATTTGCCCATTATGGCCATATCTTAGCTGCCCCCAGGGATCATGATACGAACATATTTAAATATGCTCTACCTGATAATGTTTCCATATAAATATCAATAATTATGACTTTGCTATTCTTGAGAAAAAAAAAAATTGAGAGATATTCCTAAATATTCCTTTGGAAAACTTTCGTCGTCAATTGTGGCCTAACCTTACGCCTAGGGGTCATGATTTGACCATAATTGAATCTACATCATCTGAAAAGATTCCACACGAGTTTCATCTTTCAAGACCCAGCTGGTCTTGAGAAGAATATTTTGAAAGATGCCATTAATTTTTCTAATTTTTCACTAATTAATTAATTTAAATTTATCTCCACTTAGAAGAGCTCGCGGCCCTTTATTTGAACAAACATGAATCTTTTTCACTATGGAATTTCCTTCACCCAGGAATACTTTGAAGAAATTTTGATCAAAATTGGTCTTGTTGTTCTTAAGATGAAGATAACTTAAGAAAAAGAAAAACTTTAGAATAAACATTACTTCAAATGCATGAACTTCTTGCCAAAATTATAGATAACTCAATGATGATTCGTTTACTGTAAAATCATACTTTTGTTGGGTAAAGTGTTTGAGGTTTGAGAAAAAGATATTATTTTGTGGGGATTTGATTTCGTAGTTTGAAAATGTCTAGTAGTATTGCATATGATTTTTACATTAAATAGTTTTCATGCATTCGTGAATCTCTCCATAAATCGAAAACAACGAAAATCAACCCCCGTGAAAATTATTTCACAGAATTTATTAATAAAAAAATTCATCCTAGCTGACATGAAATACATTACCTATCTTTATTGTCTGTATCTTCATTTCTTCATCATTTTCAATCCTACTGGGTACGGCATATTTTGATACGGTACCTTGCGTTGATCCCTCAACGAACTCAGATGCCTCTTTTATCTTAAATGCTAGACTTTTTGTGACTAGATCATCACTTTCTTCACCTGAGGGACCAACTTCTGTTCCACAGCATGCACTCACTTTTACTTTATATTTGGTATTCGGTAAAAGATCAGATATTGTAATTTTACGTAAGTTGCCTTGTGTTTTAAGAGAACTCCATCTTCTTGGTTCTAAACGAACCTCTCTGTAATGAACGATGTAAAAGTCCGGATCTGCAAAAAGAGGCTTTTCCCAAGCAATTACGATCGAATTATGCGTGGCTTCCTGTGAGAATGGTTTTCCCTTCACCTAAAAAAAAATTTGGCTACATTTCAAGACTACAACACAATTTTGTTTTTCTAAACATGCCCGAAAGCAAGTTACTCCTTTAGCAGTTAAATTTACGTACATCTTTTGAAATGCAAAAAGTTTTAATCGACATACCTTCAATTTGGAAGAAGATTTATCCCAATAAATCAACCAACATGCTAAAATAACTGCAATAAAGACAACCCATACTGGAATAGAAAAAGTAAAACATTCATGTAGTACACCTCCGAGAATTGTTTCAAACATGTTGAAAAAGCGTAAATATTATTTTTTAACAATACTGTCATTTGCTGCTAAAACACCAGGCCCTGGGATCATGAAACAGACTTAGACTTAGACTTAAGTCAAAATTTCTATTATCTATAAAATCTTTTAAACTTGTTGAAAGAAACTCATAATTTGTATGCAACAGCAGGCTGATGATACAAAATCGGAAAGCATTTTCATTTTGGGCTGCTTGACCTCTAAAAAAATTCAGCATCTAAGGCATTTTTTGACTTAAGCTTAAGATGCTTCATGATCCCGGGGCCTGGTATATCTACAGATAAAAAGTCAGGTTCGGTATTTAAACCCCTCACCTGCGTAAGAATATTTGCTTTATTTGCGTTTCTCCGTAAAATATTTCTCGGTTGCTGCTATATGTGCTTTTCTGTTTGCACCTACATGCATTTTAAAATCTGACAATATAAGTATGAAGAAATGCTTTATATGCTAGCTACATGTAATTCTCTAGGATTTTCCTTTTTTTACTCGGGGACTATTTCGTTACCGTTAATTACAGATAAGAGAATAAAGGTCAATATTGCTTAATGGAAGGAATTATACTCAAAGATGACTCTGGAATCTTCTTAAAAAAAAACAAAACAAATTTTATTGTGAAATGATCAAAAGTAAAAACCAGAAGATATTTATATTATTTTTATATCTCTCTTATGTTATATGTATATCAAAGTCATAAACATTAAATGAACTGTAAAAGTCAAAATAAACATTAAAAATCTTTGTTCTGTGCAAATTATGACGTTTTCTTTTTTTGTTTATTTGCGGTAATAGAATAAGATATTTAAGAAATCCCTTACTAGTTAGTATAGTATGCAAGGGCATCAACAATAGTTGAAAACTTTGGATAATTTGCATAAGAGGCTTCGCCCTTTCTGCATGAATAATTCCACGTTTTCCACTATCGTTGATGTCCATGGCATACTATGCTAAGTAAACAATGGTTCCTGATATTTTCATTTCATTGTGAAAAAATTGCAGATTTTGATTTTTAAAATGTGGACAATTAGATTTAAATTACCCTCACCCACTGACGTCAAACACAAATACAACCGCACGAGATTTTCATTCATACATGTATTTGGCCTCCTTGGCGTCAGAAGCAAATACAAATGGGCACGAGATTTAAATGCATATTAGACCTACTTAGCCCCTGACCTATTGATTTGTCTTATTTACATTCCAGTAGAATTATCAAGAAATTAACTCCACTAACTTTTAAAGAGTTATCAGAGAGAAAACAAATAGAAATGGAAATATAAGGTATTAAACTATGGACTGGATTTTATGTTATTATGTACGAGGGTTGTCCCGTAAAATCGTGGACAAAGCGTTTTTCTCGAAAAGTAATGGGCGCACTAAGTTGAAAATTTCAGTAAATATTCATTTATCATATTTGAGTGCATGATAATTTTTTTTTATAAAATATAGGCAAAAATAAAGATTTTATTATGCTTGAATGTGCAAGAGGTATTGTCCTACGGCGCACGGTAAAAAATCCAAGGGTTTATAAAAGAATACACAAGTTTGAATTCAAAAATAAAAGTTTTAAACAAATAAGATTTGGATTAAAATTATCCTAATTCAAATCCACAATCAATTTTGTACTCTTTGTAAAAAAAATTAAGGCATTTGCTTAATTTTTGGCAGTTTCTCGAGCATTTGAAATGGGAAAGTGGTTAACACAACACACGAAAAATGGCGACGTTTAATGACGTTACGGCGCACCGGAGAACAGTTCAGTTTTATTTCTATGTTGTAATGACACCTTTAGAGACTTGAATTGACCATAGAGGAAAAACGATTATAAAAATATCACCATATCCTAAGTATACGAACGAAATAGGAGTTTTCTTAGCGAAGTTTTTTTTTGATCGAGTCTCTGGGGAGTACAAAACATACGAGCAAACTCCTGATGTAATAGCAAAAGACGCTGTCATAGTATAGACCGCCGATGTGAGATTTTCTATCAATTAAAAGACATTGAGAAAATTGTCCGTAACTTACTAATAAATCTTTAGAAGATCGAATGAGGGTGCCAATCGGTTCTTCGGCTGTTTATGGAGACTAATGAATGTGTATCGATGAAATTCCTAAATTAAAGTCGGACTTATTCAACTTCATTTTAGCAAGGATAAAACATGACGCTGTTTTAGACACTTCGACGTTATAATCAATGTGCCGTAAGGTGATACAATACATGGCATAAAATCTCATAATTTGTTTATTTATGCATATATTTTTCTGAAATTTGCTGTGTATATTACTAAAATATGTACTAAATAATAATGAAAATTTGGGAACCCAGTGATGTTTATTTTTCACACTAGACAACTTGTCTACGATTTTACGGGACAACCCTCGTAATAAATGTAACTTATAGCAATAACAAAAAGTGTATGAAAAGCTAAGTTATGTTAGGCTTGTTTTTAAAAACTGCAACTGCGTAGAATGTTTGAATTTTTTTTATCTTTGAAACCTGCTTTATCTACTTAAAGTGGATCACTAATCAATTTATCAATTATCTTTTTTTAAGGTTTCCTTTTAATTTTATTTTTCATCCCTATAGGAGAGTTACATACATGTATTTGGAAGGTTAAACAATTTAAATGCCTTTTGATCAACAAGACTTGTGTCAACATAGCAATAATACGTCCTTGAAGTTGTACTATTTTTTTGTGCAATTTTCTGCATTTTTTTAAAAACCAGTCTAGTAATTAAAAAAAACACATACCAATCAACGTATAAAGGTTGCATTTTTTAAGTCACAGAATTCTGTAGAGAGAAAAGTGCAAAGTGTCTTACGTAACGTTATACACATGCTAGGCAATCTTTAATAGATTTATAAATATCTATGTGGGTTTCCTTAATTCAATCTTATTTTCCAAAAAAAATATGCTTTATTGACCTTGGACAAATTCTTAAAAAAAATCGATTCGAAAAATAGCAGCCTAACGAAGTTCTCTCGTGGCCGAAACACTTATTTATAACGATATGTGAATTCCAAATCAGATACATTTCTATAAATTATTCAAATGGCGTTTGGAACATAATCTTTTAACCCTTTTCATGCTCATAATTATGAACATCCAGTTCTATTCAAAATGTATTAACATCGGCTCAATTCCCAAAACCTTAACCTCCATCATTGGAGTAGTTGACCTTAAAGTAGTACTTTATTGTAATTTGTTAATTTTATGAAATCGAGAGTAAGGTAATTAAGAAAAAACAGCAGTACCGAAAGTAGAAAAATGTTATTTTTTACGTAAATATGTATAACGAAATGCAAAAGAAAAAAGACCATTAGGGGGTCAGAAGAGGGGAAAAAGCTTCCATAGAACATATTAAATATTTTGAATTATATTACTAGTATGCAAATTGGGCATTCCATAAATCAAGCACTGAAATGAGTATCATAAAAAAACGATGGGATAAAACAAAATGATTGATCACTTTATATATGTATATAAAGTGACTAAATAATGATGACAATCAGATGACACCTAAATTACATTGTATTACATTGTATAATGGCAATGAAGTGAAAGAAAGGGATGGATGGAGTTCCTTTAAAACTCAGCGTGGATTAAGAATTCGACTCTCTCCTTGCAAAATTGCAGCTTGTACTTAGAGTTGAAGTTTTATAAATCCAAATTGAACTCCAAGGTCAGGTCAAAAGGTCATAATAGTTTATATCAAATGCAAGGCATTGTCGGAAGGATTACACTGTATACCTGAGAAAGCCCTACATGTAGTTTTAACTGTCGAATATTTGGCAAAAAATGTTTAAACTCCAAGCAAAGTTCAAAAAGGTTAAATATACAAGTAGTGGTACCCTGTGAAAGGCTTGTCACAAAAAATACATCTGTTAAAAATGAAAACCATAGTAACTGTCCCATCCACTAATGGTCATTGGCAAATATTTGCATTTGCAAATGTTTTCCTTTATATAACACTACTGAAAGCAAGAGTTTTTATATTTGTTTAAATACAGGTACGAGGTCAAGAGGTCATAGATGTTTGCATGGATAAACGTTCGACGTAATTTCTCAGTGACGTCATAAAGAGTTGACGCACGTTCAGTGGATTACATACATGCCGTTGGGTTTGAAAAATAATGCATTTCACACGTTAAAAGTCACAATCAGGCAAATTTAAAGTATGAATAAGTCACAAATGTAAAGATAAGTAATAAGGTATCATTTTTTGAGTTTTATTGGGATGTAAAACGGTTTGGCACATGATCAAATCTTCCATAAAGCCCTTCGGGATTTATGGGATTTAATCACGTGACCAACCCGTTTTACATCCCAATAAACTCAAAAATGATACCTTATTTCTTAAGTGTTTACGGACATACAGACAAACAGAAGACAGATGAACGAACATGATAATAACTGTATAGTACTAGTATCTCTGAATCTTTTATTGCGGGAGAATAAAAAACAACAATGATCAACGATGGGATAAACCACTCTAATTGGTAGTAAATTTAGACTATAGTGTCTCTGCTTTAAATAAGTTCATTGAATCTGAAAATTATATATATATTACAAAAATTATGCCCCATCACAAAATACATCATTCTATAGAACATAAATAATTACAGAATAATCAAAAAGCTGATTCTATAAAAGCGCAGCAAAAAAAAAACAGTATTGACAATGAAAAAATGTCACGTATTCAAGTACATAATTATGTAAATAAAGAAAAGCAAAAAAATACACATCAATATGAACTCATGAGCAGAAGATACTTGAAAAAAAGTCCAGACCTATTGAACAGATAAAAATTTCCATATGCAACTATCTTTCTTCTTCACTGTTGGCTGGTAACAGGTATAAAATAACATTGTGTGTTGATTTTCCGTAAGGGTTGCATGGTTGTAGAGATTTATTTAAACACCGTTTCGTGATTATTGTATTAAGTATTTAAACTCAAACGTGCATCAGTGTTATGCTGTTTTCTTAACATCCAATTCGTTCTAACTTTCAGTTTCATTGTTGTTATCCTAAGGAACGGTTTATTTACATAATGACTAAACATGTTAAAAAATTATCAAAATGAAATCTATTTATCAAATGTTATCAATAAATATTGATTTTGAAACATGTCTTCTAAACTTTGAATCTTAAAGTAAATATATCATGGTGCTCTTGATATAGCGACCTGGATTAGTTGTACATCTATTTATGCAGATTTGCACGTTCACTCATCTCTGAATTTCTGAATTTTTTTTATTATAAAAATCTGCTTCTGTATTCACTATCACTATTAGAAATATATTCATATACTCAGTATTATATATTTTTATTCAAAAAGTAAAGACGATTTATGATTGAATAAATACATATAAATACACTGTCGGTAATTTTATAAAAGAATACTAAATCCTAATTTCTCTACCAAATAATCTACCAAATTGTTATCGGTATAGATTTCAGATAATACATATGTGTACAGTTTCAGAAAGAGCAAAAAAGTCAAAAATATGCAGTGACTTTGTAGACTACAAAAAAAGAGAGAAATAAAACGTTAAGGAAAAAGGAATCCTCCTTGAACGAATTATCTTTCGTAACATTTTCAATGTGGATAAGGTTTAGGTGCCTTCTTTTTATCATATCTGATAGGTTTAAAGTCTAAAGTAAACGATATATTGGGGAATTAAAAATCACATTTATGTAAAGATATCCAACTATTTTTCTTATTTCTAACTGTAAGTTGGCGATCTTTCAAATCCAATTGCTTAACAAAGGACTCATCTCTTCCCCAGCTTGCTTTCACTGGGCAACAGAACAAACATCATTTTAAAACATCTTCCTTTCTTCACTAAACAAACAATCCAATTAAGGACAAACCATCTTGCAAAGTCTTTTGTTTTCATAAGCCGCGTACAAATTATTATAAGCTTCTACAAAAGCATTTCCAAGAAATACGTTTAATTTTTCAGCCATTTGTTGTTCGAATACGACTGATTTAACCATTTTTTTGTCACAAGTGATCTACATATTTGCGTCATTTTCACATTGTGACGTCACAAACAGGGAGCAAAACACTTCATTACATATACTCTTTATAGACCATGTGTACATGTATGAATCTATGTGTGCCAAATTTCATTCTGATCTGAATTTCGGTTTTGTAAATATAGAGATAGTTTGCAAACTTTTTGATCATCCCTCGTACATGTGTATAATCAAAACTAGAACACTTGAAGAACTTTCTAAATCACCGATGTAAAAAAAGATTCTAAATCAAATCTTCATATATAATTCTTATTCTCAGTCATTCCAAGTCACCGTTGTTAATAAAAAAAATACCGGAGAAGTGCCGTTGAGAGTAAAATTATAATAAATGTGCTCGAATAGTTTCTGCACATCATAATCTAATTGATTTATCGTTATACCATTCAAAATTTGATCACATCTCCAATCCGTATTTTCACCCCTCAAATTTTTTTTTAAAATTATAATATTATTTAATTGCGTTTCTCCAATTAAAAAAAGATATATATTTCAATAGAAATAGGAGTCCAGTTCGTCTGTAACCACTGTTTCATATTTCAATATTTTACAGCAAATTTCCATATAAAGAGAGATTTTGTATCCTAGAAAAAAAAATCAAAGTAAAAACTGGGGTCTGGGGAAAACTTTGACCTATCTATTTGGTATTAGAATAGTCGTCGTAAACAGAATTGGGGCTGATTTGAAACGTCAAATCATCGATTTCTGGCGTAATTGCATACGTTATTTAAGCGTAAAAACTTTACAAATCAAAGGCGTAAAAGATTTGACTAGAAATCCAATTTTGGCTGTTGTTTTCCCAAAAAATGTTGAACTTTTTTTGTTTCTTTTAAATTAGATTTTATTTATGAGCACATTTTAAAAATAAGATTTTATCTGTAACTAGTTTTTTTTTTTCATTTATAAAATACATCTCACATTAATGCTTAACGTCGCATTAAATATTAAAAAACGCATATTTGAGTCGTATTACCGAAACCGGCCAGACATCAAAATTGCTCTTTAAATCTCTCCGACTACTTGCTTATAATTTTTAAAGAAACATTTGACTACATGTACCTTCTGATTTGCACATTTCATATATCATTTTACTTTTATCAAAAGAACTTGTTATACAGTAATAAAAAATCTTGACCAAACATTTCATTTTTTTTTTTTTGTTACTTGTTGAAATCACGGCATATTACGGAATGTTTTCAAATACGAACAGTCAGAATCAACCAGTATATTTGAAATGTATTAATGAATTTCGTGGAATATCATCATGGACCTTGATACAAGTTGGCATTCAAGTTACACAATTTTAAACCCTAATGCAATGCCCGACGTTCAAGCCATCAGAAATTTCAGAAGTTAGTATTTCTATCACAAAAAGGATAACGATATCTCATTTATATGTTTGTACTTATGTATTTGATGTCGATGCATGAAAGTGTACAAAAGAAACTCCATGACATTAAAAAGGACAAGATAGGGTAACAGCCAAATCTGGCCCCTTATTTGATGTAAAAATCAGAACACTGGTAAAATTGTGATAGTTTGTAGTTAAGAAGGAAAATGATGCTTACTTTAAAACAAGCACTAATTTTGATTCAGAGCTTACATGGAAGCCACTAGAGGGTGCAGAAATAGGGTATTTTCCAGAATTTCCTCAATTCTGGTGGAATTTCATCATATTTGGGATACGTTTCTCTTCGGAAAACATAGAGCACAAGCTTGCCTATCTGAAATTTTTACACAAAAACTGCATCTGATATTTAGTGTATAAAATATATAAATTTGGTAGATAGGCAAGCGTGTGCTCTATGTTTTCCGAAAGAAAATGTGCTGTAAAATTGATGAAAATTTGCATAAAAATGAGAAATGTCTAAAATTGACCTATTTTCTGACCCCACTGTGACCCTATATATTCTGAATCTTTAAACCAATACTCATTTTGTGGCGGGGGTGACAACAGGTTTTTATGGATAAACTGTTATATCATTCTGAAAGACGCCCAAAATCGGGGGCCAAATACTGGTTTTACCCTATCTTGTCCTTTATAGCTAAAACACGTATACAACAAAGCGCAGTTTCACATCTTTTAATAATCTGAATCCTGTGTTTATACTAAATGTAAAGTACATCCTTAAGGTCTTTAAATAAATTTCTATGGATACATGTTCCGCAGCAAAACAAGCATTTTGAACAACCAAACTGTAACTTTTTTATCATTAAGAACATTTCACAAATATAAATACGAAACTATAACTCTGTAACTGCGGTTTTGGCCGGTCAGCAGGAGATGCTCACTCCTCCATGGCACCTGGTTCCACCTCTGATGTTTTAGAGGTCCGTGTTTGCTCTGCACCTATTTTGTATTGTTTTATGGACTTTGATATTGAATACTGTTCGTTTTCTCCATATCTTAATTTCATAAACTCAGTTTTTAATTTAAGAACATGAATAACATTTGGAATCAAGTGGCATTCCCTGCCAACCTGTAACTACCGCGGTCATCGTGCTTTAAAGGAATATTTTTTGTTCAGGTCGGCGAATTTTTGCAATTTTTTTTTTCAAAATTTTAACAAAAGAAATAGTGTTGGAAGACAAGGTCTCAGAAAACTTCATAAAAATATGAAACCCGACATCTTTCTTGTATCTGCATTGCAGTACTTGTATGTAGAATCGGAATGATTTTCGATATAAAATTTTGTACATGACAAATACTAAAATTCCTTATTTCTTATTGCATATATATGAGGAAGTTTTTGACGTCTATTTCGGTATTCCAAGTCCTTTTATTTATTGTAAGTGCTTAAAAGTGTATTTGTGTCGCGCAAAATGACCATCTTCCGCACAACTATATGCCTAATGGTTCCTGTCATCTCAATACTGGATGAGATCTCTTTTCGTTTCATAAACCAAAACATTAAACGGTTCCGAAGAAAGATTTCTGCGTATAAATTTTTAGAGATCATTCCGTTGTTCCCCTGAAAAAAAATTAAATAGCACTTGCACCTAAAGCAGACTAAAAACATATTTTTTTGTTTCTTGTATACATTTCTGAATTTCTAACCATCTTAGAGGTTTTTTAGCTCAATTTTTGACATTGTTTATTGCCCGATGATAGTGTGTAACTTTCTGTTAATAAAGAAGAACATTTGTGTGCGTGATTTTGTGTCTGTTTCAGTTTGTCATTTTGCGAAAAGGAAGTTACAGAATTTGCATTAAAATCCATATGCTGCAATTTCGTTCTTTAAAAAAATAATAACAGGAAAACCATACTTCAAACAAGGAAGTTTCTTTCGAATTTCAAGGCCGGAAAAATATGTATTAAAAACAAAAGTCTAGTTTAAATTTCAATACTTCATATAAAAAAGAAATTTGGATTATAAATTTACAAAAAAATTGAATTTAATTTTTTTTAAAAAGGCTTCAATGGATTTAGTAAATCATCTCCTGTTAGCAATATTTGCGCTTATTTCATTTAAAAAAATGTTGTCGGCATCTACAATTTGCGCTGTAGGTATACATACTGTTTTCTTTAAAGTTTTATCTATTTTGTATTATTATATATTTACATGAGTGCAGGAAACATGTAAGCTTTAAATGTAATTTTTATAACGTTCAGAAAAAAAACTATAATTTTACCTTTACTTTTGCCTTTAACTGCTCATTATTGTTTTCTAAGATGGACAGAACTTGCTGTTTAAACTATAACTGGAACCCTGTCTTTAAAACGTGCAAAGGTATGTCTCACTCCCCAAAGTAAATTTAAAAATATCATGTTTTCTATACTTAGAAATTAAATCGGAAATATTTTACAGTCTGTAGAAATGGTACCTTTGGAATTGATTGTTATATTCCATGCTTCAGTTCGACACATGGTTTGTAATGTCATTCCCTTTGTAAATGCAGTCGACAAGATTGCCACCATGCATTTGGATGTGTTCACGGTATTGCTTTAAGTCTTTTACATGAAATGAAAAATGTAATTTTGTTTTGTCTTGCTTTTTTGTGTTTACGTTTGTTGTTTGTTGTTTGTTTGCCCCCCCCTTTTTTTTAGCATGTTGCAGTTTCTGCTTTTTCAGCATGTTACTGTTAAATCACATAATTTTCGTGGGGTGAAATTTTCGAGGTTTAAAAAATTTTTCTGTGCCGATTTTTCTAAAAATATATTACCGAATCGTTTTCTTTTGGTAATAATTTAACACTAATGGATATTTCTGATTAAACAAGCTAATTCAGAGAATTCGTGTCCCCCGGTTAGGGAAAAAGTCGGATCCCCCTGACTGAATTTGTAAAATTATTAAATGTATACATGTATACTGAAGCAAATAAAATACATGTATGTCAATATGCGTATAAAGATTTGATTGCTTATTCTTTATTATGCGTATAGAAGATTCTTTTTATATGGAATATTTATCACACTGTAATGATGATTTTATAATCTCATAATTTTTTTCTTTTCACATGCTGAATACTATCACTTAAAAAAAAAAGTTTAAAAAAAAAAGAAAAGGATCGTCCGAGAATCGATCCCGGGACCTCTTACACGTGAAGCGGGAGACATACCACTAGACCACGTAGCCGCGATATCATGGCGCAATTATATACAAACAATAAGTCAAATAAATGTATATATTCACGTTCGATATATTGTCAAAATTTAACACAATGCATGTTGTCTAATTTAACCTTTATTAAACAGTTCTAATAGATGTAATAAGGATATAAAGTCCGCCGAGAACCTGTTTTATACGTAACAACTCTCCTTCATGCCCCTGTGCTAAAAATAGCGACATGTAATACAATCAATACTAATAAAACAAACGGGACGGGGCACTTTGAGAGGGGTGAGAGAGGTCTTAGGGAGATTTGGTATAAAATTACATTGCAAAAGCTCAACATACTCTTGAAATATCGCCCGAAAACGATAGTGTTACACACAAACAGAATGTATACATTTCTGACCTTGTAGTTTGACTTTTTGACCTCAAAATCAATAGGGGTCTTCTTTAGTCCACAGGGAGTTGCTATGTAAAGTTTCATTGCAAAAACTCAAAGGGTTCTCGAGATATCGCGCGGAAACGAAAGTGTTATAACAGACAGAATTTGCAAATTTATGACCTTGACCTTTGACCTTTTGACTTCAAAATCAATAGGGGTCTTCTTTAGTCCATAGGGAGTTGCAATGCAAAGTTTCATTGCAAAAGCTCAAAGGGTTCTCGAGATATCGTGTGGAAACGAAAGCGTTACAGACAGACAGAAAGACGGACGGACGGACAGACGGACAAACCCAAATTAATATCCCCCACTTTTCAAGCGGGGGACAAAAAGCACGTTAAGCATCACCTTAATCAGCATGGATTTAAAACAATTGAATATTTTTAGATGCCTATATATACCCAAATCCGGAAAAGTCATACCGAATCCACTTTGAGTTTCGTTTATTGTCCCCCGCTTGAAAAGTGGGGGATATTAATTTGGGTTTGTCCGTCCGTCCGTCTTTCTGTCTGTCTGTAACTCTTTCGTTTCCACACGGTATCTCGAGAACCCTTTGAGCTTTTGCAATGAAACTTTGCATAGCAACTCCCTATGGACTTAAGAAGACCCCTATTGATTTTGAGGTCAAAAGGTCAAAGGTCAAGGTCATAAATTTGCAAATTCTGTCTGTTATAGCACTTTCGTTTCCGCGCGATATCTCGAGAACCCTTTGAGCTTTTGCAATAAAGTTTTACATAACAGCTCCCTGTGGCTTAAGGAAGACCCCTATTGATTTTGAGGTCAAAAGGTCAAACTTCAAGGTCATAAATATATACATTCTGTTTGTGTGTAACACTTTCCTTTTCGGGCGAAATTTCAAGAGGATGTTGAGCTTTTGCAATGTAATTTTATACCAAAAGTCCCTAGGACCTCTCTCACCCCTCTCAAAGTGTCCCGCCCCGTTTGTTTTATTAGTATTGATTGTATTACATGTCGCTATTTTTAGCACAGGGACATGAAGGAGAGTTGTTACGTATAAAACAGGTTCTCGGCGGACTTTATATTCTTATTACATCTATTAGAATTGTTTAATAAATGTTAAATAAGACAACATGCTTTGTGTTAAATTTTGACAATATATCAAACGTTAATATATACATGTATGTGACTTAATGTTTGTATATAATTTTTGCCATGGTAACGCGGCTCCGTGGTCTATCGCTTCATATGTGAGAGGGCCAGGGTTCGCATCCCGGAAAATCCAATGTCTTTTTTTTCGAAATACTTTTTTTTTTACTAAATGATAGTATTCAGCATGTAAAATGAAAAATTTATGAGGTCTTGCTTGTACAAACACATAAAATCATCATTAAAGTGTGATAAATATTCCATATTAAAAGAATCATCTACACACATAAAAAGAATAATCAATCAAACCTTTATATCCATATTGGCATATTTTATTTGCTTCAGTATACATTTATTAATTCTATAAATTCAGTCAATGGGATCTAACCCCCCCCCCCCCTGCGCATGGTTTACTTAATTTTTGTCCCCCGCTTGAAAAGTGGGGGATATTAATTTGGGTTTGTCCGTCCGTCCGTCCGTCTTTCTGTCTGTCTGTAACGCTTTCGTTTCCACACGATATCTCAAGAACCCTTTGAGCTTTTGCAATGAAATTTAGCATAGCAACTCCCTATGGATTAAAGAAGACCCCTATTGATTTTGAGGTCAAAAGGTCAAAGGTCAAGGTCATAAATAAGCAAATTCTGTCTGTTAAAACACTTTCGTTTCCACACGATATCTCTAGAACCATTTGAGCTATTGCAATGAAATTTTACATAACAACTCCCTGTGGCCTAATGAAAACCCCTATTCATTTTGAGGTCAAAAGGTCAAAGTTAAAGGTCGTAAATTTATACATTCTGTCTGTGTGTAACACTATCATTTCTGGGCGATATTTCAAGAAGATTTTGAGCTTATGCAATGTAATTTTATACCAAAACTCCCTAGGACGTCTCTCGCCCCTCTCAAAGTGCCCCGCCCAGTTTGTTTTAGTAGTATTTATAGTATTACATGTCGCTATTTTTAGCGCAGGGGCATGAGGAGAGTTATATTGCGTATATAACAGGTTCTCGGTGGACTTTATGTTCTTATTACATCTATTAGAACTGTTTAATAAAGGCTAAATAAATCAAACACCATGGCTTGTGTAAAATTTTGAGAATACCGAACATGAATATATACATGTATATGACTTCAGTTCTGCTTATACTTGACAATGTGTAAAGCGATTCCGTGGTCTGGTGGTTATGTCACTCGCTTCACATGCAAGAGGTCCCGGGATCGAATCTCGGTCGAACCTTTCTTTTTTTTTTTTTTTTTTTTTTAAATACTTTTTTTTTTTAATAAATGATAGTATTCAGCATGTGAAATGAAAAATTTATGAGGTTATAAAATCATCATTATTACAGTGTGATAAATATTCCATATAAAAAGAATCTTCTATACACATAATACAGAATAAGCAATCAAATCTTTATATGCATATTGACATACATGTATTTTATTTGCTTCAGTGTACATGTATACATTTAATAATTCTCAGGGGGATCCGACTTTTTCCCTAAGCAGGGGACACGAATTCTCTGATTTAGCTTGTTTCCCTAAGCGAGGGACACAAATTCTCTGAATTAGCTTGTTATGTATTCTTTATTTTTTCACATTTTACCGGGGCCCATAAGTGCACTCGTTCTTTGTGAGTGAGGATTTGATTTCGTAATAGGAGAAGTGCTGAGTAGTAATGCATATGAAATTTGATTTTTCCAGGTGGTCATGGATTCGTAGGTCTCTGCAAACCTTGAAAACAGCGAAAATTAAAATTCCATGAATATTAGTGAATTCACAGTACATCGAATTTTCAGTTTTTTAAATCAAATGCTGCTAAAAAACCCAACTTGATAAGTAACCCTGGTTATAACCGATCCTCGTAAAGCACATGGTTTACTGGTTTTCATCGGAGAAAACTGGTACATGTAACACTATCAATATGTCAAATTAATATATATATTCTTCCATATTTAACATCTAGATAATGACAGGTTTTCATTCGTTCAAGTGCAAATGTGTAGTTTCAGATTTCCATGTCAGCAAACTAGGAAGAAATTAGATATGTTAACCAGGTTCATCACATAGAGGGATTGGGTGGAAGTTATATAGACATGATTAAATACGCATTAATTAAGTATAGAATATAACATATGATTTTGAGTGATAAATTCCATATCTTGTAAAATATACTTGTATTCTCTATTTTGTACACATTTGGAACAATTTATGACACAGTTGTAAATAAGTGTTAAATTATTTATGGTGCGTTTATTCAGAGACGTAGTAACAGGGGGGCCAGGGGGGGGGGGGGGGGGCCTGGCCCCCCACTGTTTTCCCCAACATTACTTTTACTATAGAAAATGTTCATTGAAGGGATGGTTGCCCCCCCCCCCCCACTTTTGACCATAGTAAACTGATATCAAAGAATTGTAAGGAAAAAAATTGGAATTGAAAGTAACTTTGTTACACCACTACCCCCCCCCCCCCTCCACGAAAAAGGATTTTCGAGTTTTGGAAACTTTTAATTTTCCCTTTGTTTTTTTTTTTTTGTTTTTTTTTTTGTTTTTTTTTTCTTGCTTGTCAACTTTTTCAGCTTAATAAAAAAAAAAATTTCTCTGGTTGGCCCCCCCCCCCACTTTCAAAACCGATGCTACGTGCCTGCTTATTTTTCTATCTGACTTTTTAAGATTCTATTTAAGAATATATCTTTCATTTGTAGAGGATATTGCATATACTTTACCTACAATCCTACAGGGGATGGAAATTAATAATCAAGTTTTGCCTATAGACACTAGACGATACAATGATTCTCTGAAAAAAAGTGAATTAAACGTAAGGTTTTTACTCCACTTGATAAATATCACATCCAGCTTTATTATTGCTATTTTGCTGTTTATCATAATAGCACATGTCGTCTTATTTGCGGATCGACGTCGTGAAGTGAACTCTGTTCGTCGCCTTCAGTCAACTAAACCACCACAAAATCTCTCAACAGAAACTATATTTCTTGAAACAAACGTATAGCTAAAACAAGAAATGCAACATGCCATAATTCAACCAAAAATAACAGGACACGAGGACGTCCTTTTGTTTGAATTCTTTATAATGAAATGACTTCAGTGAACAAAGAATTTTTTTGGAGGAAATGGACATGAACATATACCTGTAGTACTTTGGTTTAATACCAAGGAGCAGTGGAGCACATTTTTAAAGACTTCATGCATTTTTCACTATACAAGGGAGCCTCATTTATCCGGACGCTTTGGTTCCCAGTAAATTTGTCCGGATATGTGAAGCAACCGGATACCTGAATCACCAGTTAAACAAGACACTATAACATTTAAAAATTCTGTCCCGATGACAAATCGTCCGGATACTGAAGCATCCGGATATCTGGGGTCCAGATATCTGAAGGTCCATTGTATAATCATAAGGGCCCCGTCACAACAGCAGAACCCCTGACCAGAGGATTGAACACAATTTTGAGGACTTCATTTCTTATCATAACCATGTACATAGTTTATTGGTTTAATATCCAAGAGGGAAGGAAATTTTCAAAGAATAAATGTATTTTCACTATAAACGATTGGGGAGTTTATTTAAAGAGTACAATATTTTTATCATGTTATTATTAATTTTATCTATTGCATGAAGTCACGACCCCCCCCCCCCCCCCAACATCCCCCTCAAGTCCGACAATATAACTAAATACCCAATTTGTGCCAACTTTCGATTGCAAATATCGTGTTTTATCTAAAAATAATAATAACGTTACTTTGCTAATTAACAGGTGTAGTTCTTTTAAAAAATTCGCCAACATAGTTAAGAATCGTTATAGTTATGTTTAATCTGGAAAAGGAAAACTTTAATAATCATGCACAATTATACGGTAATTATAACAGACGAATTAAATGGATGAACGCAATGGATTTGATATACGACATCTTACCAAAAATCATACTTCTTGTTATCTTTGAAGAAAAGTTGACTTCGGCATCGGAAATTTGTTTTGTAAGTTTACGGTTGTTTACGTTTGTTATGTTTAAATATTACTTTATTGCACCGAACAACACTTTGTATTACTAGATAAACTCCATCCAGAAAATATTTCATAAATGAGAAATATGTACAGCAAAACTCGTTTTGTACGAACACGGATATTGCGAAGTCATCTTGGATCCCGGGCTATATAAAATTAATGAATTTCTTATACGGTTATAACAAATTACGGAATTTCATAGGTCCCAGTGATTTCGTGTTAACCGAGTTTTGCTGTACTAACAAATTTAAAGGAAAAAAAGCCCTTAAGGAGAAAAAACATTTTCAGCTCAATGAATTTTTTTTCTTTATAATGTAATTTTAGTTGTAACACGACATTTGATTGGATAAAAGATTTTATCCATTTTGTATGACATAACTTGGTTACACCACAATAAGTTACGTCAAAAAAAGTATTACTCCGCTTGACGTTACTTTTAAAATATGCTATTTTTTTTAGCCTTTTTTCGGGTTTATAAAGCCTAAACTGCCCCAAGTTATGTTATATCGTATAACAAAAAGTTGAAATAAACTTCATTTCTTAAATATTATATACTAATTAGATATACGATTTAATAGGTAGAAATTTCCTGTCCTAACAGTTTTTATTGGGATCCTGTCCTTAACAAGCGTCAAGGTATCCTTTAACCTCCCTGATCAGAGTTTTAAAGAAGTTGTTTTCATAAATGGTTGTTCTGAGAATTTTCCCAAAATGTTGAAAGTTTGTAGGCCAGGAACCTTCGGAAAAGATTGTTCTAAATTATGTCGTTATCCGACATATGGGGTGATCTGTCAGTCTAAGTGTTGGTGTAGCCGAGACAACTGTCATCATGAATTCGGCTGTAAACACTATGGTATGTATTCGATCATACTTGTACGTGTTCTCTGTAATTTTCTTTCATCTTTCTTTTATCTTTTTTAGATATGTTTTCGCGAGTTGTTGATCTTAAAATTCTTATTCGAAAAATTAAGTTACATCCTTTAAACCCTTTTGTATAACAATTTCTCTTAGTTCGAAGGAAATATTCTAGATTTCATTTTCACAGTGAAATCCTATTTATCTTTGTGTTTTGCAAACAACTTTTCATAGCAGTTTGCTTTTTGTGGCAGGGTTTAGTTTTTACAACCTTGTGGTTATGTACTTTTTTGCGGAGGTGGTACGCAGAGGTCACTTTTCTACAAGACTATTGATATCAACAAAATATTGGCTATGATCGAGGTTTTTATGTAATATATTTGGCTAGCATAAGTAGTTTAATGCAAGTTTTTTATGTTATATCTACGGTATATACGAGTACATGTAATGTGCACGGCCCTCTCTAAAAAATATACTGTAGCAGATGATTACTTAAAATAATACCTGCACTTAGTTATAAAATAGACAAACGCGTGGTGTAGTCTAGCGTAGCGGAGTAAGGGGTAAATCCAAACGTCACAAGTTAGAATTCCATTTTGGACGGGAGACAGTATAAAACCAAGATCCATGTCGTTGTAGATGCTTGTACGAAAAAGATCCCCGACTGATCGATGGCCCTGGGTGCAAAGTATATGTCAATGTATATGTATATTGCAGCTCTCCACCGGCAAGTGATGGCGTTTCCATGTGCGTGAAAAATTGTCGTGAGGAGCGTTAAACAACAAACGATCAAACAAACCTAAAGAAAGATCATGTATATTGTTGCTATACATTCGTCCGTTCATTTATCTATCTGACAAAATACCTACCTCCTCAATCAGCTCTTTTTCACAAACGTCTGTTTCTAGAATTTCTTTTACAGTTTTATATTTTGTCAACCTACCACTTGGGATGAAAAAGGGGTTGAAAGACGATGTTCTTTCTACAAAATCTTGGTTTTCAAAATACTTACTGTTACTGATTGCGCAATGACAAAATCATTTTTCAAAAGTTGATTTGTGGAGGTGCAATAATTAAGATTTCAGATTTCTTTTTTTTTCAATACCGATTCGGTGTCGAAAGAAGACTTATCTTGCCAAATATATTTTATTTAAGTACAATGAGAGTATATTTGTTTGGCTTCAAGAAAACTTCAATATTCTTGACAATTAAAAGGAAGAATATTTACATGAATTAGGGGCTGGGTTAGAGATATTTGAAGAATTATAAAATTAGATATCCCCTAACCTATGCATTTTCCAAATTAAAAAACAGCTTGTTTAAAATAGTTTGGGTTAAACTTGTTTAATCATGCTCAATTGTTTATTTTCAAAATTTTATTAAAAAAAATTCTCAACTTCCTTGTCACAGTGAAATCTGAAAGCGATGTTAGTACAGAAAGAGTTTATTCTTAAAAAACAATATGTCCATCATCCAACTATCTGGACGCAGGTATATGTAACATTTACATAATATTCATGCATAATGTTTATTTGCATGAAACTTATAAAGTTTTAAGTATGTTTTCATTTCGAAACTAAATACGATTTCAGCAATTTACAGTGTAAGAGTGCAGTTGCTCTGGCAATTTTCATTGTTGGCATATTTTCTTTATGTGTATTCTTGAGTTAAACGTTTTGTGTGTGTTTTTTTTTTTAATTTCAAGTTACTTCTTTATTGCTACTTTAAGAAAATGTTATTTTTTAAAGTAGATACGACTCAAAAAGAACTGAAAAGAGATAAACAATCGGTGACTGTAAACACTGTTCATTCATCAAAAGATAATCGGAAGTCCATTGATCCATTGTTAACATTTGTTTTTATTTTTATTATTGCAACTGTGCTGTTTTTTTTATAATATCAGGTATCATCTTATTTTTCTTAAGACGTTGTGACATGAAAATCTGTGCATTTTCATAATAATAGATACCCACAAGCTCAAATCTCTTTAAAAGATAATTTACTTGAAACTACTGTTTAGCGAACAAATACATCTGTATTTATAGAAAATCTTGAATAATTTCTGACGATGTTATCAATCTGAAATGATAATATCATTTAGATATTATCTCAGTTTTTAACTCGAAAAGAAATGACCTGACAAATATGAGCGCATACGTAAGTCTACGAAAAACATATTCAAAAAGATAAATGTAAATGTGGTTCATTTTCTCTCATCGATTGTATATTATTTTTCAATACAACTTTACAAATGAAATACTGTACAGAACTCAGCAACACCAGTTATAATACAAATCAAACTTTTTAGTTGTTTCAGCTTTTTCTTTGAGAGATTGCAGAAAATTATATTTTGACGATGTCAAGATTTAGAATACACATTCTGTTTACTGTATACTCGTTGCATATTATTGTGAATTTCAAATTTCATTTTTATTTTTACTACATACTTTACATACTTTTGTTTAATTTACAAAATGTGCTTACTCTGTTTGGTATTGTAAGTTACACTATTTACAAGGGGCAATCAATAGTTTGCTAATTATTTCAAATATGTCTAAATGAATTAGAAATGGAGTTTAGTGTTAATCTTTTAAAAATAATTTCCTTTAGTTTAATTGCACGTCTGTAATCATTCTGCCTATCCAAGAATGATGTTACATGTATCTAAAAAGTCACGTCATTTGCTCCGTGGCCTACATCTTCTGTACACAGCAGCTAGAATAATGTATTTTTCCAAGTTGTCTTATGATCTTAAAACTGTACTATAAATCTGAATTTATTGAAATTGAAACAGATAAAGAAACATATAAGAACGATTTTACCGCATAATTGTGCAAAGTGTAACTTGAGCATATTAATTTACTTCGAAAAATACAAGTAAGATTTATAGTTTAAGTTTGAAGAATTATATATGCATGATTAAAAAATATGTAATACCGTGCATGATTCGGTTACAATGAAGTATGACGAACAGTTTTCGAGCTAAATAGTCCATTTATCAATAAAAAGAGAGATGTATACCGTCTTAAATATGATTTTTATTAACAAGGCTAAATATTTACATTCGCTGTGTTTTTCTACGACGCCAACTGTGAAATTAATTTAAATATATTTTTCCTGTATACTCACACGTAGAAATATACACAGAGAAACGTGCGTTAACGTGAAGTCACAAGAAGACAACAGCGACGTTAGTAAAAGTATAACGGTATAGGGCATCTAGAAGTTCAAACATTGAGTATATTTTCGGTGCTTCCAAACATGTTAAATGTAAATATAAAGAATGTTCTTAGGTTCAGTGTGAATTATTGTGTGAATCGCTCTTGCGCTTCATTAAATATGCCTACGTGACAAGTCTGTGTGATTCACACAACAATATCTCAAAACTTAAATTCATTCCTTAATTGAACAATTTGTACCTAAATTCTATGGGGGTTTTTTCACTCCAAAGCATTGTTTAAAGAGACTTCTTAGTAGAGAGAGAGAAAGAGTATTCTTATTTTTTTATGAATTTGAATTAATAAATGATAAACGCATCATTGGACACAGCGTACTTTACTTGAACACTAGAACACTAGAACTTAGACCTGTTTTACAAACAAAATTTCCATGAAGATCAAACTCTTTAGTAAATTGTAAATAAGTTTTTCAAAATAAATTTAAAAACTTGCTGTTAAAAAAATGGACAACGTAAAATATCTTTGTATATTCCCTTCAAAGATATTGAAGCTATATTCAATTCATTAAAAATTAGAAAATCATGAGCAGAATTAAACTTTGGTTTTAACTGTAAGTTCTTTTGTAAAAAGGGCCTTTTGGATTTAATTTTAATTATTCCTTCGTTAGATTTAAATGATAAGTTACATGTATGTATCATATTTTATGTGTAATATCACGAAAACGTATGTTGTAACTTTCTATTTGAATTCATATCTGTGTGTGTAATTTTATCCATACTAGTATCTTTAAATTAAGAGAGAAGTTAACTTTAACTATTGCGTACTATTCTCTTGAAAAACTCAAAATGGAGTTATTGTTTTTTTTAATTCACCCATTGAACTCACAAATCTCAAGAAAAAAATCCCAAACAACGCTTATCGAGAGGAGACAAGACATGCACGTGTAATGAGAGTCTGAACATATTGTCGTTATGGACAGTCACCGTGAATATCTTTGGATGGCGTGGGATATGATCTAATAATCATATCTTTGGCCATATTTGTCGCCATCTTTTGCTTGTTGTAAGCCGTATATAATTTTTTATAAAGTTTGTGTTGTATCTAGTCAGAATTAAAGTTTTCTTTGTGACCCATTTCCTATGTGGGGGAAATCAGAACGTATGTGTTCATATCTTGTAAAATGTGTATATTTATATGTGCGTGCAAAATGTTTGTTTTGTTTTTTGCTGATTTATCCCCTTGTTTGTAAAACTTATTTTTTCGTCATTTACTATTGAATAAATGACATTTTCATACTCACAGATATTTGTCCTGTCGTATTTGAAATAGAATTCGGAGCAAAACAAAGCTGCGGTGAGCTGCTTGTGTCTGGGAAATAGTGAGAAACATAAATATCTTTGTTATTTTGGTATTATACTTCCATGTACATTGGTTGATTCTGATTCATCAACATTTTACCTTTAAATTTTTTTAAAAACAATATTACCCGCCGAATAATGAAGTCACGCCCTCCAGCGTAGCAACAGTAAATACTGCTTGACGACGTGTGTTATTCCAACTAAATGTTGCGTGCACAGAAATTACGCAGTGGACAGTTATGGCTACAAACGGAAATATCAGCGTTTTTTTTAAGATAAAGAATACAAAGTCTATGAGGACGGACAATTCTTTTTAGAACTTCACTAATATATAATGTGGTTCAAATCTACATGTAAATGATATTTAGATTTTTTTTTATTTCTAAAGGCTTGATTTTAGAAAATATACTAACTAGAGGTTATCTATATATTCCAATACTGCAAGGGCATAGCCACGTTTAAAATCTTAGTTTAATATATCATTCTTTTAAACACTATAGTTTACTGTAGTTTGTGAAAAGTGCTGTGAAACTATTTAGACTCCCTTATTTAATTTCTAAAATTTAATTTGTTAGACGGCAGGTTGAATATTTTGTTAAATATAGCTATTTTCAAATTATTGCAAGATTTCATGAGTTTCGCAACACTTTTCAAATATCTAAATGCTTTAGAGTTTGTGCGTAAAAACTTGGCAAAATACATTAAGGGTATGCAATAAAGTGATTTATTAGGGCCCTTCTATTACTTTTTCAATGAATCTGCATACAAACATACGACAATATAACTTGTCTGGAGAATACACGGACAGTATATAAATAAAATAGTAAAATAAACATCGCTTTCAAGTTAGCTGCATTTTATAAAACTGCAAATAATATTTTATTTGAAAACAAATGACATTTTTCATTGTACAAAATGTGACTTGATAAGCCCTTCACTGTGTACAAACTGCGTCATTTTTTTTTTGCGAGATGACGTCACATTGACAAGTGCATTGCAATCGATGAATCGTTTTCATATTGTTGTGTGGGATTAACAAACGACAAAACTGTATGTATTAGTATGTTTTTATGTAGTCGTCTACAGCTCCATGTACCCAGCATATTGAAATAGCAAATAATTTTATTTTGTGGTATTTTGAAGACCTTATATTTTGTGTGCAATTAGGCTGTTATTCATTATTTCATGTACCATCATTGTTGTTGAAAGATTTCTTGAAATGAGATATCTTTATCAATCTGTTGAACCATTCACGGTAGCTCAGTCGGTAGAGCACTCGCTCCGTGATCGGGAGGGTGCGAGTTCGAATTTTGTAGTGAGGAAATAATGACTACCGAATTTTTTGTGAAAACGCCCCAGGACAATGAACCAGGCCTGTCAGTGAATGATCGAGAATTCTTAAAAATTATGGACAATGAATGTTACCGAGACGAGAATGGAAACTGGACTGCCCCGCTTCCATTTAAGACCAGTAGAGAGAAACTTCCGAATAATCGTGAACAAGCCATGAAAAGAACTTTGTCATTTCTAGCTTCTTGTAAGAAGAACAAGTTGAAATTGGAACACGCAATCTCGTTTATGGACAAAGTGTTTTCTAAGGGACATGCAGAAAAAGCTCCAGAGCTAAAGGACGGGGAAGAGTGCTGGTTCCTACCAATCTTTGGCGTCTATAATGCGAAAAGAAAAATCAAATACGCATGGTCCTTGACTCACCTGCGGTCTATCAGGGACACTCCCTGAATTCAGTTCTTTTAAGTGGACCGGACCTTACCAATAGTCTACATGGAATTCTACTAAGATTTAGAAAAGAGAAAATAGCTGTGACAGGTGATATTGAACAAATGTTTCACATATTCAAAATTCGAGAGGATCACAGAAACTTTGTACGATTTATTTGGTTCACAGACAATGACCCAGATTTACCTTTAATGGAATACCGTATGTGTGTTCACCTTTTTGGAAACTCACCTTCTCCAGCAGTAGCAACGTATTGCTTGAGACAATGTGTTAAGATCAAGGAGTGTGACCCAAGAGTTTGTGAATTCGTTAACAGAAACTTCTACGTTGATGATGGTCTCACATCTTACCCAACGGAAGATGAAGCATTAGAAATCTTACAGAAAAAACACAGACTACACTCAAAGAAGAAGGGAACTTGAGGTTTCATAAGTTTGCATCAAACAGTTCATATATCATGGACGTACTACCTCCAGACGACAGGGCTAAAGATTTATCGGACGTGGATTTACACTTAAATGTAGCGCCATTACAACGGAGTCTGGGACTCATGTGGAATGTAATGTCCGACACATTCACCTATCAGTTTGTACCTAGGGTCAGGGACCCTCCGCTAACAAAGAGAGGAATTCTTTCATGCTTGAACAGTCTGTACGACCCACTCGGATTTATAGCCCCTGTGATTCTGCAAGGCAGATTCTTATTTCACGAGGTGATAAACTTACCTGTTGGATGGGACGAGATGGTTCCAATGAATATCGCCAATGGATGGAGAACTTGGTGCAACACATTACACCATCTGTCAAGTTTACAGATTTCTAGAACTATTGTTCCAACCTCTCTCTTTGAGAAAACAATCGAAAGGAAATACACTTATTCTCAGATGCTTCAGAGAAAGCCGTTTGTGCAGTGGCTTACTTACGTGTGATAACAAATGACAATGCACGCATACAGGTTGGATTTTTGATGGGAAAGTCAAAACTCTCACCCCAACATGGTCACACGATTCCCAGACTTGAGTTGTATGCAGCTGTTTTGTGTACAGAACTCGCAGCATTTGTGTTAAATCACACTGACACTACTATCCATGAAGTGAAGTTCTATACAGATAGTCGCATAGTCCTTGGATACATCTATAACCAAACCAAGCGTTTCCATACTTACGTCGCTAACCGAGTATTCGTCAGCACTCAGCTCCAGAGCAGTAGAACTACATTTCAACTGAGGAAAATCTTGCGGATATCGGGAGCAGAGGAATTCTAGCGAATGAAATTCCTCACAGCATGTGGCTTCAAGGTCCCGTTTGTTTACAACAACAGAGTTATCTATCGGAAAAAGAGGATTTTCCACTTATTGACCAGGAAAAACACAACGAAATTAGAAACACTAACTTTGTTATACAGAAAATATGTTTCAACAACCATGAAGTCTACAACAGGATAGATAGATTTTCCTCATGGACATCCGTAGTCAGAGCAATTACTGTTCTCCGAAGAGTTGTGACGAAGAAACTTGGTTTACCATTGTTGGATCTTGGAAACATGAACCGTGCAACAGAACTGTTCTTAGTGAAACTCTGCCGAAATGAAACATTTTCTGCAGAAATCACAAACTTGGCCAATGACAAACCAGTATCTAAAGAAAGCTCAATACGTTACCTGGATCCTTACCTTCATGATGGAATCATACGACTAGGGGGGAGAATTCGTACTGGAGACGCCTTGTCTGACGAACATGGCCTAATCATTATTCACGGAAAAACTTACCTAGCTCGTCTTGTTCTACATTGTCATGAAGTTGTGAAGCACCAGTGAAGACACTTAACTGAGGGAGCTGTTCGCACATCTGGATATTTGGTGATTGGTGGAAGGAGATAAATATCGTCAGTCATACATTCCTGTGTTACCAGAAAATTGGAGCATCAGAAGATGGGAAATCTTCCAGAACGTTGCACAAAACCGTCACCTCCATTTACTTATGTCGGCGTGGACACATTCGGACCTTGGGAAATTATTACTCGCAAGACCAGAGGAGGTTCAGCTGGGCTATCTTATTCACCTGCCTGATAAGTAGAGCCGTACATATAGAGCTAGTTGAAGATATGTCATCACCTACGTTTATCAACGCTCTCAGACGTTTCATAGCTATAAGAGGAAAAGTCACTAAATTTCGTTCGGATAGAGGTACAAACTTTGTCGGCAGTACAGAGGCAATAGGAATCATTGCAGTTAATATAGAGAGCTCGCCAGTGAAGATGTTTCTTAGAGACAGTGGATGTTCTTGGATCTTCAATCCTCCCCACTCTTCCCACATAGGAGGGGTGTGGGAGAGGATGATTGGCATCGCTCGACGAATCTTGGATTCTATGCTGTTAAAGGAAACAAAGAAAAACCTTACACATGATGTGTTAAATACCCTCATGGCAGAAGTAAGTGCAATTATAAACAGTCGGCCGATAGTACCTGTATCAACCGATCCATCTCAACCCTTTGTACTATCTCCATATACCTTGTTAACGCAGAAGATGGAACTAGACGTCGGACCATTTCAACCATTTGATACGAAGGATATGTATAAGTCCAATTGGAAATACATACAAATTCTAGCCGACCAGTTCTGGAGGAAGTGGCGCTCACAATATCTTCAGTTATTACAGTCAAGACGCAAGTGGGTTGACCCTAGAAACAATCTTACTGAAGGTGATGTCGTACTATTGAAGGATCAAGACTCTGTCAGGAATGAATGGCCGATGGGTATTGTTGTCCGTGTCTTTCCAGGTGAAGATGGAAAAGTGCGTAAATCGAACTACGTGTAGTGAAAAATGATCGTGTCGTCAACTACGTCAGACCCGTTACAGAGTTGGTTTTGCTGTTTTCACCGTAGAAACTGTTTGCGATGCTAGACATCACAGGCGGGGAGTGTGCCGTTACACGGCTTACATGTATATATGTTCGTAGACTGTTTTGTGTTTTTCCGTTTTTGTCCGTGTAAAATGTTTTAGTCTACCGTTTATGTCCGAATATTACTTGTGTTGTTATTCAGTGTTTCTCGTGCATTCAAGAGAACAGGCGCCTCTGCCGCACCACCGTTCTAATACCATCAATGATTTTAAGACTTTAGAGCCACAATAGAGTAAGTTAATAATGCTAAATCAATTTCATGTACATCTTATTTACATGAATTCAGTTAGGAAATATTTCTTTGTGTAAATTTAACTTTAAACTTGTAAAATTCAGCGTCAATGTCAGTGATGTTATTCAGTTTTGTTTTGTTCTTTTCGTTTGTAGCCTTTATCGTAAGATCATCTTTATAGTCATCTGAATAAAATCTAAAACCATGATTGAGGCGTTAGTCACCAACTCTTTAGAGTATAATTTATATAGTAGAAAGTACTTACGCTTGTTTACACTGTGAATTCAATTTTTCAACTTCTGCAATCTATTTTTAGTTCAACCCGTGGTCAATTTGGAAATGGCAGCTTTTGGATTGGGGGAACTGATATGCTCGTTGAAGGCAACGAAACAACCGTTTGTATATACTGATTGGTATGCAACCACTAAGGAGCCCAATGGAGGGATACATGAAAATTGCGCCCATTTTGGATCACATGTCCATTTTCGCTGGAATGATGCAGAATGCCATTTGCTGTATAATTTTATCTGTGAATCAGGGTAGGTTTTATAGAAAATTTCACTTCTAATGGATATTGCCTTTTTCATGCTTCATAAGTAATGAGGTCATATAAAACATGTAAAATAAAGATTTAAAATTTGGCTTCGAAACAGAATATTGTTAATTAATGCATTAAACACACATTGAAGATAGAATAACATGATTGATATCTTACTTTCCATCAAGACTATATTCAGTAAGTATGTTTTAACGATGATGAATATAATTTATTTCATTTTTTGCAGATCAATTGGTGGACCGGACGTCGTTGGATAAAACCAATGTAAATACTCAAATAAAAGGTTCTGCATACATTTTTTTCCTACGTAAAAATACAAAATAAAGATTTATTTTAAATATCTTATTCATTTCTTTCTTTCTTTTTTTTTTTTTTTTTGCTTCTATTTTTGAATCCATAATCCTCAGAAATTTGATGAAAAATATGGAACTAACAATATTCAAGATCAAAAGTCCATAAAACAAATGTGCAATACAAAATAGGAGCAGAGCAAACACGAACCTCCAAAACATCAAAGGTGGATCAGGTGCCATGGAGGAGTAATAGCACCCCCTCTCGACCGGTCACACCCGCCGTGTGATCTACACAAAGCTGAAAGGTTTCCGTAAGGAGCAGAGGATAAGTTTGGAAAAAAAATCAGCGAAACAATTATCGTGACTTTCCTCTCTGGTAAAAATGATAAACATTGATCACATGATTACAAAGGCCTCTGCTGATTGGTTGAGCCCAAAGTAAGGAAGGGAAAAGCGGTCTAAAGTCGTAACATATATTTAGCACTAATGATGCACGGTATAAAAAAGGCACAAAGAGGACACCACTATACATGTATACAATAAAATACAAGGTCATATCACATAAAGGTCATCACTTACAATAATTACTTATTCTAGTAACACTATTTTCATGCGATTGTAGTTATTAAATCATTTCAAGAGTGGAAAGATATCATCCGTAAAAAATATATATACCTATTTACTGTTTATACCTACTATCTTTTTGATGCTTTTTACTACTAGTAATCGCTGCTCGCAGTTTATTTGTCAAACTATACGTGTTTTATTTGCTATCACAATAGGAGTCGACTGTGAAATTAGTTCATGTTTAAGGTTATATTTGTTCCAACATGAACATCACCATTTATACGCGCCTGGTCAAGGATAAGTGAGTTTATTTCAGTAACACTATGTCCCTCCATTCCGGAAATCTTAAGTCCTTTCAGATATTTAATTATATTCACCCTGAGTCACAACCTATCATTCCGGATAATTTAGGTCCATTTGCATATAGTCAAACACTTAGCTGTATCCTCCTCTTCCTTTCTCGATGAATCGATAAAACGGTAAGGCCATGGAAAATTTTATGAAGTTGAATTGTTTCAATGTTTTAATTTTTCTCACCCACCCTCCTCATGTTTTAGAACAAATACTGCTGTTCTCGTTACGTCATTGTAGCTGAAGACTGTCTGCTTGGTCCTGCATCCACAAGATCGAGCCTATGTCGCAGTGATAATCGTGTGCTCCAATGTTTCTTAATGGTACTCTGCTTGGTCCAGCTTCTTCATCAACTTGTTTTGCATTAGTTAATTCTGTATCAACCAATGTCGCGGTGATGAAGTTTCTATTATACCTATACCGTGATGACTGCCTGTTGGGGATTGCGTCCACTTCAGCCATATCGTTGTTGGAATTCCTAATGTATGCGTATTCCGTCGCAACACATTTTCATACGCTCATTCCATTGTTTATTGACTTGATTGATATTTGAATTGATTGATTTACTGATTGATGAAGAATTGGTTGATTGAATTTGATTGATTATTGCATTGGTGACGTTTATGCACTCGTGACCTACCCAGTGCTTGATCCGCCCGATTTGGGTCGTTACATTTGTTGAATTGATTGTTGATTGTGGGGCAGCCCTGTGGTGGTAACCGAGCAAATTGTTCACCGCGGCCTGAAGCGCCATGTTAAAGAAGCAAAATAACATCAATATTGTTTGTTTGATTTATAGGGAATCTGACACTTATGTATAACATCAAGTCTTGACAAAAAACATGCTGAGTAGCAATATATTCTACATATTTCAAAACACCTGATACATGTAATAATGAAATAATTTTATTGAATTTTATTTTTATATGTTTATTTGAAAATTTCTCAAAAAAGAAAACAAACTCAATTTTTGTACTCCAAATATTTTAACATTTAAAAAGACACTGTTATTTTTGCGACAAAAATATTAAAATTGATACAAGTAAACACAATTTTAGTCTGTTTGAAAAAAAAATATCCAATATTATCTGCACGTCAATAAAGCAATGCGTATTTGTTGTAATATAAGACATTCGTGGCTTCCAGAATGGGTCTCACATAAAATAGGAGGTTGCTATCAATGACCTATAAATCCAGTAAAAATGATTTTATTTTCTACTATAATAGGTAATTAATGTGTTTTTTTTTTAATTTTCAAATGTCTAAAATCATTTTATACACTGTAGGTCAGAAGACCAATAAAGATGATAATATAGAGGCAAATGTCTGTAAAGCTCCTGTTTTGCAAGAAACCTCTCTGATATTTTAGAGGTCTGTATTTGCTCTGCTCCTATTTTGTATTGTTTTATGAACTTTAATATTGTATAGTGTTCGTTATCTCCATATCCTTCATTTAGAGAGAAGTACATCTTGTTTGGTCTCTAAGTAAAAGAAATTTAAACTTTTGCGAATTCTCACTATTTTCACTTCATAGATACTGGAACCTACAGTTTAGCTTCACTAATCAGGACGCATGCTTTCCTGAACAATTTGTCATGACGGTGCGTCCGGATAGCTAAAACATATATCAATATAAATTGATCCTTATATTTTGTAAGGCCGGTGAATCCATTTTAACGCTCTTCAGATAAATAAGACCCTATCTTAAATCGTCCCTATACTGATTAGAAAAATTGATATATCTTTCCTTTTAAAGGGGCGTATCTACGATGCTTGTGAAAAGTTACTTTATAATTTAAACATACAAAGAGACATATTATCTTACATCTTATTTTGCAATATGCATACAGAAATGAATATGCATGTACAAAGAAATCAATTATAGCTTTATAAGTTCAATTGCATCTTGTTTCTAAGCATTATACTTGATTCATACATGTAGTAATTTATTACATGTAAGAATAACTTTTTTTAGAACATTTTTAGTCAGTTGTCTTTTTTTGGAGACATCTTCACAGACCCCATGTCCAGATCAGTGGTATTGGCACGGCGGCTCTTGTTACGCATTTATCACAAATCTGAAAGCTAATTGGATGGATGCAGTGGTTCAGTATCTTAATTGCTATAACGGTTTAATTGATGAATGTGTATGTTCAGTTTATGGTAAATCAAAAGTTCTTACACGAAAAAGGAAATATCATCTGATAATTTTTTAAAATATTACAGGCATTCTGTCAAAATGCGCATTCTAAGCTAACAGAAATTGAAAGTTCGAGTGAGGATCAGTTTCTTCGAACACACTTGACACAAAGTCATTTATCAGGTAGATATCGATTTTTATCATCAATTTGAAAGAAACTGTGGTGTTTTTCAACAATGCTGATTCTTTAAAATTAAATTATTTCGTAAGGATACTGCAATTACGATGATATTCTCCAGGAATATTTTGTCGTGTTGTTGTTGTCATTCATGATCAGTAGCTTACCAAGATATATTTCCTAATTGTCTTTGAAAATGACGGTTCCTGCATAAATGTTTGTAGTATTAATCATTTTCAACATTAAGCAAGAATAAAACATTTGATATACAGTGGTTTTATTATTTTATGACGGATATTCGTTACATTTCAAGACTATTTAAAAGCTATATATTGTTCAATTATTTTCTGTACTTAATTTCATTTCTTTTTTAAGTTGTACACTCACCAAAGTAATTTTTAGAAGATGATATCTGTTTCTTGATTATATTTCAGAACATTTTTGGGTCGGGGGAACAGATGCGTACTATGCAGAGGGAGAGTGGGTGTGGCTTTCAAACCCAAAACAAATGACATACAAGGGATGGGCCCCGGGGGAACCTAACAACGGAGTGGGCGGAGCTTGCATGGCATTAGCATATCACGAGGCTTTCCACTGGAATGATGATCACTGTAAAAATGAATACGACTTCATTTGTGAGAAAGAGTAGGTTGACCTTATATATTTATTAAAACATCTAATCTATATTTGAGTAAGAATAATAACAATTTCCACTTTTTGTTTGTGATCTACCAGTATATAACACAGTTCATTATTTAAAAACTTATGAGTTCTTCACAAAGGTAATACATAAAATTTTCTGATGTGCATATTAACCTAGCTCTTTCTGGCTTTTTGGGATAAAAACTATTGTGAGAAAATGTTTCGACTTCTATTGAAAACATTTTATTTATCTGCAACACAGAGACCAGATTATGATGAATAAAATTTCAGTTAGCACGAGATACAGAAATGAAGATATGTATATTAGAATGTTGGAGTTATATTACTTATTTTATTTTTCTGTCTTTGCAGGGTCTAAGAATTTGATTACCACTTTTATTAGCCTGACTCTAATAAATCTTTCTAATTTCCTTTTTATTTATTAAATTATTTATTTTGCTAAACACGTTTGAATCTTGATATACGGATTTTAAGGAATCACTGTCTAGTTTGTATGGTATGCCAGGGCATCAACGATAGTTGGAAACATGGGATAATTTGCATAACGGGCGAAGCCCGTTATGCATAAATTATCCCATGTTTCCCACTATCGTTGATTATAATTATTATTATTATTATTATGTTTATTCAGGCAAAGAGTCAAATTCATTACAAATCATAACACAAATTACATTCCAAAATTAATTAGGGATCGCTTAAAAGTTCTAGCACATACATGTAGCTATCACATTAAAACAATATCACTCCAGGTATTATCACAGTTATCATTATCACAGGATTATACAGATCTCAGAACCAGATCTTATCACATACAACACAAATAAACATATTTTTAATCAATCTTTGCCTAGGATAACCCATGAAAGCAATATATAAAACATGCTTATTTCCAATGGGGTCCTAAGATGTTACAAGTTGATTATAATTTAATTGACTAAGACAGCATAGACAAAAATAAAAAATAAAATTGAGGATTACATAATTTTCCTAGCCTGAATAAAATAATTTGACATATATGTACATAATCACAGTTTCAGGTTAATACAAATTATTTTAAAAAGTTTCATTCCCTTGTAAAAATATTATATATAAATACTTTCTTCCATCCTTCGAGCTTCTTGTGTAAGATGCAACTTGACAGCAGATTTAAAACTAGCTCTATTGGCTATAGTTTTTACTTCCAATGGAAGAGAATTCCAGTTTAAAATGGCTTGATAATAAAAATTTGAATCATTGTATGCTCCAACCCTGGGTACATGATAATTAAAATTGGACGCTCCCCTAGTAGCATTATTATTCCTATTAAAATTCTCATTTAGATAATTTGGTGCTAGGCTATGATTGATGTTAAAAACATGATTTAGTCTTAACTGTTTTACACGATCAGATACACGTAGTGTATTTATTGAATCTAAAATATCGCAATTGATCCTGGCTCTAGGATTCAGATTTAAAATAAATCTTACTGTTTTGTTTTGAAGAACTTGTAACTTATTTTTCAAAGATTTGGACAGACTTTCGTACCATGCTGATGAACAGTAATCAAAATAGCACTGAATTAGTGCAGATGCTAATGTTAATCTGGATCTTTTATTTAACCATTTTCCATTCCTGTATAAGAACTTCAGTCTAGAATTGACCTTGGCCACGATCTCATCTACTATTAAGTTACATTTTAGAAATTTATCAATTGTGATTCCTAGATACTTAACAGAGTCACTGGATTTGATAATATGATCGTGACATTTAACCTCAAATTGACCTTCATTTTTTAATTTGCGACTTGGGCCAAAAAGGATAGACTCTGTTTTTCCAAGATGGAGAGATAACTTATTATCTATTAGCCACTCGGAACACTTCTCTAGCACCTTCCCAAGTTTGTTAGAGATAACATTAGGGTCTCTATGTGAGTATAAAATAGCGCTATCATCAGCATAAAGAATGAGTTTACAATCTGTATCTATACTGATGGACATATCATTAACATAGCATAAAAACAATAAAGGGCCTAAAATGCTCCCTTGGGGAACCCCACAAGTAATTTTCTTTGACTTAGATACAACACCTCTGCAACCCACCACCTGAGACCTGTCAGTTAGATATGACTTAAACCATTGATTATCAATTCCCATAATGTGTAATTTGTTACATAATATTTCATGGTCCACTGTATCAAACGCTTTTTGTAGGTCTAACATTATCATTCCTGTAAATAATCCCTTAGAGTTATTGTCCCTAATATGGTCCAACAAATGTATAAGGCATGTATCAGTAGAATATTTACTCCGAAACCCAGATTGAAACTCATACAACATGTTATTGTTATGTAAAAATTCCTTAAGTTGACAATAGACACTTTTCTCTAAAATCTTTGATACTACACTTAAAATACTCACTGGCCTGTAATTCCCTACTTGGAGTGGGCTACCCTTTTTAAATAAAGGCTTGACCCTAGCCTGTTTCATACTCTCTGGTACACATCCAGAACTTATTGATTGATTAATGATTGAAGTTATAGGTGATTTAAGAACCCTTGCTCCTATTTTTAAAAATTTTGCTGATACCTCATCAAGACCAGTACTTTTTGTTGTACTAAGACCACATAGTTCTTCATACACAAAAGTCTCCGACACAGGACTTAAAATAAGAGAATTGTTGTACAAATTTCTGTTTGAATAAAAACCTCTAAAATGATTTGACAAAACATTGTATGTGCCCTTTGCAGTGGGTAGAGCTTCCACCAATTTTGATGCAACTGTAGTAAAAAAGTTATTAAAATGATTAGCAATATCCATGTCATCATGACTAATATCATCATTAATATTTAAAACAATTTTTTTCTCTTCTTTCTTTTGATTTCTATAACCTAAATCTTTCAAATGTTCCCAAAGTTTTTTAGGATTATCCTTATTTTCTTCAAGTTTTTCTGTTACATACTCTGACCTAGCCTTTTTAATCTTTCTTTGAACCAAATTTCTAACCCTTGAAAAATTTTTCTGATCTTCATCTTTTTTGCTTTTTCTAGAAATGTTCAAAAGCCTATCTCTCTCATTTATAAGTTCTAAGATTTCATGATTCATCCAAGGTTCTGTTCTCTGTTTTAATCTCACTTGTTTTACAGGTGCAAATCTATTAACAATATTCAAAAATACTTCCTTGAATGCATTCCAGTTTGAATCAACACAATCAGATGATATACAAGATGTCCAGTCTACCTTTTCTAGTTCTTCAACAAACAGAGCAGAATCAAAATGTTTCATTGATCTAATCTTCACCGTGTTATGTTCTTTAATTTGACCTTTTGAAATTTTTCTTGTGCAAAAAATTAGATCATGATCACTGAGACCCATTGTGATAGTGCCTGCCTGAACATATTTTTCATCATTGTTTACCAAAATATGATCTATTAGTGAAGAGCCCATTTCAGTGATTCTAGTTGGAATTGAAATCAATTGGCTAAGCCCAAACAAATTTAGAACATGCTTATATCCTTCATATAATGGATTTTTCTTATTTTGCATACAAATATTAAAATCGCCAAGAATAATGTTATCTAAGTCAGATCTTAGACACCCTAGGCACTCCTCAAAATGTCCAAGAAACTGTTGATCCTGGGGTGGTCTGTAAACTGTACCCACTATAAAAGGTTTTGTTTTTGGTAGGTAGATTTCCGCCCAGACAGATTCTGTGTCATCTGAATTGATTTGTTGTTGAGAAAAAGCAAACTTATTGTTGATGAACATACACACACCTCCACCATTTCTATTTCTATCTTTGCGAATTACAGAGAAGCCCTCAATATGAATTTCTGAGTCGTTAACTGAAGAGTCTAGCCATGTTTCACATATCCCAATTACTGCTGCTTTCGTTTTTTGTGCTATGATTCTGATTTCAGACATCTTTGGTAGTAATGATCTTATATTTAAGTGTATAAAGTGCATGCCTCTACGCTTAAAGCATTGGAATTTTTCATCATCCATATCTTCAATGCCGTTTGCTAAATCGTTCCTTGATGTCCCTGGCATACTATACTAACTAGAAAGTGATTCCTTATATTTCAATTTCATTGTGAAAAAAAATTGTACATTAAGACTTTAAAAACTTGGACATGGATTTAAAATATACGAGGATTCTCATGCCAATTTTGATAGTCCTCGCCCACTGGTGTCAAACACAAAGGCAGTCGCACGAGATTTACATGCATCTATTTGGCTTCCTTAGCGTCAGACACAGAGACAGATGCGCACGAGATTTGCATGCATACCAGGCCTCCTGAGCTCCTGACCTATCGACCTGCCTAATTTACATTCCGGCAGAATTATCAGGAAATCAACTCCGCTAACTTTCAAAGGGGTATCATAGAGAAAAAATTTAGAAATGGAAATATTTGCTAAACAACAAAGAACGAAATTTCCTTTATTTCTTTGTCATTTGATCTCCTGGTTTCAATAAATTTGTTTTGATATATTTTTCAACTCGAAAACGTAAATTTCCAGCATTTTATGCTTAGTTTCTAGTCTTGATGTTCAGTAAAAAGGGTATGTTATAAAGCGATACTCAACATGTTTAAAGAGTACAATTTTTTTCTATCTAATCGCGTAATTGTTCATATACGGATACAAAGAGTAATTAATAAGAGTTATTCTATTAAGAATAATTAAGAAGCAATAAATGAGTTATATTTATTTATTGATTATAGTACAATGTCTACAAAGAATTGATACACTATTCAAGCAGTTTTGAAGATTATAATTATCATCCCACACGACATCAGTGAATAGTAAAACTATTGATACAACCATTTTTTAACAGCCTGATAAATTTATGAATTTCTAGAAGATATTATCCGATGATCTGTCCATCCGGATTTGCCATTCTAAAAATAAAATAGAAAAGTTTAATTATATAGCCATGAAAGATCAACATTTTAAGATAACAGTAGCATAGACAAAAGTTTGAACAATTTGCAGGATTGGTGTTTACTTGAACGGCACAAAATTAAAAAATTATGATCTTAAATTCTTATCCAATTCATTCAAAACAGGACGTTACGCAGAACACTAATTATTTACGAAATCTGGAAGATACCGAGTTCGATGTCCTTCAATAGGTCTTTGGATAAGTATTTTAAAAAGAGTATTGATACACAGTTGGAAAATTTATGACACTTAATATGGGTACATATTCGTACAAAGAATTATTCTCTAGTAGAACATGTATATTAATAAATGAAATTCAGAAGCAAAGGAAAGGGTAAAACATGTCTTTAACTTATGAAAACATTGTAAATGCATTCTCAATTTAAAATTATATCTAATTTGTTATTGGAAACCATGGATATATACATGTGCATATCTTTAAAGATCTTGTCCATTACAAATCTAGAAATTCTTGAAAATCCAGTATCTCCTGTAATAAAATAATCAATAAGATATCAATGAATTCAGGTATGTAGCATTGGGGCACGTAGCATTGAGGCACTTTTTCCAGAGAAAACTTTTTCTCATTGGAAATGTTAATGGAATTTTACCCCTCCCCACTTTTTGTTGCCACATAGTAAAACAAGGATATTTACAGTGTAGTAACTTATATATGTAAGCAAGTTATATCCAAATCTGCTGTATTATACATGTACCTTACATCTTTGAGAAAGACAAGTACAAGAATTAGAAGAAAGAAAAATTGATAAGGAAAACAAAGGAAACAAAATGATTGTCCATTTTCAAGCAATTAATGATATCCTCTAATTGATTAGTGGGAGGGTATAGTGTGGTCGGGATGCCCGTCCGTCCATTTATCCGTACGTCTATAGGTTCGTCCATCCGTCTGTCTGTATGCCCGTTCAATTCGTCTGTTACGCTTTGGGATACCAATCTCTTATTCGCAACTCTTCTTATACCACTGAATTAAACTTCAAGAGACTTTCATAGAATTTTTGTTATACAGTGCAATTGTGCATATCTTATTTTACTTTTTGGTCAGACCCATTTTTCGGGATATCCAAGACAAAACATGGATACTGCAATTCTTTCTAGAATATTAAAGGGTATCCATTTCTTATCTGCACCTCTTCTTAAACAATTGAATAAAATTAAATTTTATAGGGTACTGTACTTTCACAGATTATTTATTACATTATGCAATTGAGCACCTCCTTTTTACGTTTTGATCTGACACTTTTTTCGGGTCTCCCAGAGCAAAACATAGGCTTTGCCATTAAATTCATACGGGAGATGGGGGTTATCATTTCGTGGGCTCTGTGTTCTGGTTTGTTCTGTTTTAAGTTGTAAAAAAGAGATTCATACATTTTTACAAGAATATTCCTTTTTCACCTGTGTAAATGATTGTTAGAATAATGAAAGATTATCAAAAATTTATGTTTGGCATTCATTTATCTAGTTTAATAATTAAATGAAATGTACTTTAATTCTTTTGGAGTTTTCCTTCAAGGTTCTATAGACACCACAAGTACATACTCTTTCTCACAAATGAAGTCGTATTGACTTTTGCAGTGATCATCGTTCCAATGGTAACCCTCGTGATATGCTAATGTCATGCAAGCTCCGCCCACTCCGTTGTTTGGTTCCCCCGGGGCCCATCCTTTGTAGGTAAAGGGTGTTTGTTTTGATATCCAAACCCACTGCCCCTCCGCAAAGGCGTCTGTACCCCTAATCCAAAAGTGTTCTACAATAATAAAAAAAAAAAAACAATTTTATTGATATATGATACATGTATTATTATATATTTTTTCTTCTTTTAAAGAGTCAATGGATTAGGATCAATCATATTTCAAGCTTGTCAATAGATAATCCTATTGCAAAAAGCTGATAAGTCAAAAGTCTTCACCGTTTTTAGGCCTTTTAATGACATGGTGATGTGGAACCGGTGGCAATACTAAAACTGGGAATTCGCCACATCCATTGTTTATCTGAGACGGTATTCTCGATGTGATTTTCGGTACTTGTGAACCGAATAAAAGGGCAAACTCAAAACTTATCAGTATTAATAGTTTATTACTCTTGTAGTGATCCACGTCTTTTTTTATTGTTCCTGTATAAAACATAGAGTCTGGTGAAAACATTTTATCAGAATATAGGGAATCGTTTTTTTGTTTCGTGCAATTTAAAATTTTGCAAGACCAGTACCCAAATGTGATATTTTCTTTTCATAGATATTGGTGAGTACAAGAATGAAAAATATTGAGATAACAAATAGTATTTGAGAAAAAAGATCCATGAAAGTATACAAAATAGAAGAAAAGTAGACATGGTCCTCAAAATGTATTCCTGATAACTTTATTAGGTTCGCAAGTAACGAAAATCAACTTCGGTTGGAGACGCCGAGATTTCCATTTTTCGTAATGGCGACAGCTCTAAAGTTTTCCTAGCATGTCAAATATCAAAATCCTTTTCATAAAAGCTTTAGAAACGTCAGATATTTAAGACAAAAACCTGATATGTGATTCTGTATCAAATGGGTTCGAAGGAAACGATCTTCTTCAGGGCTGGTGATTTCTGCCAATATCGAATCAACATTACGGCAAAATGCCTAAAAGGAAATATAATGAAATTGTTATATAAACGACTAGAAGTACTGTGAGCAATGAGCTCACTAAATTAAACCCCCAGCTTTCATATCGTTATAATGGCAAAGCTAATATTAAATTCTGGGTGACCCGAAATAAGTGTCAGATCAAAAAGTAAAATAAGAGGTCACAATTGCATTATAATCATGAATAATCTGTTAATTTATCATAACATTTTATTCGGTTGTGTAGGAGGAGTTGTGGATAAGAGATGGTTACCCCAAGGCGTAACAGACAGATAGACAGACGGGCGGACGGACATCTTGATCACTATATATCTTCCCGCTTTTCAAGCGGGATTTATAGCAACATATCGATCTTTACTATCTTTTTACTACACGTGTGCTTGCATTTCATTTATATTATATAACTTTTGTTTTTTTCATTCAAACGGGTTTGTACTATATATATATATATATATATATATATATATATATATATATATATATATATATATTAAGCACAATTTACAACAACTCTTATACTAACATAACTGCCCTAAGTGAAGAAATATTAATATAGAAAGCACAAAGAAATTCACTTTTAAATGGATACCCACTTCCGCCCCAGCCCGGGGTTGAACTCTCGACCTACGGAATCTGTCTCCTAGCAGTGCAGGAACAGCGCGCTAGACCGCTCGGCTATCTAGGCAAGTCAAAAAACTTGCTTTCGATGCCGATGGAATTCTCGCGGCCCTGCCCTACACTACACGGTCATTGAGAATAGAAGTGAGATACAGTTATTTGGACATTAGTTTTAACAGAGGATTGTTACCAATACATGTTGTAATGAAATTAATTATTATTTATTAAGCACAATTTACAACAACTCTTAAACTAGCATAACTGCCCTAAGTGAAGAAATATTAATATAGAAAGCACAATATCATTGAATATTGTTGTATCATTGGATACCATTGAATATTGTTGCATTTCATTGAATATCGTTGAATATCATTGCAAATCATTGAATATCATTGAATATTGTTGTATCATTGGATACCATTGAATATCATTGAATATTATTGCATATCATTGAATATCCTTGAATACCACTGAACAATCATTGTACACATTTAGTAGCAGTTATTCAATATACACTTTGTGTATATCATTGCATTGATACTTTATGTACATCATTGTATTGATACCTTGAGTACATCATTGTATTGATAATTCATTTTGACTATTGATCAATAAAGCCATGACAAAAACTGCCAATCACTGTTAATCTATTTTGTCGACATAATAATTTTAGCTTGGGTATCTTTAAACCTCCTTATTTATCAATATTCAATTAGCATCTGGCGATGGTATTTAAGTCACTCAATTTATTCGTTATTTATTTATAGCTTTTTCTGAGTACGAACAATATAGCACGATATTCTTCTCACTAATAAGGTGATGTTACAGTGGGTTGAACAACCTCGTTTAAAATCAGCATTTTGTAAATTTTTTGGTTGTTATAATGACCTTGTTGGCAGGTTTGACCTCTTATTGGGTCATATTTTTGCTGACCTGTTTATTTGTTAGGTCTGTTGTTCTAAATGTAAATTGAATTTTACTAACCATAGTTTCCTTAATAATTATGTCTTAAAAGGATATTTTGTAAAAGTATTGAATTGATAAAGACTTTCATTTCACAGTTAACGTAAAGCGTTTCTCTGATATAGTGCATATAAGTGTTAATGCTTTCCAAAATTAAGGTTAAATTAATATTTCTATAATGGTAAAATTTAATGTCTATCTAAAATTGTATTTTTCTATTTCATTACGATATACTGATATCTATAAAATTTACCAATGTTAGACATAAATTGTTTTTGCAATTTAAGTAAAATTTTCTTTTGAATTTAATGAGCATTGAGTTACGGGCAAAACAATATTCAAAAATTGTATAACTCACAATTTTATGTATATTTGTCTAGAACAATTATGTTTGCATGATAAGACCTTATACTATCAGCAATAATGTACTTATACGAATGACAATTTATCTTTTATTCTAGTGTAGAGACAATTACACAGTAAGGACAAGGATTTGTAATGATTCTATTCTTCCTTATCGTCGGTAAGATAAATTCATTTTTATCAAAATTCAGCTTTTCCTATTGAATGTCAAAAATGTCGTAATCTTATAACTTGATAATAAATCAGTGCAAGTGCACAATCACAGGTTCTTGATATTTTGCCACTCAAACTTCGTGCCAAAAACTTTACAATATAAAAACAGTGACATTGCAATAGAGAACCACACAGACAAAATTGATAAAAATTACATTTAAAGAGCTGCAAATGTAAAGGAACACTTAAGCAAAGATCCAGAACATGTTTATCTCGTACAACTCTGTTACCCAGTAATCGTGTGACCTACATGTATCTTAATGTAAGGTTAATGACTTTCGTCAGGTTGAAGCTATCATAGCAGTTTTTGTTAAATTTATCTCAGTATATTTCCAGGTTGCTATCTCAGTCTCGAGACATTTGCTCAGAATCCTTGCCCCGACCAGTGGTACTGGCATGGAGGTTCTTGTTATGCGTTTGTCAGGGACATCAAAGCAAATATGATGCAGGCCGGGGTAAGTAATGTTAAGAAATATCACACTTTAATGAATTAGATTTTACCACACGATTGATTGATTGTCTATTGTTTAAAACCGAGTCGGCAATATTTCAGAAATGAAATAACACACATCAATTTACAGAATTTCATACTCGAGAAACAGTTAACAGAACTTTTATTCATTGAAGGATGATACGATATTAAAGGTGTTTTACTTATGGAAAAACCCAGAAATTAAGTGCTACAGGGTTATAAAAATACTTATTGATTGCATTAATATTAATAATGATATGTAAAAAAGAATATTGACCAAATGATATTTTCCATGCATTAATTATAACTCATTTGAAAGGAAAAAAGCACAACTTTAATTATTTAATTATTTGAATTAATTTTATATACCTTTGTATTGAAAAGATATAGTAAACAGATTTGATCGCTTATTTTACGATTACATTGTCTTTGAGTTTAGGCATTTTGTCGAAATGTTGATTCGATACTGGCAGAAATCAATAACGTCGATGAGGATCATTTCCTTCGAACCCATTTGATACAGAATCGCATATCAGGTTTTTGCATATGGATTATTCTAATGGCCCTTTTAAATGACGAACATGAAAAAATAATGGTTGCAAGTGAAACATTTTTCTTTTTTTCAAATCATTAAAAGATGTACAGATCGAATTTTGTTTTAGAACACTTTTGGGTTGGGGGAACAGACGCCTTTGCTGAGGGACAGTGGGTGTGGATATCAAATCAAATGCCCTTCACCTACAAAGGATGGGCCCCGGGGGAACCTAACAACGGCGTGGGCGGAGCTTGCTTGACATTAGCATATCACGAGGGTTACCACTGGAATGATGATCACTGCAAAAATGAATACGACTTCATTTGCGAGAAAGAGTAAGTACATGCAAGTACAAAGTTTGTCAAGAATACTTTAAGATTTTAAGTGCAATTGAAGAATTGTATTTTTTAGACTGAAAAAAGACACATAATATAAGCCTTTTTAATACAAACATGCATGGTATAAAATTAAAGAGTTGTAGTTTTCACAAAATAGAATTCTCCCTTGTTGAAAAATCAATTTAAAAAACGCCCGGATCCTTGTCTGATATGTCGAATTGTTACTCGTTTTGTTTAGAACCAGTTAAGACCATTACCCTTTTCTCTTTTGTTTCATATGACAATTTTTTAAGTTTACATTAGCTTCTGGATTTCTACGTCTAAGTTATGTATAAATAATTGTTCTCCTAAAACAAAAATTGCATTCGTAGATACACGTACTATGCATGTATTTTTTAAATGGAAGTTATACATACAAGTTCCTAAAATAATATTGAAATTATATTATGTTTAGCACTTTCAATTCCTGTTTCGCCTTCATTATTTAAAGCATTTTTACTTAAGCCTTATCCAACATTTTTATGAAAATGTTTGCCATTTTCTTGTAAAATTTTGAATACCGTAGAACTAATGATCTATAACAAAAATCAACAATAATTTTTAAATGATTTGGATTTAATAATGCTTTAAAACTTAACAGGGCAAGTGTTAAATATTACTAAAACTTCTCTATTTAAAAGAATTTCAAAATCATTTTTGCTCTCTTAATGCAAAACTATATACTGTTTATTTTATAACTTTTTTACTATATCATGAAATAAAATGTTACTTTTACAGAAATAAATATTCAAGATTTTTCTTCTTATTTTTTAGAGTTGGACATCCTGATGTACAGGTCATTGGATAAATGTCTTCAGAAAATAAACATCTTTATATGTTTGTCAGTTTAATGGCTATTGGAAAGAATTTATTTTTCAATTCTGCTTCAAATGATTTTAAAAAATAATCCATCTATGACCCACAATGAAAGATATATTCTTACTTGTTTTACCTTTTTTGAATGGGTGTTTTACACAGAGCAATTCGTGAGTGTTTGGAACGATCTTACATTTTGATATTTATTACCAACGATCATTGTCCAATGGTGGGTCAACAAGAAATTGTTCTTGAATACAAATCACCAAAATAACACAGGCCACGAATGTAGTTCATAGTAAAACGTTCGTAGATGCTTTATAATTTCAGAAACTTATTAACCTATTCATCAAATTGATAAGTTGTCATATTGCTATATCTAGTAGCAAAAACATAAAATGTTGATCGGTTTTGCTTGTTAACGTGGTGATATTTATAGTTCAGCTTGAAATTCCGAGTCGAAAAATAAATGAAAATATTGTTGATTTGTTTTTTTTTAAAATAAACATTTTGTTTTGTTTTTATCTTTAAGCCCCTTCTGAGAATATTTCACTTGAATGCAATCACCACCAAAAGATTGTAGAAAAGTGCAAAGGACAAGGCATTGAAACAGCCAATCCTGGTCATTTATTTGATGCAAAAGTCTAAACATAGTAAAAATTGTGATATTTTGTAGTTCAGAGTTTAAAATGATGCTATTTTGCAAATGAAGTACTAATTTTGATTTGAAACTTACATGGGTTCACAAGAGGGTGCAGAAGTAGGGCATTTACCGAATTTCCTCGATTCTTGTGAAATTTCGTAAAATTTGAGATAAATTTCACGTCGAACAAAATAAACAACATGATTGCCTGTCCAAGGTTTTTATACATAAATGCATCTGATACTAGTGTTTGAAATATGTTAATTAAATATATATACAAACATGTCCTGTATGTTTTTGGAAACAAATTGGACTGTTACATTTAAATAAGAAAATTCGGAAATTGGAATTCTTTACCTTGCTGAGACACCTGTGTATCCCAAAGCTTATAACAAATACTCTTTTTTGTGGCAGGGGTGACAACATATTTTTTCATAAACTGTTGCATCATTTTTAAAGGACAACACAAACCATGGGGTGTTAGTCTATCTCGTTCTTTCTATATTTAGGGAACCACGGCAACACTGTTCATCAAAATGAGGCACTCAATGTGCTTGACCAGTGAGGTATCTTTCTTGCTAACATCTTGTGTGACGCCTGAAAATGGCCTCATCCGAAGGACCGGTCTCCACGTCTCGCATGACGTAAGAATAGGCTTCTTATTCCGTGACACTACATATAGAGTAAACGCTTTGAACAGTAACCATACAAATTAAGACTTAAGATTGATTTCTTTAAAGTCTACTGTAAAGCATATACGCTGTTTTTCTTACCAGAAAACAATAACGGGTCTTTGTAGAAACAGTGTTTGAACTTACCTTGCGCCCCCCCCCCCCCCCCCCAATGCACAATTTTTCTCATAGACATTTCCCATATATTATCTTAAAATTTAAATACATGTATTTCATTAATATCTATCAAATCAATTTAAAGTATCAGCAGAATTCATCAGCCTATGGATTCGGGATCCAAGACATAATATTATGGTTCAATTTATGTTATTGCTTAAACAAAAATATTTTCTCTTTTTTTGCAGTGCTCACAACTTTTATAAGCAGTCAAACCTGCATCTCTATCTTATATTACAGCGAGTTTCAAATACTGGTACATGTATAAAGCAGCACAAGTTATGGCGGGTTACATTCCGAAATCGTGGGAGGAAGTATCTATCTATCCATAATCTCAAAAATTACTAAAATATTGTTTTTGAGGAATCACTTTTCATATCTATGCAATCTATAGCAATCACGTCTAGTATATATTATTATTTGCATGTAGCTTACAAGTTTTTTTCTATAGTAACAGCAGCAAAACAGACAATGTTAGCTACAATACCGTAACTTTTTTTTTATCAATCTTTCAGCACATTTTACAAAACTTGATCTATACGGCATAATGGACTCTATAACTTGAATATTCAGTACATGAGACAAGGGAAAATTTAATTACATCTTCATGTAACAGTGTTTGGTTTATATGTACAGCTGTATACATTTTAAATTAAAATTTGTTTTGATTTTATATTATTTCTATAACATTGGAAATATATTGATTGACATCCATTTGATTTTACAATCTCTGAAAATCATTCTTATTTTATGTATTATTTTCTTTATAGTCAGAAGCAGATATTCTTTAACATAATTTAGTCATGATTAATTTAATTACAAAATGAAATGACATCTGACACAAAACTATTCGACACAAGAGTCATTTCTATCAGAGTTTATTGAAAGGTTTCCATGCTCACCATCACAATAATATGCACTGATTCTTCTGCTAAATACCCCTCCCTAAACTCAGCTTATGACCATGCAAATTACAAAATTAGTTAAAAAGAGGTTTTCTTGCCCATCGTATGGATAAATAGATTTTCATAATCAAATTGATAGCACCGCATTCTTTTAAAAAAAACCACTGATCCATTAATCATAAAATCCACAATTAAAACGAGACTTTATTTTGTTTAATAACAATGCAATGGATTTTTCTGCTAAATATCCAGGTGAAGACATTTGATGTCTTCAAAGAATAAGTGACTCAGGTGACCTTTACCCTTAAGAAGCATAGAATCTGTTTCAGTTTTTGAAAGTTACGGAAAATATCTTTCTACAGCGTTTCAAGATGCGTCTCCTCATATTAATTTCTGCTTATTCTCACCATACCTGAGCTCGAGTACTGTTGTAATTCTTTATACATTTGAATTCTTCTTTCAAACCCCTTTTCCTGTTTAAGCATTTCCAATGCAATCATATCATCAATTGTTTCGTCGACTGAACGGGCAAGAGGGCTATGTTTTATACCTTGTAGTTCATTTCTACCTTCGGAAATTTTCTTGATATTGTCATGCAGTCTCTTTAAAAGCTTTTCTATATCTCTTTCAAGGTGATCAAGGTATTCTTCATATGTCAGTTACTCACCCTTTTCCCTTTCATAATTCATTTTCAACTCTTAACATGATTTAGTAACCTTTTCAGCGACATATTCATAGGTATACGGAGTGTTTTTATGGTCAGACCATATGCAGCGTCCAGAGTATTCTGCAAAATCCATCCGTCATCGCCCAACAATTTATTTTGTCCTTGTCATCAGGAATTTTACAGACTTCATGACATGTAAAATAGCAATTCATACAATTTGTTACATGATGACCTGGAAGCAATTCTGTTTTTATTTGCCGGATTTCTTCTATTGTAAACGATATATCGCCGTTCGTCAAAATATCAGCTTTATGATCCATAAATGTTTTTATTTGAAATTTTACTTCTCCCAGTTTTACTAGACCCTCAGTTACTTTCGGTTGAAGAACATATATCTCGCACTTTATTTCTTCTCGTTTTTCGGAAGTAGGAAGATCTTTGAAGAAACTCAGCAGAAGAATGTTTTAGAAATTCAAAAAATAACCGAAGCTGTTTGCAATTCATTTCCCAGGATGTGGAGGAAAATGGATTAATGCTCTTACAAACAGAAGACCAATTTACATGGAAGGACTCGACAGATGTAATTTCATTGGCCTGATATATTTCTGCAAGATGAGCTTTGCCTGCATCCGCAAAGGTAAAGAAAGCACAAAAATTTGATATCAAGTGATCCTTGAATAGTTCTAAGATAGAACTGAAATAATTTAACTCTTCTTCAGACATTTCAAAATCACAACCTTTTGCGACCAAACAAACCAAGTTAATTTCTCCACAAACCGAATTCATGACAAACTGTATCTGTTTATATAGTTTTTTAGTCCCAGAAGTTAAGGAACTAAATCTTGGTATGTCGATTATTGTAAGAGGAAAGGTAATTCTGCCGCCTTCAAACTCGTCATATTGGTACACCTTTATCCAATCATCATGGTTATCGTAATCTACTTCATCAACATCAGTACCATTACCATCAGAAGCGTCATCATCAGAAACATCATTACCCCTCTATCAGGGAAACATTTCAATATTATTGACGATTTCTACTTATTGATACTTCGAAGGAAACAATTAAAAGATCTTATGTAAAAAGAACGTACTGGTAGTTTATAAGTTATAGTTTGAAAGTTAGAATTAAAATTATGTTACCTCAACGGCATTGGTCCTTGAAAGGAAAAGTCGGAAGTCATCTTCAAAATTTACCCCAAAGATAAAGTTCATGATCCCCTCAATGTGAGTTGTTTTTCCGCAATGTGGGGTGCTCATCAGCGGAATACTTTTACGGTCGGCTGCTAGAAGGCTTTCATTTTCTTCCCCTAAAATAGATTGAACCTGAATAAATACTTTAAGCACCCAATTTTACGACATCGCACACAAACCCAACCTTACTCAAGATCAATAATATACATCCTGTCAATCAAAGTAAAATCAAAACCTACCTGTGTTACCGGAGTATTTGAATTGATATGTTTTAAAAAGATCACCTCGTCACATGTAAAACACTTTCATGTACCACGTGTCGCCTTTTATACACTGTTAAAAACAAATCGCTCTGACATTTGTTTGATTGTTTCCTGTTTGTTCTTAAAGTCTCTACTGAGATGTTTCCAGTCATATGGAGACCCTTTCACTTGTCGATGAGGGACTGCAAATTTTGACCAGGGTTATTGAGCAGTGACAGATATAGGGGATCTTTCTTTTTGTATCAACACCTAGATGTACTGCGACAAAGAACGTAAGTTTATACGGTCTCATCCGAAGGACCGCTTTCCACGTCCTGCAGTGGATTTGAACACGCGATGTAAGGATGAACTCCTTTCTCAACGACTCTTAAATAGATGATTTACTATTTCGCCACAATGTCAAATTGATACAAAAAACGGAAACAATCTTTTGTAGATAGAAATAAACGGTGAAATGATTATGAAAACACCCAATAGTTATGTCAAGAAGATGATTGATGATTGATTATTGTTGTTTTACGCCTAGTCGGCGATATCTAAGCCATACTTTGGCGCTTATATCAACAGAAGAAAAATACGTTATCCTATTGAAATTTATTTTGATGTTATAATGGGTATGACGTAACGATGCTGCGAATATATTAGTAATTATATATTAATTAATCTTATATATAGGAAGATAGTTTTTAAAGATTGTTTTGCACTAATTAATATCAGAGATAGTAAAACAAACCGAGGTTGTTGTCATAGTGCCGAGTAGCCTATAAATCAATATTTCGGGTCTCCATATGAGCTAAATATTCTCGGGGATGAGGGGGTTAACAAACGAAAACCAGCAAAACACAACGATGACAACGGACAACGGACAAATTCCGATCAGAAAAACTCACTTGAGCATTTGGCTCAAATGAGCTTAACAATGTATTTTGCTTGAACAAGATAAACAGATACATCATGCAAATAAATATTCCAGCAAAAAGCAACCAATTTTGTGTAATCTATGTTAATTTAACACCATGTATGAATATCGATATTTTATAAATTTAAGAAGTTCAGAGAAAATATTCGGAAATTCGAATCATTTTATTTTTTTTATTTTCTCAACATATTCTATGTCTATTGTTTTATTTTCTTTTAATAAGTTAATATACATGTAGTACACATGGTTGACATTGGTTTGGGAGATCCTTCAGAATTGTATAATCAATCATTTTTAATGCTTTTAACGCATACTTGAATAAGTAACTCAACCGATTTAAAATAGATTGGTCTATAGCTTACATAAACAACTTTACCAACTTTTATTGTCTGTATCTTCATTTCATTACTATATTCGCATTGACGTGGTACATCATACTTAGAGATAGAACCAGGTTTTCATCCTCTCTCTTTCAGCGTTGAATTCTGTTTTATTTTAAAGGCTAAAGTTTTCGTACTGATGACATCACTTTCCTCTCCCGAAGAACCAACAACTCCCCCGGAGCATGCACTCACTTTTACTTTATACTTTGTGTTCAGCGAAAGACCGTCTATTGTAATTTTACAAGTTTTGCCGGAAGTTGTGAGAGGAGTCCAACTTTCACTGCTAATACCTTCTTCGCAGTAATATATGATGTAATATTCTGGATTTGAAAATAGCGGTTTTTCCAGGGATATTACAAGTGAATTATGCGAAGCTTCCTGTAACACTGGTTTGCCCTCTACCTGAAATAAAAAAAATATATCTGTCGATTGCACAATTTAGCATCTTTACATTTTATAAAGAACAGATAAAGGACATGTCAATCTCCAGTAAGTTAAATGTTTTGAAAGGTTTTGAACTTCCTTACCTTCAATTGATTAAATGGTTTATCCCAATAGATCAACCAGCGTGCTAAGATGATTGCAATAATGGCCACCCACATAGGAATAGAAAAAGTAAAAGAGGAGTTGAATACACTTTCGAAGACTTGCTCTAACATGGTAGTAATCAGATATTCTGAAGTAACATTTGGATCATCCAATAGTAAAAATTCGTCGTTTCTTCACTCCTAGGCAGCAATAACAACAATCTATGACATAGATTTACACAGAGTTTTTAAAGTATTTCACCTGCGCATGAATATTACACATTTCGAAAATGTCGAGAAAAAAATTACGAACTACGTCGCAATTGAATTAGAAACATGTTTAGGAGTAAGCAATGGTTTCAAAAAAAACATTATAAAGAAGACTTTTTTCTCTTTTTAGTGGTATTTTTTAAGGTTCTGTTTGGACTATTTTTTGTGACGGATGTGGATTTGATTACAGAAATGTCCTTGTACCTTCGAAATTGGAATAATCTAGAAGCTTCAATAAATCTACGTAAAATATTTGTCAAACTTGCTTTAGATCACGTTAAAAAATTTAAAAAGAAAGAAATGAAATTCCTTTCAAAATAAAAATTCGCAGATGGAATTTGCATCACTTGCTAAAAAAAAAATGCAAAAACAGCTTCATTTTATATCTTTCTGTAGTGTTTGGCCTTCATATACGATTAAATGAATAAAAATTTAAAGTGTTTCATTTTATGAATATAGAGAACATAAAGTCTTACACTCTTTAGAATATTTATTTTGTTTTTAAGTTTTAAATTGCAGAATTTTTGAAAATGCAGTGTATAAAGTGTATAAAAGATTTTGTACCGGTATATTAGAATATTTTTGATTTTGATTGCTTGTTCTTTTTATATTTTTTTTATCAAATTTAATTTTTTTTTTTGTTTTTTGATTTATAGTTATTTATTTTCTTATTCTTGCAAAAATACATATCGTTTGAAGTTTTCGTTCATTAGTGACGCAAATTTCTGAAAATATAAAATCATCCCTCTTGAATTTTCAGGGGACATGTTTTTTTTCTAGAATAACCATGTGCACTGTTCGTTATCTTTATTCTTTTCATTGCAGAACTGCGTTATTCGCGGGTATGTTAAGGAAGCATGTAAGTCATTTCTCGGAAAATTTAGACTTTTTAAAGAAAATTAAGTTTGATGAATTACCAAAACCACTGATAAACGTAAACTCTTTAAACTATTGCATACAGATAAAAGAGTAACACAAAGACGTGCACCACCACCACGGCATCAACTGACTTCTATTAATAGCGAAATTTTCCTTAATAAAAAAGCTAACAGAACAACAATACCCCGGAGTTTATTAATTTCTTTGAGTAAATAATATTGTTGAAAAACATCTATTTTGCTGAGAAAGTACTGCTAGAATCCCACAGTCCTGTCAGTAAAATGATTATTCCACATTTTCGCTCGAAACCTTACCCTACGTTTTGAATTTGATGCATATGAACCGAGATTTTTCGTAAAACCATGCTTAAATTAACTCGGGATTCTAGCAGCACTTTCCATGTTTGTTATAAGGCAAACTTTCCATCTATACAAATCTTATGTTTTGAAATATCCAGCTTATTGTTGTTCTATTGAATTATTTTTGTCACGAACGACAGAGGAAAGGCCGACCGGGATACGTATATAGCTGACTGTCTTCGGAAGAGAACATAATCAATGAAAATAAATTAGTATACCTGTTTATTTAATTGAACTCCATATGAATTTCACATAATATTCACGATATTTTCTTTTAAAACTCCATTTTATGTATCTTTGTACATGTCGTCTTAGCCAAATTCTCTTTACACGACATGATCGATTCCCAAGTTACTTGATGTACACATATGACGTCATCGGTGGTAGATTTTAATCAAGATGACAGATATGTCATAACAAAATAAAAACATTTGATTTTTGTGAATGTTTACACGTTTCTATTCATTTTCTAGAGTTAAATTACATCTCTAAATACAAATATTACGAAAACTTGTGTTCTAAAATTGACGTCATCTCGCCTACTATGACGTCATAATGTAGCACTGATTTAGTCAAGGTAGAATGTTTTGTATGCTTCCTTATCACCCCTGCGTTGAAATTGGTGATTTAAGGAAGATTGTACTTGAAAATCAATATGTTTTACCTTTCGTCCTTGATTTTGCCATTTGCATCTTGACACACATGTTGTATTTTAAATCATAAAAGAGGGATAGTAAGTTATGCAGTTAACGAGAGTCTAGAAGGTTCATTGAATATTTAATAATATAAGATATGAAACTTCAACAACAGAACTGGCTTCGGGGCCACCAACGCTAATATTTTCTTCTTATAGTAAGTAAGTAAGTATACTGAAAGGAAAAAGAAACGTTAAAATTTTTTGACCGCATGACCGAAAATTACGAAAATTGGTCAGATGAGAAATTTAGTTACTATACACCAAATTAGTGTTCAGAATTACTCAACCGTAAAATGCATGACGTCACGTAGGGAAAGCGCTAAAAAGCCCAAAACACGTACAGTTTGATGACGAATAGTTTGATGACGACTAGTTTGTCATCAAATCTTGTTGCAACATTTGAAGCACCTAAAGTATGCAATTGTTTTTTAATATTTAGAGACGATATGAATTTCTTGCAATAGCAGTACAGTTTACGGAAATTCAGTTGGGTCTGGTTTTCAAATTGCCTTATCAATGAAAAAGGCAACAACGGGTAACTAAGTAGTTTCTTGTAAATTTTCCTCCATAAAACTTGTTACCCGTTGTCATAGAGGGCATGGAATGGTTTTCAATCAACAGTGACGATGACGTTATCGTGAAACAGAGTTGTGTTACGAGCGGTTTATTCGTCCTGTCATCTCTTAAATCGCCACCTTAATACCACAAAACTGCCTTTTAAACAGTAGACTATATATTATAATCATTACATTCACACGAAAAATGAAAGAAAAAAAATCCGCAATTTGGTTTAACTTAGTGTTGTTATCCTCTCACTGGCGCATGCGCGCGTCGTATGACTAATTTTGGGGCGTTGTTACCCAAGCCCAATATAGACAGCGTTTAAAAATAAACACTCTGATGACTTCCATGCATAGGAGAAATAAGGCTCGAGACAAATATACGGGAGAGACATTAAAGATGATGAGAGTTTTCGATTTTTACTTTTGGGGGGTATCGTCATATGAGCTTCAATAACTCGTGAATTATTAAACAAAATCAAATGGGATTCTGGTTTTATCTTTTTGAAAGATGATTTTAAAAGTTAGAAAGGAATACTGAAAAATATTAAAAGAAAAATAAATTAAATTCACCTCAAAAGTTTACCCTGCGTTTCTTTTTCCTTTCAGTATAAATTATCAATTATAGTGACATGTGTATTGTTACTGTAACAGTAATACAATATATTTTACAAGAATAATCTTAGTTTCTTAATTACACCCGGCCCAAAGGACCTATATGTCACTGTTAATATTTACACAATTTACATGTATATATCCAATGGCACATAATGAAGATAAATGATATTAAAATGTTTTCTTTGTGAAGTTCTGCCGAGTTTTAAAAGCATCAAATATAAAGTTTTACAGAATATCTAGAAAATATACATCAAATAAATGAAAAGAATGACAGATCTGATAAATTCTTAAATCCTATTTTACGAAAGAAGTCTATTCTTTTAATTTCATATAATTTGCAGAGTAATAAAAAATGTTTTCATTTTCAATTTCATTATTGTTACATGACTGGCAAATTCTATCTTGGGATGGCTCAGATTTATAATGTCCAGTTTCAATTCGGAGTTGTAATACACCGCAATGAAACATTGCCATGGCTGATCTTATCGGTTTTGTTAATTCAATAATAACGTTATCCTCCAATTCGTATTGGTTTTTGAAGAGACGGTAAGTACTAAGTTTGGGAACTTTTTGTAAATCTTCAAGCCACTGTGTTTTAATCTGATCACAAAGGAGTCTTTCGACAAGTTCTAAGCTGCATGTTGATAAGTTTGTGTATATATCCGGCATATTCAGAGAATCAAAAAGTAATTTAGTTTTTAAATACATTTCGTTCTGTTGTTTTGGTCCTTTTGCAAATTGTAGTAGTGTTAATATATATATATAGCCGATATTAACGCACTTTGAAAAAAAAAATTATTTTTGAAAGCGTTAATTTGGTCCCAAATTTAACGCACTTTGAATTTTTTTTTCAAAGTGCGTAATTTTTCAAAGTGTGTTGTAACATACGACATATGCAATATTACTACATTTTCTTTAAATAAATACCACAAAAAGTGTGGGGGACCAGCCTTTCGATGAACTTTTCCTATAGTATAAGTCTTGTTGGGGAAAAAAGTGGAGGAGGCACCCCCACCCCTGTTGCTCCCTCCCCCCTTCTGTTGCTACGAGCCTGTCATTTATTATAATTACCATCGGAATATCAATTTCTTACATGTATTACATGAAGTTAATCTGACATCAAAATACATAAATGGACATATTTGATGTCTATTCAACATAGCGAAAGCTTGGAAACATTTCGTCAAAAAGAAAGTATTTTGAGAAGATAGTAAATAGTTTCATTAAGGTCAAGATCTAGTAAATAACTTGAGACTTCTTTTTTTGTTGCTAGATCCATTATGACGTCATAATCAATTTCAACTTTCTTTTTCCCGTACTTTACGACTTTAGCAGAATTATGTAGAAAATAGGGTATTTTCATGACATTCAATTTGAAATCATATGAAAAGTAAACCGGATACCTATATTAAATTTGATATTGATTTAAAGAAGAGGCCATGAACATACTAATTACCGTTCCTGAGAGACTGTAGGCAATCTGGATACATTTCCTTTGTCGAATATGAGAAAAACTCCCAAATTCTTGACTGGTTTTCTTAATTTTTCATTGAAAATATCAGTTTAAAATACAGTTTTTCATCTTGTTTACTTACAAATTATGCCCCGAAACACCTTATCTGACCAATTTAATGTTGTAAGACATCATTAAAGGAATTTATTTCTCAAGTTTGATAAATCTGTAGGCACCTTTCATTTACTAGATCTTAACCTTAAAAGCAACAAAAATGATGAGGTTTTTGACCGTCACGGAGCAGCAGATATCGATGCAATTTTGTGTTATACTGGGGAAGAAATCCAGAATAAACTCTAAAAATGTTAAAGGAATAAAAAAATGTCACAAGTAAGTCTTGCATGTATTTATAGATGGTACAGGAGCCTCATTTATCCGGACGCTTTGGTAACTGAGTGACAGAGACACTGTATCGGACGAGAGCAATCTGAGATACGGTATATCTGGAAAAATCTTAACAAATATTTTAAAAGTTGGAACGTCATGGAAAACGATAGATGTATCAAAGTTGCTGATCTTGTGAAAACACCGTTAAGTGGTAAAAGAAATTAAAACATTGACAAACGAAGTTAAACAATCAGAACAATTATTGTTTAAAAAATAAATGCCAACTGCTAGAAAATGTTTAAATAGATGATTTTAACCTTACTCTATCAAAAATTTGTTATAGTAATTTTTAAGAAATTCTTGACGCAATTTTACCATTACATTGCCGTTAAGTATGCTCCGTGCATAGTTACAAATCATGTTGATTTTAAAATAAATAAAGTGATTTATATGAAATATAGAAAGGAATTAAACTTCACACATCAACAAAACAATTTTACACATCATATTGTGCTTATTTTAAATTAATTGAAAGTATTATAAAAAAGATTGACATCGTCCACAACTTTTCGAACAAGCCTCGTATAATGTAAAAAAAAACTACTTTATATAATATATTATTCCCAGTATTACTAAATTAGCATAAAAATAGTGCCACATATAATGAAAATAACACTGTATATAATGTTCATTCCTCATATAAGACATTCCCGGCGTTCCATAGTTAATTGTCACATAATATTGTCTTTCTTCCATTGCTCTCCCTTTGTTTTTCAACACAACAGGCTTCCTTTTTCAGAATGTTTAAACGTCCTTCTATACTTTAAAACAGTTTGCGTTTTCTAATAAGGGTCAATAGAACGTTAAATTGAACAGGAAAAAAAGTTAATTACTGAGTGACCATAAGCAAGGAAGTAAATACACCATGAAAATACATTTAAAGTACATGTATATATAAATACTTGAATTCATACGACCATTATTTCAATGAAGAACTGTCGAGGAACTTCAAAACAAAATGGGGTTATTATATCATTTTCTTAAATCAGTTATAACTAGTTCTAATTGTAACGGGGACCGTTACAGATGTTCCCCAAACGCTCCCCAACTCCCTTTTTGTGCAAATTTCCTTTAAAACTTTTTTTCAATATGCTTAGTATCGCAGGATTTCATAAAAGAATTTTAAAAGCTACAATGATATCAACTTTTTGTCATTTAACGCATTGTTCGCAAACGCACGTGCATGCACATGCAAGGTAATCATGATATGTTGTCTAAACCATTAACATATCTTTATATTCCAGAAATCAATAAAAAGTCATAAAAATATAAATTTTACCGTTTTTCAAACACATTGTTCATTTTACGCATTGCGTGTGCGCATGTGCATGCAAGCACGTCCTTGCATTCAATTTTGATAGCAATATCATGTAGGAATCCATAATACCTATTTATATTCTAAACTTCATCCTGTTTTGTTGAGAAACAAGAAAGATATAGGAATGTAAAGTTCCAGCCAATCAGATTGCAGCACACGTGGATTTATGTGCTTTCATGATAACTCTTAAAGTCTCTTATATATCATGCGGTAGATCTTCATAATATGTGACTAAGTTCAAAATTTCAAAGGATTATGACGTAAAACAAGAAAGATATTGAGACTTTAGTTTCAGCCAATCAGAGCACAGCGCACGTGCATGCACGTAAGATCTTGCAATTTTGACCATGTCGTCTTGTCCATACTACTACTATATTCATGCATTGTGAGTTTCAAAAAATTCCATCAAGAGATAGAAAAGTTACGGCTTCATCCATTATCTTGGTAATTTCACATGTTTCACGTGCGCTCTTTCCAGCACACGCGCATGTACGTGCTTTCATGAATATATTATATATCATGCTGTAGATCTTCATATTGTGTGACTAAGTTCAAAATTTCAAAGGATTATGACGAAAAACAAGAAAGATATTGAGACTTTAGTTTCAGCCAATCAGAGCGAAGCGCATGTGCATGCGCGTGAGATCTTGCTATTTTGACCATGTCAACACGTCTATACTACTAATATATACTTATATTATGAGTATCAAAGCATATAATCAAAAAATAGAAAAGTTACGGCTGTATCTATTATTTTGGTCATTTCACGCGTTGCACGTGCGCGCTCTTGCAAGCACGTGCGCGCAAAATGACCTTCGTTCCGCAAATCTACATAACATGCCTACTAACCCTAAAAAGGTTTCACCTAAGTCGGACATGTAGTTTACAAGATCATTCGCGGAAAAGATTTTCCCAGGAAGAAGAAAAATAATAATAATAATAATAAGAAACAGAGTAAAAACAATATGTTCCCCAACTTCGTTTGGGGAACATAATTACTGTATTCTACGAAGTTGGAACGTCATTCCCATTCTGTTCCGTTGATGTAAGTATAGTGTATATGACGTTGATACAATCATAGTTTTTTCTTGCTTAATTAGAAAAACGAGGGTTGTCCAAAAAGTTCGTGGACAATAGCGTTTTTGTCAAAATCAATGGTTTATGATATATTATTCATGAGGTTGTTATAAATCTAGCCCCGTCTGACTGGGTTGTGCAGCCTGTGTATATGAGGTGTTTATATTGATGACGCTCGTAAGTTAAAGTGCATATATTGGTTTTTTTTTTTTGAAAATGAAATTATTTATGGTCTACACATAAATATATTTGCATACAATAGGGAGTGTGGCATTATAATGAAAAATAACGTGTGTCCATGAACATGTGATAAAAAAAATTAGAATCCATATTTTTGACGTTAATATCATGAAATTAGTGTTTCATCAGATTTGCCCATACGGTTTGCACATATAAAGCATTTACGACTATAATGTTCATAATATATAGTGCGCATTGAATTCAATTTTTGAACATTTACTAAATCATGGTCTATATTAAGATATTACTATACACTTTTGCCATTGCAAACTTTGTAAAGAATATGAAGCATTTGTTCACGAAATTTTGGACAACCCTCGGACATTTAAATTTTCGAAAACTGACGTTTTTTCATACGTATATCTAGGTTATTATATATAAAAACTGAATTGTAAACGGATTTTCCGTTATTTCCCAATCATGACAAAGAGCACACGGAGGGTGTGACCGGTCGGCAGGCAGGGGATGTTTACTCCTCTATGGCACCTGATCCCACCTCTGATGTTTTGGGGGTCCGTGATTGCTCTGTTTCTTTAGTATTGTAAAATGGACATTTGAGCTTGAATACTGTTCGTTATTTCCATGTATTCCATAAATGAAAAATTGTAGTTTTGTTCTCTTTGAAAAAATATTTTTACTATGCTTGTTTTCTTGAATTTGATTTTGTTTTCTAAGTGAAATAATGATATTTCATCATATTTTCAAGCGGAACATTTGCTGTTCTGGATATTACTGGGATCCATCATCAAATAAGTGTACAGGTATGAATTAACTACTCCAAGCGTCATTTAATTTTGCAATGTTATTTTTAAAAAGAAAAGTTCTTAAAACTTAATTTTGCTTGAAAAGCTTGTAGAGTAGGGACCTTTGGTATAAATTGTTCTGTACTATGCCCATATCCGTCGTATGGAGTTGAATGTCAGTCATACTGTGGGTGTAGGAAACAGGATTGTCATCATGCATACGGATGTCGATATGATGGTATTATTTCAGAATGTATGTTTTATTGCATTTCTTTTTGGCCATTTTTTAAAATCTCAGTCTTAACTTAAAATGCTATACACAATTTCAAAAAAAAAATATTATAGTAAATTTTCATTTTATATAGTGTTTAGCATTCATTCTAGCTTTCTACAACCATCTTTATTTTTTGGATACTTTATTTCGCAATATTATTTGATTTTTCAAATGAAAATAAACTATATACGTTTAAAATTGTTGATGTTTATTACATGTATAATCATCTTCAGTTCTTATATAATTTTATTTTTTTAACAATAAAACTTTATTCTTGCACAGTAAAATCTGTAAGCAATATTGGTACGCCAAGCATTGATTCTTCAAAAAAAAACATTGGCACCAACGAAATATCTGGACGCAGGTACAATCAAATTAATATGTTATACAAAACTTTTATTTGCAGGCAATTCATGAAGTGTTAGGTATGTGTTAATTTCGAAAATTTAAATAATTACAACATTTTTACAGTGCAGGGCATGTCATCACGATAACTTATGAGAGAAAACTATAATGGACAAAAAATATATAATTCAAGGTCTGTTTTTTCAGCATAAAATTAAGTTTCTTCTCAATGATAGATAGCTGATACATGTATATTAAACCGGATGTCATGGGCTTATGCCAGGGTAAGCATGCGCGAGAATACTTGAGAGTTTGCCAATGCTTCTCCAGAGGATTCAGTTAGACGTGTTAGAGCTGGGCGTAAAACACCCTCTGGTGAGACATTGGAGAGTTTGCCTGTAAAACAACTTCCCGCTGGAACAACCCGCTCTTTTCGAATTAGAACATGCCATTCATTGGCAATGTGCACATCGTATTTTTGTATTCTTTGGCGTAACCAAGATCCTATTTTTACTTTTATACATATATCCGTGTACACAAACTAAATAATATTGTTCAAACATTTCAAACAAAGAACATGTATATAGATTAACAGCTTGGACATGTTGAATAAATTCAACTACTACTTTTTGAAAAGTATTCTTTACCATATTTACCGACATTAGTTTTGTTCATCAAGGTTAAGTTAAGTCAAGTCTAGGCGTCACACCCGTGCTTGCAAGGCCAAATAGCCTTTCTTTGTACACACGTGCGATAAAACAGTCAATCGCGTCTTAAAGGTTCTGAGAACACCTCTCTGGCGAGCTCGGAAAATCACGTTGATTTACCGAAAGATGTGATTAGATATGAAGTTTATTGACCATTCAGTTATTGAATTGCTTGATTGATCAATTAAAAAAACAGCAAAAACTCATACAAAATGAATCTTTTTGTGTTTTTAAATTGATCTAGCTAATAGATAACCTAGAGCATCGCTTTAGATAACTCGCGACCCTCTGAAATTTTCGGGAAGTATTTCAATATAAATTTCAATGTCTTCGAAGCGATATACGAAAATAATCATTAAATATTACTGGTAAACAGGATATGCTGAAAACATTTTTATCTATTTTGGTCAGTCTACTTTTTATTCTATTTAACGCACTTGTTATTATAATCCAAACAAACCATGTGATATAGTCAATATTTACGAGTAACTTTTTTTTATTTGTTGCAAAAGGTCTTGCTTGTTAAGAACAATTATTACTCTTTTATTGCCAGTAAGTTTTATCTTGAACACGAAAATTATTGCAACAATTTATTTTTACTGTTAGTATATTCCTTATTATCTCTTTTAGAAAATGCTACCTTTGACGTGAATACGACTCAAGAAGAAATGAAAACAGATAAACAATCGGCGACTATAAAGACTGTCCAACTTGAAAATAAACACACAACTTTGAAGCATCAAACAGCAGATAACCGGAAGTCTAAAGATCCATTATTTATTTTCACTTTCATTTTCATAATCTTAATCGTGCTGTTTTTCATCATTTCTGGTTCCATCTTATTTGTTGTAAGACGTCGGGAAATGAAATACATGTATGTAAGTCCTGTTTATAACAGAGACCCTCCAAATGAAATGCCTATGAAAACTAATTTACTTGAAACCACTGTATAGAGAGAGAGAGCAAATGAAAAGTCATAGGAGGAAATCCATGCGATCTAAATATTTTAATGATTGTTTTAAAGTCAACTCATGGTCTGCTTGTAACTTTTAGTGTTGCAGCCGTACATTTTTACTTTTCACGCTAATTAGCAAGTTGTTTTCGTATGTTAAATAACTTTAAAGGAATCACTGTCCTAAACAAATATATATGTTTTTGCTGCTGTGCATAAATTTGTTAATGAATCCTCCTGTAGATTTTAAATTGTTGTGTTACTAACGAATGTTTCACTTGTGTAACTTTTTTGGATTTATATTCCTATGTACCACATGTATTTTAATTGCATGACATGTTATATTTAAGGAGAGGAACTTGTTTCCAATCCTTTTGCTTTATTCAATAAACTATGTTTAAAATAAAAAAAAAAACTGCATGTCCTGTTTGTTGGGTATGCTAGGACATCCACAATAGCTGGAAATGTTAGATAAATCACAGAACGGGCAGTAAATGAAATAAAATTGTAAATATGAATTTTGAAAATGCAACTTACCTGTGGCAATACCTTTTCCAAATATACATGTACTATGATTTTTACTTTGTGATCTTGACCTTGAAATTGGACCTACTTTTTCAAAACTTTTAACATTGCTTTTAACTAATCACAACATTTGAAAAAGAATGGATATGGCTTTCATGTTACACTTGTATATTACATGTGATAGTATATTGTTACGGGGTTTTGTTTGATTTCTTACTTCTTAGAAGATGTTGCATTATTCAGAACCAAGTGAGCCAACAGACTGATTATTTAACAAAAAATCATGGTTTATATACAAACCTGTTATGTTTAGGAGGTCCGTTTGTGCTCTGCTCCTATTTTGTATTGACTTTTGAGCTAAAAATAAAAAACTGTTCGTTGTCTCCTTATTTTTCAATATTGACTTAAAAGTAATAGAAACACTTTAACATTGTTTGTGGCTGTAATATTTTCTTAATTTAAATATTTGACAAGCAGATGTTCTACATTAAGTTATTTAGTGTAAACACACAAATTTTAAAATTATAATTTACAATGTTCACGAATATGCTTACTTACAAGTATTCAAAATAGGCTATAGCCTGTTAGCTACTCATGGTATTGATCGTGTAGTTTGATATTGATTCTATTCATAACACATACAGTAATTATATCTTAAAGTTCATATATAAAAAAAATACATAAAAACTTTCAGTCTCTGTCCCCAGGTGCTTAAAACTATTACCGATTCATGTTTGGAGGTACTTCAGGAATGCTTTATTTATGATTAGTCAATAAAAAGTACAAGGCTTTAAAGATTTTATTTTCCTATCATTTATCTTCAATTATCAGTAATTATTAATATTCTACGTAAATTAATAAAAAGATAGATGTTTATAATCTGTTCCCGCGATCTCAAGTGAAAGTCCATTATCGAATCAATTAAAAATAAGTGTACGTTTCTGTATATAAATTGTGTACAAAACTTCTGAAGATAACATAACCAGAAAAATAAGACATGAGATACATCTCAGACACAGGGAAAATATTAATGCTGTTGGTAAGTATTTTTTTAATTACATGTACATGTACTTTTTATTATTAATTATCTTTCTGTATGATCTGTTATGATTCTTTTTTAAATAAAGATAAAGTGCTGAATTCAACCAACTGAAAAAAAAATATCCACCTTATGAAAAAATGCAAAAACACAATTGTTAAATTTCCATTATTTATTTTATCTATTCTTTATAATAAAAGAAGATAACTGTTGAGCTTTTATAGCCATTTTCTTTTCAAAATTGCAGTCATAGCTACGGAATTTTTGAAACATTTATGAGCTTTATATCTCAAAATAGCTTCATAGTAAACAAGTAAAATTGATGAAAAGCATCGAATCGGCCGCAAACAAAATTTAGCATTAAAAAAAATCTTTCACAATTTTAAAAGCATCCATGCAAGGAAAGCGCGTCAAGATATTTAAAGGTGAAAAAGTTGAATCATTTTTATTTCAGACTGTCAGGAAAACGTTTTTCTGGCATGTAAAATATCAAAATCGTAAAAAAAACAAAAACAAGAAAACGTAAGATTTTTCGGACTATTTGGCATGAAAAAATATCAAAATCGTAGAAAAGCCAGGAAAACGTCATATTTTAAGGACTTTTTGGCATGTGAAATATCAAAATCGTAAAAAAGGCAGGAAAACGTCAGATTTTTCTGACTATTTGCAATGTAAAATATCAAAATCATAAAAAAGCCAGGAAAACGTCAGATTTTTCGGACTAGCTGTCTTCAAGCCAAAATGAATAATTTTAAAAGAAAATAGACATTTTGCCGCATTTGCTCATAAATAGATTCATCAATGTAAGAAAATAAGACAATGATGAATGATGAGAATTAATTGAAAATGATCAAGGTCAAGAGAAACCACGTGCTGATACCCTGGATCTTGGTCACGTGATAATGCCCATGGTTTCTGCACAGTAGGGCTATGTTACATGTAAAAGAAGCCAATGCAAAATGTAGAAAACATATCTTTGTACTGTGTCATTTGCAGCTGTAGAGAATATTCAAACAGTTTTTACTAGTTTGAAAACCTTTTCAAATTTTATTCATCATGCGCTTTTACCACGTCATTATTATCCGGAAAAATCATGACGATTTCCCTTCATATCTTACACACTCCCAGGATGGGGAGTATATATATTGTAAACTCTTTTTATATAATCATGAATTATCAATTATCTGATTAAAAAATGATAAATAAATTGAGATATATATATATAATAACAAAAATTACTTAATTTAAAACAAGTTTTAAAAATATATTACTCATAAATTTTACTTGTGATCATTTAAGAATTATTTTACTGACCTGATAAAAGATGACGTCTCATTTCCGCATGTGCACTTTCTAACACAACCAAAAATAAATCGGACGCTGCAGCGGCCGATAATAAATCTGTAAAGGTACAATTTGGTTTCAAATATAAATCGGAAATGGACAACATACAATTTTCATTAGTTTAGTTAGGTGGTATTTACAATAATGCAATTTAGTGCATCACCATTAAAAAAAAAATATTTAATTTCTCTACATGTATTACCTGTAAAAAAAAAAAGAAATCATTAAAATGGGCTTTACAACAAAATCCAACATACAATTCTTAGAAATAGATTCTATTTGGAATCATGTCATTGTTTCGTTTGTTTATCTTAGGTCGCACTGACGATCACAACATGCCGTGGTAATCCCTTTGGACATGGGTTTTCGGATGAATATGACGACTGGTCAGACGTTAATGTCTTTGGTGAAGACAATGCTGGCGATTTTGGTGTTGACTTAGGCAGTGGCTTTGGAGGTCCAACTCCTGGAGGTTTCGGTGGTTTTGGTGGTTTTGGCGGTTTTGGTGGTGACGGAGATGGCAACACCGATGGTTACGGTGATGACAAAGGCGATGGTCATGGCGATGGTGGTGGTGATGATGGCAAGGGTGATGATGATGGCGATGGTGGTGGAGATGGTGGTGGTGATGATGGCAAGGGTGATGGTGATGGTGGTGGTGATGGCGATGGTGGTGGAGATGGTGGTGGTGATGATGGCAAGGGTGATGGTGATGGTGATGGTGATGGCGATGGCGATGGTGGTGGAGATGGTGGTGGTGATGATGGCAAGGGTGATGGTGATGGTGGTGGTGATGGCGATGGTGGTGGAGATGGTGGTGATGATGGTGGCAAGGGTGATGGTGATGGTGGTGGTGATGGCGATGGTGGTGGAGATGGTGGTGGTGGTGATGGCAAAGGTGATGGTGATGGTGGTGGTGATGATGGCAAGGGTGATGGCGATGGAGATGGTAATGGAGATGGTGATGGTGGCGGAGGCGGTCCAGGCGGTAATTTCGCCGATTACATTAAAGGTATATTTGGAGATAAGTCTTCTGGAGACTTTGGAGGTGGTTGGCAAAACGTAACAAGTGATGAATTGTATTCTGGAGGAAAACAAGACATTAAAAATGGATCTGACATCGTCGTAGATGGAAATGTTGATCAGAATCAATTTCACATTAGGTACTTTAAACTTATTCTTTAGATAAAAGTATACAATTAATTTTGTTAAAATAATACCTCTAACCATTACTGGTATATGACTAGTACCATATTAAGAGAAAGAAAAGCATTCATCGCTGACTCAGAAGAAAAACTTTTTTAATTCCTTCCTTTTACTTCATTTTTTTTAAGAAATATGTCTAACGGATGATTGAAAATTCTGAATTGTCTTTTGTATCAGATGTTCTCTTTTTATGCTTTCTCTTATAAAATCTGATACACTGAGAGAATCTGATGATTTCAAAATTACGTAAATATCCATATAAATATTCATCAAATTAATTAAGGTTTGAATCAATACAATTCTCATTTATTACTCGTTATCCCAAATTAGACTCTTCATTTTTCTTAATTGAAGACAAAACTGTACATGATAAAACATATTTTAACTAATCATAAATCGATATAGAAGAGTACACTGTACAATTGACCTAAACCCTCACTGGATAAAGAAAACACCACCCGAGAATTTGAATTACACTGCTACTATATGCGGTACAGCAAAACTCGGTTATAACGAAGTCAATGGGACCTATGAAATCACTTCGCTATATCCGTAATTCGTTATAACCGTATAAGAAATTCATTAAATTTAAATAGCTCTGGGGATCTAAGATGACTTCGAGATATCCGTGAATTCGTAATATCCGTGTTCGTGCTAAACGAGTTTTACTGTAGAAGCTGTGTATCATTTGAAACCAAGATCATGTGTTGCCCCATGCAGGTTCTTGCCATAGCCATCAACAGGTGTGCTGATCTTTTATCGAAAATGACCAAAGTTAAACACAAATCGATTCATTAACCACGTGTGCATTTGCCTTTATTGATGCTTTACAACTTTAGATCAAATAAGGTGTTTTGAGCATAATTTGTAGGTAAACGTTAAATATTTGCAATGAAAAATTAAGTGAAAATATTATCCAAAGGGAGTAGAACAAATAAAACAAACAAAAACTGATTCATTACTTACTTAAATCGTTATGAGCAGTTTAGAAATGTAAACTTTATGAACAGTCTCTGAACTTTGACAATATATAAAAATCTTTGAATCCATGGCATGAAAAAAAAAATGAATTAAACAATTTGTTTGTTGAAAATTGAATCTTAACAATTAACAATTCACAACAAAATAAAGTTTATGATAGTAAGCGCAGTATATATTAGATATTTATATATCCGCTTGTTAATTTATTCGATCTACGAAAAAATTCTACTTATTTTAAAACGCCACAACTTACCGGTGAGCTGCAAACTGTGGAAGTGTATGCCTCAATTAAAGCCTTTAAGCGACGGCGTTCTTTTCATCAAGCGTTTGCGACTTATTTGTATTCAATGCACACGTCTACTGGCGTCATTGCGGAGTGAGGGATCTTTTCAGTGCCCGCACGTACTGCAACAAGGGACCTCGGTTCCTACCGGGGAAAAAGTTTGAATGATTGGGGTGTATAAAAGTTATGTTTAAAATATTTTTCTTTAAGAACTTTTACATACTGCATGTCTAATATACTCACAAAATATATCTTTTCAGTGCCCTGTTTCAATTAAAATTATCAAAAGGGTTAAATTTCTGTGGGTTCAGAAAAGACAAGAAGCGAGTTTTACCCAATCCCGATCAACAACATCTATTGACGACGTCAGCCAAAGGAAACTTCAATTACAATAAATTCATGTTCAACGCTCCATCTAGAGGGAAAAGATCCGACTCAAAAATGACAAGGTAATCTGCCTCTACTCAATTGCATTTGTAGAGTGTGATTTAGTTAATTTTCCGATTAATTGAAATCTTTAATTCAATTCTTTATTTTAGAATACGGCTGCGAATCATGAAGATTTCGAGTCAAAAATATTTCATGTTTTCTGTTTATGCAAGGCTTATTTATTTGTTATATTTATTTGTTTATTTATGCATATTTAATAATCATTTTTTAAAATTTATTTTATCTATTGTTGATATATTGTTTTCGATACATTTTTTTTATTTACGCAGAAGAATACTAGTATTTAATATGTAAGACAAGTATTTCTGATATTAGGAATTTTCAGTGATGAGATAGTACACCAGATTCAAATGGTGCCTATAAAAATATTAATAGGAATCTTCCACTCGTGCAGTTAGTTTTGATTTCTATGTTACACAGTTATTAACGTTTTGACTGTATGACAAAGATAGTTTTATGACATTTAACATAATGAAGTTCTTTTCAAAAGAAAAAGTAAACGGAGCAGTGGCAGCCCCCGTGATCCACATGCCAAATGTGAGTTTTTAGATAGGATCGAGTGCAACGCAAAGTCTAAATTTCGAACTATCGATGGAAGCTGCAATAACTTGGAGCATCCATTCTGGGGAATGGCTGAAACTCCTTTAATCAGATTTATGCCCGCTGCCTATGAAGATGGTAGGTGTATTTAAGGAGGCTGGAGTCAACAAATAAACCCCTGAAATAATTATTTTCTTTAGACCTAAATTAACCTTAATTAAGTGATCAGCCATCATTTAGCAAAGAAAAATGTCACACGTTTTTGTTTATAAATTTCATCATTTTTTATCTTTATTTGGAGATCTTCTTCTAAAGGAGATCAATATAGTCTAAAAATGACCACAACCACCCAGTCCTCTTAAATCAAGCAGTTCTTTTACAATGACAAACTTAACTTGATTAATACCTGAATTTTATTTTCTCTACCTCATGATTTTTTTCAAATATCAGAGTTCATTTCATTGAAGGTAAGGGAGCACCTCGAAGTCGGGGGAAATCTGGAAGACTATTGCCAAAGCCAAGAGAAATACGACTAAAAATCCATGAGAAAAGTCTTCCAAAGCATCAGCTTCAAAATCTGAATCATTTTGCGATGTCCTTTGGACAGTTTCTCAGTCATGACATGTTGGAAAACATAAAAGCGGAAGGCAAGTTCATATTATTTGACTTCTGTTAATGAGGCTGGGGGGGGGGGGGTCAAACAACAAAATAACCACAAGATTTAACTTATTTTTTCAGATACGGTATCTTAAGCGGTCAACTATCATTTAGCAAAGAAAAAATTCATACATTTTAGTTTTAAAATTTGATCATTTTTGTATATCTTTATATGGAGCTCTTCTTCAAAAAGAGATCGAAATAGTCTGAAAATGGCTGCCACACCCTAGCCTCTTTAAAGCAGAAATATTCGTGGGTAATTACATGTATATTATGTCGATGTCATTGTTAACAATTATTACTATCAACGAAATTAAATCCCACGATGGGTATTAGTTTCAATTTATATTAAATTTGGTAACTTTGAAAACAACGAAGTAAAATGCCCATGAAACCAATACTTTAAGCAAATGTTTAAAAAAAAAAACATTTTAACATTGATTGCTTTTTGGAAAAAGACTCTAAACTTAATTCAAAGCATAAAGTTTGAATTTTACTAATTGTTTTGATTGTATTTTTATACCATTTCTTAATTCTGCAATAAGCATTCTTGAAAAGTCAAATTCTTCTAACGTGTCCATTCCTGATTAACGATTTTTAATGCTACTTTTGCAAAATGTACATCACAATTTTTAGATTTAATATTCTAAAGAAAGGAAATTTCATTGGTTGGCTGAAAAATCTTCAGGTACTTCAATAAAAAGTCCTTTACATTTAGTAATTGTTAGAAGAAAAAAAAACATATTTAAAAAATCTCATTTCAGCACCCGATGGCGAAGATCTGGAATGCTGTGGAAAACACAAACATGACCCTAACTGTATTATGCCCATTGATGTTGCTCGTAATGATCCACACTTTTCACAGTTTGGAGTGACATGTCTAAACTTTGCCAGGTCTTTCCCTAGCCCTGATCTGCATTGTGATTACGGTAATAACACGGCTTATTTTCTGAATCAAAGGAGTGTTCCATTCCAAAATAATTTATTTTGTTTGTATTCTCGCCTCTCATTGGTTGATTTCCAAAAAGGAACGCAAAACATTTTGTATTTTTTCTCACACCCCCTTTAAATATCCATGCAATCATTTCCAGTCCTCAGAAACCATGGAAAATTTCATATTTAATAAATGTACACTTTACAATTACTCGACAAAACAAACATCATGGCTGTATGTATCAGTTATTACCTCCCCTCGCTTTTTTTTTTGTATTATTGCGCGGTAAATTTGAACTATAATTTTTTTGTGTGATTATTTTAAAATTAAATTATAAGAATGACCCATATTAATTTTGTTCGCTTTTTTATAATCCTTTCGCGGATTATAAAGAATTATACTTAATAAAATTACAGTTTCGATATTTTTTCTCCTTTAAAAGCCATGATGTAACATTTACAATGACACACGACAAAATACTGTACGCAGAGTTTTTTTTTTCAATTGTAGAATTTTTGAATGACCCGAATTAATTCCTAAAAGTATTATGTTTCAGAAAATTACAGATTTCGGAACATAAAAATCAAAAAATGTCCCATTGCAAATACATGCGAAATTTTCTCTCTTTTGTGCGCAGAAAAGTTGAATATATTAATAATAAGTTTCCGTAGTTACCATGGTCTCAAGTACATGTACCCAGGAATGAATGTAAGAATGTTGTTTACATGATCGATTCAGCTAAAAATAAAAGTGGCGTGACCTTGTCATAAACGAAAACAATGAAACGGTAGATATAACCTTTATTTTTCCGTTACCAATATTGTGCAGTTTTTTATTGCTGTTTGATTGTCATATTTTCGCTATATACATTGTACTCATATTTTTGCAAGTCTTTCTCTGTATGCTATAGATATCGTAAAAGAAAGACATGCTGTTGACTCATTGTGTTACATTGAAATTACACATCATAACTTCATAAACAGAACTATGACTAGGCGAAGTTAAAATGGTACAAAATTCTTTGCAAGTACTTAAGGGCGGAAATAACACGGGGTGAAAATAACACTGTATACAGTACTTTGGAAGCATTAACATTCTTTTCTTGTTTCAGATACCAGACAACAGATTACGGAATATACCATGCCCATCGATGTCTCATCCACTTACGGTTCTAATGATGAAGACTATGAAGGACTTAGAGCAAACAAGTCGGGTAATTGAGTACATATGTATATTGCATATAAGTATTATTATGCATCGCACCAATGTCTTTCTTTTCGCATTACGTGAGAATCTGAACAATCCTTTGCACTATTTTAAAACGTTTGTTCATTGGCGGTCTTTCTGATTGCTGATAATTTAAAACCCATAAAAAATATATACATGACGACGAGTTACAAAGTATAACATAAATAATTTTACAATCGCCATGTAATTATAAATCGTAAATCGTAGTGTAATTGAATCGGTTCAACTTTTTAAGTTGTGGTACAAAATTAAAGAAAAAAGAAAACTTATTATACATCTTTATTGTTTTTTTTTGTGTGTGTGTCTTTAACTTGACTACGCCCAAGCCAATCAGTTTTAAAAAGGTCAGCCAATGAAATGAGGTGTTGTTTAACACCGATCAGAATGTTTGATTCAAATAAAGACCGAAAAAAAAACACAGTTTGGTACGATGCATCCTAAAAAAAAATAAATAATGTTAAATTTATTCACCTACAGACAAATTAATTTATCCAAAAACCTCAAAAACTAACTATCGTAGGCTTAAAAAACCTTCCACATGTGTATTGTAGGTCTACTAAGAGTACAGGAACACCCTGTTGATTATCTGGAATTGATGCCCGTGGATCCAGAGGGCAATGGAAGTGAATGTAGGCCAAAGCAATTCCAGTGTTTTCTTTCTGGTAAAGTAGTCTTAGTATTTTTTGTACAAAAATATGAAAATCAGGATAAAAATATTAAATTGATTTTTATATATCTACTTAAAATTTTATACACTTTTACATCATTCATTCTTTTTTCAAAGGAGATGGGCGTGTTAACCAAAACAGTGCTTTACTCATGCAACATACTGCATGGCTAAGGGAACATAATCGAATAGCTAGAAGACTATATTACTATAACCCACACTGGAATGACGAAAGACTATTTCAGGAGGCAAGACGAATTGTTGGAGCTCAGTTTCAACATATCACTTACAACGAATACTTGCCCATAATCCTTGGCCCTGAAATGATGACACGTTTCGATCTTAACCCAAAGCCACCTGGGGAGTACTTTAAAGGTTATGACCCCAAGGTGATGCTGATGTTAAGAGCGGGCTTTATGGTGGCTGCTTTTCGATTTGGTCATAGCATGATAAACGACAAATTTGGGTTTAGAAAATCCGACGGAAATAACACAAGGATTCCCTTGAGAAAAGATTTCTTTAATCCAGACGAACTGTATAGAAAAGAGGGCTTTGAGGGAATCGTAAGGGGTTTATATAATGAGCATTCACAAAGCGTCGACAGGTTTGTATCCGTCTTTACACATGGATAGGAATCATTCTTTCTATTGCCCCATGAAGTTTTTGAATTTATTTGTCATATTTTGTCAATTTTGAAAATAACCACATGTAATTTGCCAATTCTTCATGCGATAAGAACGCGGAACATTAACTGGCAAAATTGGAAATATATAGCTTACGTCATTTCTATCTGTAACAATCAAAACATTCAGTGATAGACAATGAAATGGGAGGGTACAATTCGACGCGGACGTGGGGAAAACATCGGATTGAAATTGCAGATCGAAATTCATTTTCAATCTACCTCGGCTACGCTAGAAGGCACTGGTTGACCCAGAAGACAAATAATTTTAATTTTGGTGCAGTTTAAATTTTTTTGTCCAATGTTTTAAATAAAGAAATATTTAAGGGACAAATATTTCATTTTTGTTTGGTAAATATATGTATATATTTGTGTTGGTAGGGAGAGAGGGGCTGAACGATTTTAAAATAAAGTTGTCCAACAGTTTTCAGTGAGAATAAGTATAAAAACTATAAAACTCATGCACTCTTATAATCCTAGAAATCAAATATATTGTCCTGTTAAGCCATGACCTGACTCGACAATTTTAACCCCCACCCCTTCTACAATCAAATATCTCCTGAAAAATAATCTTTGTCTTCTATGATCTTTCGCGTTATAAAAATTAAAAGCTAAAACTTGTATTAATGTGAACTTCAAACAATATGTATTTGGGAGTTGAAATTAGTTAATTTTTGGATCATACATTCATTCTTTGCTTTTGAAAACAGCTCAGGTGGATTGAAAATGAATTTCGACCTGCAATTTCAATCCGCTGTTTTCTCCACGTCCGCGTCGAATTGTACCCGCCCATTTCATTGTCTATCACTGTATGTTTTGATTGTACCAGATAGAAATGATGTAAGCTATATATTTCCAATTTTGGCAGTTAATGTTCCGCGGTCTTATGAGGTATCAACCAAACATTTATTCCAACATATTGACTTGATCCTATGTCAATTAGAATCCCGTTACCTTGCTAGATCTCCTGAAGCATAATTTTTACTAAAAACTTTAGATTCAAATCAGAGGAAGTAAGCAACCATTTGTTTGAAGAACATGGTAAACCAGAAACAGCAAATGACCTCATATCAACCAATATCAACAGAGGGCGTGACCATGGCGTACCTGGTTACATGGAGTACAGGAGAATGTGCAAGCTACCCACATCAGATAGTTTCTGTGGCCTCATTGATCACACGAAAGACGTGATTGATCATCTGAAGCATGTATATGAGTATGTATAGATTTTTTTTTCTTTGGTTAAAATGTAAAGACAAAATGATATTTGATATACGAAGAAGACATATTAATATATTTTTTTGTAGCAGTTACATGTAAATGGCATATTATCTCAAAAAGGGAATTGCAGAGTGCATTTAAGATATCCAAAGCAATGTAGAGTCAAAATAAATACTTTTAAGTCGTAAGATTTATTTACTCATGAAACGTATTATTTACTTCGTTATCAATTTCAATAAAAAATCAATGATCATTATTACAGATGTGCATTACAGGTGAAGAATTCATTTCCTATTTACTATGATCTAATGTTCTTGTAGACATGTAGAGGATATTGACCTCTTTACTGGTGGGGTGACAGAGGAACCACTTCCGGGAGCGGTTGTTGGGCCAACATTTGCCTGTATTATTGCGCTTCAATTTAAAGCCCTGAAGTTTGGTGACCGCTTTTATTATGAAAATCATGATTACCACACAAGGTTTACGATTCACCAACTTAATGAAATCAAGAACGTAACACTCTCCCAAGTCCTCTGTAGAAATTCAAAGATAGGAAGGGTTCAACAAGATGTTTTTAGACATGGGTAAGTGTTCTTGTGTAAAGAATATTTTCCTAACATAGTTTTTTATGGAAGAGTTAGAACAAAAAAAGTACGAGATTTTAGGATAACTCAGTAACAACTTTCAACATGCACAGGTTTTATAAATTACGTGTACTTCTTCATACCTTACACCTTACATTTACAAGCTACATGTAACTAGACTTAAAAAAAAATCGGGGAAAAATCTTTCTTAAAACAAACGATATTGAATGCTTGTGCAATTAACGAAGTATTAATGAAATATATGGAGATACCGAAAAGTATTCAAGCTTCAAAGTGAAGAAATCAATATAGGGGGCAGAGCAAGCATGGACCTCTAAAATATCGGAGGTGGGGTCGGGTACTATGGAGGAGTGAACATCCCATGCCATTATCCCTTGCTGAATGTATGATTTCTTTATTATTAATAGCACCATGTCCCTATTTTGTCAATTTGTGTTACAGTCAAAACTTTAATGAACTTAAAGTTTAATATTTTATTAACAGTTAAATTGATAATTTTGATTTTACCCAACAAATACCCAAATTTAGAAGTGTAAAATGATTTATTTTTCCGATTGGCTGAAGTGAATTGCTCGTCGATTGACACCAAAATTGATTTTATTTTCTGGACTGAAAAATTGACATTTATTTACCTCTAGATCTACACTTAAATATAGGTAAAATGTATCAGTAACTGAAGTTATTCAAATTCTTGTGTTGTTTTACAACATCAAAATGATTTATTGTTTAAAATGATTGCTTATTCTAACGATTATGAGTGGTAATTCTTGCAAAACGTATCTTAGCAGAAAATATTAGGTTGGTATGGTAATCAATATTTTGACTAAAAAAACTTCTGGAAAAGAACAATTTTGTGTAAAATTTTAAGAAACTGTAGTGCATGTATATAACAATTTCTTTTTATACTTAAATTTAAACTTGAATAGCAAGAAAAAGACAAAAAAATGATGAAATTTCTTTTAAAAACAATCCAATTGTTGTGAGATTTGTTGTTATATCTTAAGTGAACATAATGACGGTAATAAGCATGAAATATTTCTTGTTGATACAAAATGTATTTAATATTTTCCTGACTTAAAATATTATACAATTAATGCAAATAAAATATTTTGTCTTTTCTACAGTTGCTGGATTAGGTATTTAGTAAACAAAAATACACATTTGACTTCAAGATAAAAGGGTGTTTTGAATAAAATAAGCTGCTGGAAATGATAAGATATAGATTATATTTATAAAATGTATATTATTGTATTATAAAAAAAATTATATACTATATATTTCATTACTTACCTTTCAGATCACCTGAGGTGAATTGTTCATCCATTGCAACCGACATTAATTTTTCTTTTTGGAAGGAAACCCGCATACCCCAAACCTAATCATAGATCATGTATTGATGTCTATTATTCGTTTGTTATGTATTTTACAGCATAAAAATGACATGAAATTAGAATATCTTTTCTTATGTTTTACCACTTAAAGTATCTTTGCAAGATTTATTTAAGAGGAAAAGATCAGAAAATGTTAGAACGGTCTTGGTAATTTTTAGATCATAAACCTCCTGGATGGGAACATTTTTGTGCGAAATTACAGAAATTTTATTAACTTTCAGGTATATTTAAATTGAATGAATTATTATGTACGGTGAAAAAGATCACGTTTTATATATTCAACTCAATCTGTTTCTTAACCTCTGCAGCCCTTTAATTAAGCAAAAGAAAAATATTTGATGTTTTAATAAAAAAAATCTAAATTTACAATCTTATTTATATAACATCTCAGAAATCAAGATATAATGAAGGCTTATAAGTCATCACACAAGATCTATTATCTCTGAGTCCCGCCCTTTTTAGCTCACCTGAGCCGAAGGCTCAAGTGAGCTTTTCTGATCAAAATTTGTCTGTTGTCTGTCGTTGTCGTCGCTTTCGTCGTTAACTTTTCACATTTTTACTCAAGCCCTAGAGGGGCTTGAGTTATCTAAAACGATGCTAGGTCATCGATTTACTCAGTTTACAAACACGGAAACATATTATTTTTGTAGATAAAAATATTTCTAGAAACAAAAATGAAACTTATGTTGAAAACGTCTGTATATTCAAAGATATTAAGTGTTAAATGTCGGATTCTATCATATGGCGAATGAAAAATGAGTGAAGCTCCGCAGCCGCAACAGTTTCTATACAGAGATTTCGCGCATTTCTTCGCGTAGGAATCTCAGGTAACTTTTACAGTCGCCGACAAAGCATCTTTGGACGAGTCCACTGGTTACTCTCAAAGGTGACGCAGGTTATCCCATCGATAGATTCTGCAATTGTATAATTGTGCCCCCAAACTGAAATTGTTTCTCGTGGGCCTGCAAATGATGTGCTATTTGAGTGACAGTAAAATAATGGTACAAAATTAATGTTAAATTCTCACTCGTACGGTTTTTTTTTTAAATTTTAAAAAATCTTACTATCTTCAGCTTTGGTAACGGAATATATATAACTTCGATTCTTTTTTATTGATCATGCGTACGGAATATGTATTGGACATGCCGCACAGCTAGATAAACCCGTAGTCACGTGGGATTTTTGGATCCCCCCCCCCTCTCCCTCATCCACTCTGCTTTTCTACAGGCTTGTAACAAGCTGTTTGGATTGATGTATACTAAATGTTGTGAGGAAGTGACTTTTATATCCTAAAACCGTATAATATGAGGATTATTGAGTTCAATCTTCTATTGAATAAAATACATGTTCATAAACAATTCATATATTTTATGTACATGTAATTTATTCAGCAGAAGATTGAACTCACTAGCCCTCATCTTATACCATTTTAGGATATTAATGACACTTCCTAGTTGACTTTCTAAGTTTGTTTTGTCAGTATATTCTTGTTATCTTTTTCTCAAAAACCAGTGGGCCAATTTCAACCAAACTTGCCACAAAGTATCCATGGGTGAAGGGGATTCAAATTTGTTCAAATGAAGGTCCAAGCCCTCTTCCAAGGGGAGATAATTATGAATAAACTCATGTGAAATCTTCTTGGGTAGTGTAGATTCGAGTTTATTCAAATCATTACCCCCGTGGGAAGGGTGGGGCCAAAAGGCCTGATCAAAGTTTTACATAGGAATATAGAGGAAAAATCTTCTTCTCAAGAACCACTGGGCCAGGAAAGATGAAATCATGCGGAACCATCCTCAGGTAGTGTAAATTCAAGTTTGTTCAAATCATGACCCCCGGGGGTAGGGTGGGGCCAAAAATGGCCGATCAAAGTTTTACATAGGAATTTATATAGGAAAAATCTTTAAAAATCTTTTTTCTTCTCAAGAACCATTGAGACAGGAAAGATGAAACTCATGTGATATTATCCTCAGATAGTGTAGATTCAAGTTTCTTCAAATCTTGACCCCTGGGGGTAGGGTGGGTCCAAAATGGCCGATCAAAGTTTTACATAGGAATATATAGGGAAAATTTTTACAATCCTCTTTTCAAGTACTTTATTACTTGATTAGTGGTATTTATATGGAATCATCCTCAGGTAGTGTAGATTTTAGTATGATCAAATCATGACCCCCGAGGGTACATTGGGGCCACAATGGCTGATCAAAGTTTTACATAGGAATATATAGGATAAATCTTTAAAAATCTTTTTCTCAAGAACAAGTGAGACAGGAAAGATGAAACTCATATGGGTAGTATAGATTCAAGTTTGTTCAAATCTTGACCCCTGGGGGTAGGGTGGGGCCAACATGGCCGATCAAAGTTTTACGTAGAAATTATAGGGAAATCTTTTAAAATCATCTTTTCATGTACTTTAAAGCCATGATTAGAGATATTTATATGGAATCATCGTCATGTAGTGTAGATTCTAGTTTGTTCAAATCACAATCCCCAGGCATAGGGTTGGGCCACAATAGGGGTTCCAAGTTTTACATTAAAATATATTTAAAAAGTCTTCGTCTCAAGAGTAACAAAGCCATGATTAGTGATACTAGTATTTATATGGAAGCATTCTCGGGTAGTATAGAATTAAATTTGTTCAAATCATATCCCCCAAGGGTAGGGTGGGGCCACAATGGTGGATCAAAGTTTTATATAGAAAAATAGAGGGAAAAATCCCAAGGACAGAAAAGCTATTTTAGTCATATTGGCCTGAAAGCATCCTCATATATTGAAGATTTAAATTTGTTCAAATCATGGCCCTTTAGGATAGGGAGGGAAACCATGGGAAATCAAATTCAAATTATTTCGAAATAATATACGAGGGTTGTTCGAAAAGTTTTCGTGGACGATGCCAATCTTCGTTACAATACTTTCAAAAAAATTAAAATAAGCTAAATATCCTTTGTAAAAATATTTGTATTGTTGATGTGTGAAGTTTCATTTCATTCGATTTAATAGAAATTTATTTACTTCAATTTAAATTCAACATGTTTTGTACCCGCGGAATATAATGTAACCTCAAAAACATAGCGTCAAGAATTTCTCAGAGGTACTATCCCTATACATTTCAACAGTTTACTTCAATAATCACTGATTAAAAATCCTTTTCTAGCATTTGAAATTCATTTTTCTAACAATTGTTTTCGTTGTATAATTTCTTTGTCAATGTCTTAATTTCTTTTACAACTTAGAGTTGCTTTTACAAGATCAGCAACTCGGAAGCGTTATGTCTTTCCATGACGTCCCAATGTTTGATAGTTTTTGAAAAGATTTTATCAGATAAACTGTTTCTTCACAGATTGTCCTCGTCCGATATAAGAACAAAATGTTTAAAAAGAAATCTTTTTTTTATCAAGAACAGCATAGTTATATGCTGAATTGATATGAAGGCATTCTCAAATAATATTAAAATTGAAGCCCCCCCCCACCTCAGTAAACCTTCAGTTCTGATCTGATGTGTGCTTTTTCCTAGCTGATGAGCTCAGGTGAGCGATGTGGCCATGGGCCTCTAGTTAGTTGACTCCAATCAACATTTACTACAAAGGAGTTCACATCTTAGTCACTTAAGCGTAAGGCGCTTACCCAGTTACTTAGCACTAGTAGATAGCTTTATTCACATCTTAAGTCAGTTACTAGAGCCATTTACTGGTAGTGTACTTTAAATATTGCTTAATATAAGTTTATAATTATTTAACTAAATTACAAAAGATACTTTGGTTTTTGATGGCCACTTATTAAAGTTCTGAAAATTCTGTTTAGAATTGTAGGGATTTTTGGTCCATACATGTAACTTCCTTGATGATTCAATTACATGCCAGAAGTATTAATAAAATGTTTAAGGAATAGCTGTCTAATTTGTTGGTTTTATGATATGATCAATCGAATTGCTTGTACGACAATTTATGCATAAAATTATCACGCAAACCAATCGATTTAATATCGTCATGAAATCAAAAAAAAAATCTGCCAGTTATTCCTTAAATTTGCATGTTCTTGATTCCGAAAATCCAAGCACTACAAGCCCTGCTTCTGTCTGTTTTTGTCCCGCCCCTGAGATTTTTTTTTTATCGCGCTTATCGATGAACCAGATATTTATGTAGAAATACAGTACATTTACTATTTGAAATTTTATCTCGGACGAAGACATTGGAAAGGTAAAAATATTTTGAGATAAAGAAAAGTATTCAAGCTCAAAAATCCTTCAAATAATACAAATGAAGCAGATCAATCACGGACTTTCAAATTATCAGAGGTGGGATTATGTGCCATGGAGAATTAAGCATCCCCTTCCCTCAGAAATATTGCTCCAAGTATTTTGAAAGAAATTTAAAACACAGTGCCTCAGTGGATAATAACTCGAAAAAGATCTCTCACTGCTCAAAAATGTATGTACAAGCCTAAATCTGCAGCTCTACATCCGGCAAGGGGTAACATCTGAATATGAGTAAAAAGTTCTCAAAGGGGCATTAAACAAACACCTCAACCATCCTAGTATGGTTTACAGTGTACAAGTCCTGATGATGAATTCTCATACGACTAAAATATAATGTGTGACAGAAGGACTTCGAAGTTGATGAACGCTTCCTGGTTTTTTTTAACCAATACTTTTTTTTTTATAAATTACCTTTCCCCTGTTATTTATTTGGTCATAAGTATCTTTAGTTGTCTTTTAAAATTACTACAACTGTTATAAATTTAAAACTATAAAACAAAGAAACACTTCTTCAAAAAATGCTTTCCTACAAATATTTCTCAAATTTAAAGTATTTTTTTTTAAGGTGAACTAGCTATTTTTTTTCATTATATTTTGATAATTAGAAAATAGAATTCTATTCATTGTCTTGATTGAACTAGACCTTTTTTTTATATTATTTAAAACCCTAGCTCAATATACTGTATTCTTCCCTTTAAAAACTCCATTTAAAAACCTTATGCATAGTCTGTGTTTGAACACAACGACAAAACCTAACAATAATCTACTCCTTAGATCGATATTAAGAAGACTGATTTTGACAAATTAATTGGGGTACAATAACCTTGAGTTATTCATATATCTTAATTTTTATTCAATAAAAACTGTTTTCAATCAGCGAATTCAGGCATTGTATATAACAATCATTAATTTTTTCCCGTGTTACACAATTTTGCTTACGTGTAAGTACTCTATTTTCATAATATATTTAAACAAGTATGTATATTTAAAAAATAAAAAAAAAATTTGGACGTGACTCAAGTCACTGAGCCAATCCGGAAATAAGTAAAGAGAAAGTAGTTTTCCTACAAGCCCATGATCTTAAAGAGATCTCTTAACTTTAAAGTTGCAAAGGTAAGATATTATTAATAACTTCTTGTGAAATCTATATCATAAGAACAATCCTTTCTATCCTAAGACATGTTTTGTTAGCAAAAGAAAAAAGTTTTTAATGAAATATTTTGTCATCTAACCGATTCTAACAGATATGTCTGACGAACCCTCTCTCATCGACACGATACAAACTGGGTATAGTGGCCTACGCTGCCTAGTCTGTGTCAATGACGAAAAATTCTGGACTCGTGGGGAGAAAAGCATCATGAAACTGTACAACATTCATGGAATTCTTCTAAAGTCAATTGAAACCAAGTCTGGGGAGAGACCACATGACATAACATTGAAATTGAATGGGGAGCTAGTTTATACTGACACCGAAGCAAGAACTGTGAATAGAGTGAAGAACAAAGATACAGAGGAAATCATCAAACTTGAAGGGTGGAAACCTTATTACATCTGCAATACCTTTGCAGATGATCTCCTAGTTACCATGTTTAGTGATGACGAAAAGCAGTCTAAAGTGGTACGTTACAAAGACCTCGAAGAGAGTCAAACCATTCAGTTTGATATTGAAGGTCAACCTCTCTTTTCTGCCGATTATCTCAAATATATCAGTGAGAACAGGAATGGGGACATTTGTGTGGCAGACTTTGGTGACAGTGCTGTGGTCGTTGTGGACAGAGATGGAAACTTACGATTCCGATACACTGGTCATCCCTCTAAAACCAAGGGACCATTTAATCCATATGGCATCACCACAGACAGTCAGAGTCAGATATTGATTGCAGACTTGTATAACAACTGTGTTCATATATTAGATCAAGATGGACAATTTCTTCGCTATATTGACACCTGTGATCTTGAAAAACCGTGGGGTTTATGTGTAGATTCCAAAGACAACCTCTTTGTGGCAGAGTGTGAAAGTGGTAAAGTGAAGAAAATAAAGTACATGTAGTAAAATCAAACTGAGCTATTGAGCTTTACATTCATATTTTAAAAGAATACAGTTTGGTCGCTCGATACCTCTTTGGTAAATCTGAAACACGAAAATGAAAATAAGAATGGAACAAGCCTTTCAATTTGCTTTCAAAAAATATCGATGAGTCGTCAAGTTTTGTAGTACCTCAGAAGTGCAAATCTGTATGCTAAATTACATAATTATACAGTGCATGTAGATGGAAAAGTGTAAGTCAAATTATGTTATTTAAGGACAGATGAAACAAACAAACTTTTCTAAAAAAAAAATTGAAAATAGCAACTTGAGCTACTCAATAAAACATTGAGTAAAGTGAACAAATTTCACCGTGCATGCAGTTTTTATTTTTTATTCAAATTTTCACAAAAATGGGATTTGAATTGAAAAATATTTGTATAAATTAATAAGGATGGTTTCAGAGAGGCAGAATGTTGAACATCATAGAAGGTTTACAGTTTCTTTATATTCTAGAATTTATTATTTGCATCAATTTCGATGAAATTAGACCAAGAAAGATATACCAATCCAGACATCCATTTTTTGTTTGTATCATCTGTCCTTATGATAAAAAGGTAACGCAAAGCAAAAACATATACTCTTCTTTACTGCATACATTTGATAAGGAAGAATTATTGAGTTGTATTTTCGCCTCTAAATTCATTAAAACTCATTTAGTTTCATATTATATTCTCTTATAATCATTTGACAAATTGATATTTTAACTTTGGGGGTTGAATTCTAAATTTAGGTTTAAAAACATATGACTTTGATGGGTAAACTTGAAACCGAAAGTAAAAAAAATGAGTACATTCAGACAGGATTTCAAAAAATCAATATCTTATCCAATCCAAAGTATTGTTGAGTGCTTACTTATTGTAACGTTACATTCACTTCTGATGAAAGAAGTATATAAATAGAAAACATGTCACTCAATATAAAAACAATTAATTTTTTTTTAACATAAAAATACATGTAATTTGAATTCGTTTGCAAACCTTATTATTCAACTAAGATATGAAAAATAATCTCAAAATTAAAACCAAAGACACACTCTGAGTATTTTACAAACTCCTGTTTTAGTTATGCTATGCATTATAACGTTCTTATGAAAACAATTTTCTAAGCACGAAACATAACGCAGAAAAATTTATATAAAATTTTATTTCCTTGTACTTCATTACTCATATAAAAAATATACATTGTAAATAATTGAAACTTAAACCAACAAATAAGGGTACAAACATTTAAATGACTTATTGCAAAAATACAGTTCATGCGACAGTACACTTGATAGACCTGTTTTTTTTTTTAAAGTTTCAACTAAACTGCATCGTATATGATGTTTCTTCCCCATTTAATTATCATTTAAAAGTTGTCTATCATATGAGCTAAAATACTCTTTCTACATTCATTATGACACCTATGCGCAGTTTCCATTTAACAATGAAAATGATTTTAAAAATCAGAATTCATCAGAGACACAATGAAACATAAGAAGAAAGACAACCCAAAATGTAGAAAAGATTTGAATGTAATATTCCTGTTCGAATAAACGGTTATTTTCCTTTTGTTACTAAAATCATTTAACCTTGTATTACAATTATTGTTTAAAAAGAGATATATTTATACATCATAAAATAAAAGTGTTTTAATTTTTTTATGACTTTATATTGCTTCGAAGAATTTTTAGAGATTTTCTCCGGTACACGTTGAAGTTTGATCTTTCTAGTACCGGTATAACCCAATCTAGCACCGACGGTCAGGAATGGAAACAAACTTAAATGTACGTTACCTGAGAATGCTTGCGTATACATAATGACTATAGTTGTGGCGTTTCTATACATTTTATGAGTTCATTGTTGCCCCATCGTTCTTTGTTTATGATGTTTAGAAGGAACATGAATCTAAATGACTTCATATGCTTGGAAATATACTTCGAGTTGACTTAATTTACGTTGAATTCATGCGTGGGTACGCTATATACCGACCATCCACGAATAAACATCCTCACAAACTGAATTACTTACCAAGCTTTCTTCTGCAGGATTGAGTAAATTTTATACACAAAATTAGTCCCCCACGAACCTGTAAAATTTAAGATTTGAATGTAATTTTATGATTTTACATATTTGATTATATGTTTTAGAGGTATGTGTTTGCTCTGCTCTTGATTTTTATTGTTTAATATACTTTTGACCTCAAATACTGTTTTTTATCTCCTATCAAAATCATTTTTGCTGTTTTTGAGATTTTAAAAGTGTATTCCTTTAAAGATTTGATTTTCCATTGTGATCCAATCCTAGGCCTGGACCAATAATTTGAGGTCTTAAATAAAGCAAGAGAAATATAGCTCTGCTTTTCTATAATGATAATAAAATCCATGCTTAAATAAGTAACATTGTAAAGGGGTGTAAAATGTTTTTCATTGAGATACTGAACAGCTTTTAAGTCCATTATACAGTACGAATTAGGATCAGTGAGAGCAAACAATCAGAAGTGGGATGCAGTGCCATGGAGGAATGTGTATCCCCTGCCGACCGGTCACATCCGTCGTATGCTCCTTGTCATACATATGTAATCAGGAAATAATTAGATTAGACTGCTTAATATATTCTTATTTCATCAACTTGTTTGCTAATAACTTACCTCGTGTTAGAAATTGTTCATACGTAGAGCATGCTCTCACATATCTAATCAACTGAGATATATAAATCTCGTATGCAAGGGACAAGGGTATTTTTGCATAAGTAAGGGAAGCTGACGATTGAAAAGTTCAAGTCATATCGTTTATCACGAAACTTTGTTGGTATATTATTATCAACGTCTTATTCTTGTAAAAATCTTAATATGAAACAGAAACTTTTATTTTATTTTAATTTCACCGGGATTAACGGGTCAACATAATATAAGAATGGACAATCAAGAATCAAAGAAAAAGTGAGCAAGCTCACATACCCCACGCTCCCCCCAAACTCGAAGTGCTAAAATTTCCGGGGAAAATAAAGTAATCCCAATTTCCTGGTAATATGCTGATCTACACATTGTGTCCTAAATATCTGCAAAGTTTGACGAAATTCTGTGCAGCGGTTTATGAGAAGTTGCGCTGACAATATGTTTATTTCTAAATTCAAGGTAAAGCCAAAAATCTAAGTTGAAAAGTCCGAAATTCCCAGAAAAATAAAGAAATCGGAATTTCCTGGTAATATGCATATCTTCACATTGTGTCCTAAATAACACAAAGTGTTCATCTCTTTTTTAAGGTATGGCCAAAAATCTAAGTAGAAAAGTGCGGAAATTCCCGGAAAAAATAAAGGAATCAGAATTTCCTGGTAATATGCACACCTACATATTGTGTCCTAAATATCTGCAAAGTTTGACAAAATTCTGTGCAGCGGTTTTTGAGGAGATGCGCTGACCAAAATAAAAACAGGACTGACGGACTGACTGACGGACGGGTCAAAAACATTATACCTCAAGCAAATTGTTGCGTGGGGTATAATGAATTCTAAGACATATATGTAAATCAGAGTATGTGTGGAATAAACATTTATTCTTATAAATCTTTTTTTTCTTAGTCAGTCATACGATTAGGAGAAACTACATGTGCCTACATTAATACGTTCATCTTATTACTTCTTAATATCAAAGTCATTTAGAGCACGATGTCACTATTCAAAAAAAAAAAAGAAAATAATTCCCCCCTGCATATATATCTTACATGTACATGTATCTTTCATTGAACTGCTCATAATAAAACCTAATATGCATAAAAAGCATCATTTTCATTTTACCAAGATATTGATGTCAAATGCAATATACATGTACTTTCTGTTCTTGAGTGATTAGTAGAGATATTAACATCCGTGTAGTCCATAGATCAGTACAAGTATCTTAAGTGATAGTTAATCTCTTGACAGAATCGTTGTATAATTCACGGGATCAACGCAGAAGAGAAGAAACTGCGTTCTATTTGAGAAAAAATTATCCTTTTTCAGACATTAATCACAGAATTTTCGGAACTGTTATGCGTCTTCCACTTATAATGGATGAGTCTTTTAGAATTATTTGTATGTAACCCTTGTGGCAGCGCACTTTGAAAAAATTACGCACTTTGAAAAAATTTTTCAAAGTGCGTTAAAATAATGACAAAATCAACGCATTTTGAAAAATGTTTTCGAAGTGCGTTAAATTTGAGACACATTCAAAGCACTTTGAAAAAATTTCTCAAAGTGCATTAAGAGTGTACATCAACATTTTATACTTTGGCGACTTTTAACGCACTTTGAAAAAAAAATTGTATAAAAAAAATTACACTTAGATCGTAGTAATTGAGAGAATCAATTTGTAATAATTGACCTTTTAAAAGAATATTTTTAATTTTCATGTATTGATTTAATTTCAAAGGTAGGCTATACTGTCATATCTCTTTTTCTTATACACTGTACATAGCTGAAGGTAGCAAATTGAATGTGGATAAATTTTCAATGCCTAGAATAGTACACGTATATCTTTAAATGCAAAATTCTGATTTGTTGATATCTACTTATGCTGCACCCAAATATATGTATTATTATAACAGTTTTGAAAACTTTCAAAAATTTTGCAAAATTTAATTAAAACATTTAAGAGAGAATTTTGAAAATTAGATCTTTCACATCCTGGATTATCAAAATTATTTCAAAAGTTATATTACTTATTTTGATACCTAAGATTTGTTTTCAGTTTATTTTTTTCAAAGAGCGTTAATATGGTCGATATTCCATTACGTCCGCACTTTGAAAAAAATTTTATTTTTTCAAAACAAAACATGAACCCCTTGGATATGGAACATGCTTATTTTTTTCAGGGCCATTTTGCACATAGCAGCACTATAAGAGCGGGTTCTCACCAACTTTAAAATGTTTGATAAGATGTATTGAAAGTAAGAAGGGCAGTTTACCCTTTATAAAAACCGCACAAAGTCTTAAGGTGGCTCATTACATCCACAGTTTATTTTATATTTCATTACAGAAAAATGTAGATGTCAAATATCCAGGGGGTATTGATATCATAAATATTTTTTAGAAATTTTTTAGCTTTTGTAATTCAAGTTTATAAAATAAATTTCAGCAATGATGGGCTAAGACAACTACACACAGTGAAAATACCTCATAATACCTAATAATAATTTTATTAGAAAAAATAATTTTCTCCTAAAAAACAAAAAATATAAAACATTAAGAAAATGAGTTCTGAATAGGCATATATCAATTACATGTGACAAATTGAATGAAGAATGTTTAAACGAAATCAAAATTCCAATTTAAAAAAATATTTGGTATTAAAAGTCCACTTTCAAGAGTTATCTTTCCAAATTACCCAAGACTCAAAACACTAAGGAACGTTTGAACATTACATCTAAAATTCAGAACAAAGCTTTAAATTGCCAGAGTTTATATTTAAATCAATAAAGCAAATATATAAATAAACACCAACACAGTAAATAATGCAAGTAAATAACTTTTTTAATTTCAACAAGGTTGTAGATTTTAACTCGAATTTTCTCCATACAAACATGTCATTGATTGATAGAGCTCACTGCATACATCGCTATGAAATTGCACATTACTTGTTTGGCGAAAATTTTAAAAGCAATCCTTCTTGTATATGCATAATGAATGTTACTTTGTTTTCACTGTTTATAACACCGCATGTTTCATCTATTTTTAAAGCGTTTTAAAGGTCAGTTATTACCCTTTATTAATTTTTTTGTGTAGTACGTCATCAAAAAGTGGTGTAATGAGCCTCCTTAACTGTCACAATCCAGCTATTCATTCGTAAAAACTTAGGAAATAGTAAAATTAATTTTACATTTAATACAAAACGCCAGGTGTAAACTCGGACTCATGGGAATGGAGGGGGAGAGGATATGCATACTACTGTCCTCTACAAAAAATTGAATTTTTCAATTAAAATTTATATGGAACTGACAAATTTTGATACAGGTGTGTGTATTCGGGACGATTCCGACAGATTATCCAAAGCAATTCAACACACTATATAGCAATTAGGATGTGGCATGTGTAAAAATGAACACTTGGGGAAATCTAGATAAAAATTTAGACACTTGAATAAAACCTTAAAATAACTGAGAGCCAGTTTATCGCCCTTTTGATGTTATATTGCCTAAAGATAATTTAGCAATATCAAACGATGACAGGTGTTAAATTACCTCAATTAGCTTGGATTACCTGAAACCACCGGTGTATAATTCAATAAAGATTAAGAGTCGAAAATTCAATAAAGAAAATAATTGAAAAAAAAAAATTTAGAAAAAGTTATCGTTATCTTAAAAACTTGAGAAATAAAATTTGAAAAAAATCTTTTATAACAATAAAATTTTCAGTGACTATACAAAGTGTACATTACATGAAATTTTTTTAAAAGGCTTTTGATCGAACATTTTGTTTACTGGCTATATATGGGAGCACAACCATCTATACTATTAGTCTATTACTATGAAATGTGAAGCATTCTTCATAATTTAAAATTTATTTGAAATTCAAATATTTTCGTCCTGTTGGCCTATATATTCAATATACTTTAAATACAAAATTTTCGCCAAATGCAATATATAAAAAAATAAAATAATTGAAAAAAAAAAAAATTATTTGAAAGAGTTATCGTTATTTTAAAAATGCAAAGCCAGAAATAAAATTAAACAATGAAAAAAAATCTTTTATAACAATAAAATTTTGTTTTCTGTTTTAAAAAAAATCATTTATACTACAAAAAGCGGTCAAAGTTAGATAACAATATTATTTTGATGATCTCTACTTTAAAGAATGCAAAGTTTGCTTTAAAAATAATTATACGGTATAAAGGTGAATTTTTAAAAGGCTAAACATTTTTATTCAAGAACATTTTGTTTACTGGCTATATATATGAGCACGTTTCTTTTTCGATAACAGTCTAGACCACATGTATTTGTCTTTCTTTCAGAACTGTACATTTTGTTTTAGCGAAATATTGTACATAAAAAAATTACTTGAATTATTTTCAAATTTAAAATTTTTTTATATACTTGAAATTATTAGAACAGAATAAATGGTATTTCTAAGAACGGCAACACTACTTCTTGTTTCCTAAAAGATGCGAAATTCAATTCATCGCCAAATATATTTTCTAAATTACAAAAGGTGGCGTAATATACATGTAATATCAACCCCGAGCCTTGAGCAATGAAAAGATTTATTTAAATAAAAGAAAAACAAAAAAAACTTCCCTCTTGAAAATTCGAGTGGATTTTAAAAAACAAAAGTAAAACGAGATCCAAGTCAAGCGAACTACCGTGATGAAAAGAATTACTTCCTTTGATGTTGTAATTTTATGCTCTCTATTTTTGAATGAAGAATAATTTGTCGCCTAGACTAATTTAACCTGGAATTCAACCGATTCGTATGTTCATTAAAACATCAGTCTGTAGTGTCAGTAAACTTTTATCGAATCATCAAAAGCAAAATTTAACAATACATATGAATGTATTTACAGTTGTACATTAAAATTGTTGTTTTTTTTCAACAATTTTAGTTTATACAGTAGAGTCCCGTTATTGAACTTTTACGAGAAGCACTGACTTTTACAGTTGACTGTTTACTTGGACATTTAAACCTATGTCATCTACGGAGGTATAGAATTGATAATGGATAAGAAAACCTATCTAGAGGTCATTGTAATGGTGTTAGGGACACTTATATGTCAAGGCCTGGATTTGAGGGTAGGATGATTGTCGTTTTCTTCAAGGGCAACTCATCTGTGTTTTCGTTGAATTAAAGGTTGAGCTTAATATTTATATCTTAAAAGAGCTTTCATACACTGTCCTAGTGTGAGAATAATTCAACTGTAAAAGTCAGCGCTTCTCGTAAAAGTCCATTACAAGATGTACGATGTTCACTTTATCACGGTAAAATACCGAAATACCGATTGAGTGATTGATTGATTGATTATATACTGTTTAACGTCCCGCTCCAGAATATTTCACCGATATGGAGACGTCACCTTTGCCGGTGAAGGGCTGTAAATTTAGTCATGCGGCACTTACGGCCTTTGAGCGTAAACGTCCACACCTGCTGTGACACGATGTTCACTTTGTCACGACAAGCAAGGGGGTAAAATATCCCCACGTAAATACCGAGGGCAACGTAATAAAATTTCCCAATAAATCCAGTAAAACGTCGTTTTGGAAACGTGTTATTGTATAAGGGGGTGTATTTTCTCCTTCCATCTCCTTTTTATGCTCAAATTCTTAATCAAAATGCTATATACACATAATTCATTGATTACTTATCTTTAAAACATAGTTTCATGATGTTATTTCTTCTTTTTCCATCATAGTAAAAGCAATGAGCACATTTTTAATAGAAACTTCAGCATTCTTCTTTTGATTGCCGCCATTTTCTTTAACATGTACTTTCACTTTCGTTTCTGTCCAGATAATGCGTTCGTAAAAATTTCAATGTCTTCGTATTCATAGTCATTTCTACATAAACAACAATCCAAATTTTGATTATTTATTTATTTTATTTAAATAAAAAGGTAAGAGTAAACATAATTTAAAACAGAATTTCACAGCATACTTACCATAATCGTTTGACTACGGAATGCAACTTCCTTTCTGTCTAGATAATGTGTTCGGAAGAAATTCAATATCTTTGTATTCAATTTAAAGTTATTTCTAAATAAACAGCAACACTTTTTATTTAAATGAAAAGGTCAAAGTAAACACACAAGCAATCTGTCAAAATAAATTTGAATTTTCAAATTACTGACCAGAGTTCAATTAGCAGTTCAGCAATTATCGATTTGTATTTCTGCTGACAACTGAGGGGTAGTCCAAGCCACTACCCAAGCTGTCAAAACGTTTGTAGTGGAGTTCAAATTTTGTCAAAATTATGTTTGATACCCAAGCTGTTCATTCATGCAGTTTATTTGCAAACGAAATTACACATTACGTGTACCTGTGTACACCATACATGCATAAGATTAAATGTAACCTTTTATTTATTTAATTAATTTATTAAACAAAGTATGAAATAAATTTTTAAAAAATTACCGAGATAAAGAAGAAACTAGATTTAAGATTAAACTTTAATTGGTTAACAATGGCTTTGGCACGTCTCCAAATCTGCTGAGCTCGCTAGAACAGTCCAGGTAGGTGCAATCAAGCGTCACTTATCACCTTACTGCCTTGTAAGTTAACACTCTCTCAGACCACAGGTGTTCCAATGTTTATTTAAGTGTCTACCATCAATCAACACTGAATAAAAATGAAAAAAAAATTGACAGAATTTTTACATCGTAATATTGAGACCTGGCTTTTTTGGACAACGTGATACACGGTTCTTTTTTTGTATAGATTTGTTAAGAAATGGTTTTGTGCTTTGAATTTACAACATAATAAGCGTTCTATCATATAAAACCGTCAATGTAACAGTACTCTGTACCTTCAGAATTTTCTTCTTACAGGTAATTAATATCTACATTGTAATTAAAAAAAAGTAAAAATGCAGATTTTTATTGAAAAATAGTAAATACAGTGTACGTCAGACACTGAAAAATTAATATGTTTCTTTACGAAAAAATAACCTACCATATCCTTCTTTTGTTAAAACTGTAAATGTTATGGATGCTCACTCCTCCATGGCACTTGGTTCCACCTATGATGTTTTGGAGGCCCGTGTTTGCTCCGCTCCTATATGGTTATAGATAAAGAATACTTCCAATTGCTTAAAAATGCATGAATTTCTAAGTTATGCTTTAATATTTTATTAGCATGTAATATAAGTTTAAAGAAAATCTCAATGTCTCCAGTTACTAGCCCAAATATATTATTTTATTTACCGGTCGGCATTGGATCCTCTTCATTTCTACATGACCCACCTCTAATTTTTTTTGGAGGTCTGAGTTTGCCCTGCTCCAAAATGTGTATGCTTTAATGGACTCTTGAGCTTGAAAGTGTTCGTTCCTATCTCCATATATTTCAAAACACAATCTTATGACATGGGGCTATGAAGTACATGTACATACATGTACCCATAGCCCCATTTTATAGCATGAAATTCATAAATATTTTTTTTCGTAGGCAAACTTTTTTTTCAAATTTTATTTTCTGTAATTGCGTGTAGAATGTAACAACAGATGTAGGACAGAGACTGAATGAAAAAATTATCATGAATCATGATAAATCCAATATTTATCTGTTTATATCGTAAATAACTACATAGACGGTACTTCAAATTGCACTTGTCAAAAAAAACCCAGATATTAATTATTTATCAACCAATTCATCGACCTATGACCAATAATTTTAACACGTTCCATTTTTATTCATTTTGAGACATTTATTTTCAAAAGGTCCCCCTAATCCATTCTTACCTTATTCCCCCCTAAACGGAGGTTCAACATGTTCAAATATATACATGTAGCATTGCAGAGTACAATTTAATTTTAAAAGCAAAAATTGTCTTTTGTCTTGTACATTTTACATAAAGCTGTAAAAAATAAATATGCAAATTAAGTGTTTATAACAATGCGACATTAGGTCATGCATCAAAACCTCGTTTGTACCGAATATGTATCTACTTAATCTTAACACACAATTTTAATTGACACTTCCTCTTCGTCAGTCGAGCTCTTAATTCCACATCTCACCTCTGACGTAATAATCAGCACAATGATAAACCAGAAAAATTAGCCTGGGACGAATAACTAAGGAGAACTTCAATAATAGATGAACTTCTTCACTATAACAACAGTGGATAAACAGTTTTCAGAAAATTCTCGTATTGACAGTTTGGTTTGTGCTTCCTCTGATTGACACTGGAACTCTCCTGTCTCAGGAGATCACAAATTGTTGTCGATAATGTGACTTCTGATTATTCCAAGTATAAGCAAGTGTCAGTGGCTATCGACTTTTGAAATCAGGAGCGCTTGATGCCTTCTTTCCGTAACGCGGCAGTGATAGAACGCCTTTTTTACTATTAGGCCGGTAAAAACAAACGAACATAGAAGAAATATAGTCTTCTTTTTCATGTTTTTCAAGGAAGGAATTTATCATGCGCAAGGAAAATTTTGATAATGATTCGATAGTTTGCTATCGTTTAAATAACCCGTTCTTCTGCAAATAATTTTTTTTTCAATCGGCCGTTTTTAGGGGTAAGGTAATATTTTAACCACTGACAGTTTTATCATGTTTTATTAAACTGCACTGGATTATGTCATACTGGATTTAGAATGGAGGTGTTCCGGTGTTTGTTTTTTCTTCTGTTAGCGACAGTTTTTGCTGAAAAACGTAGAATTGCCCGCTCGGAGCCCGAAGGGGATCTTGTAATCGGGGCCCTGTTCCCCGTCCACAAAGGTCCTAAGGATTTGACAGGGTACACCCGAACTTGTGGCGAAGTATGGGAACAGTACGGGATACATCGTGTGGAAATATTTCTTCGGACCCTAGAGGAAATAAATAACGATCAAACCTTACTACCAAACATCACTCTGGGATATGATATTCGAGATTCGTGCTGGTATTCTCCTATTTGTTTAGAACAGAGCATAGATTTCATCAAGGATTCTATAGCAAGTTTGGATAAATCTCAATCAAAAAATACAACTGGTGGTTGCAAAACTGAAAATCGGAAACCTATTGTTGGTTTAATCGGACCAGGAACGAGTCAAAATTCCATCCAAGTTCAGAATTTACTACAGATTTTCAAGCTCCCACAAATAGGTTATTCGGCCACAAGTATGGAACTAAGTGACAAGAATTTGTACAAGTACTTTATGCGAGTGGTGCCATCTGATATGTTTCAAGCCCAGGCTCTCTTGGACATTGTGCTACAGTTCAACTGGACGTATATTTCAACTGTACATACAGACGGTAAGTCTCTCTCTCTCTCTCTCTCTCTCTCTCTCTCTCTCTCTCTCTCTCTCTCTCTCAACAGAATAACATTTTAAAATATATTTCATCCATGTGTACAAATTCCTTATCAGATCTGTCACACACGTACTTAAAATGCTAACTGTCTACACAGTAGTAAAATTTTCTGTCTTCCCATCCATCACCGCTATCAATAATTAAGACGTCGAGATATTATAAACAATTTACATGCTCATTTTTACCTTCTTTTACTTCCGCAGGTGTCGCTACCTAATGCATAGGTGACACATATAAACCACATTTAAAAAAAAAGAAATTAAAGTTTAAAAATGAGTGTAGGAGTTCCTTTTTGTTTTGTTTTCTTCATACATTGAACGAGCTTGATTTATAGTGCGTCTACAGAGTTTCACAAGTCAGATCTCTGCGATCGATTTTTGTAAACTCTTAAAAGATCGTTATCTCATTGCACGGGGAAGTAAAATCTAACCCCCCCCCCCCCCACTTTTCCTCCAAAATAAGATAATTTAATAATCGATACAAACTCACACAAAAATAAAATTTAAGGAATATTTCTTCACCCCAAATAAAATATAGTATAAATACATAGTTTTTTCTCCCATAAGTTTTATAAAGCATTTAAGAAATCTCTCTTAAATGCACATTCAAGTGTCTGTTTCGTTGTGATTAAATGAAGCGTGTCTGCTTAAAGGACATCTTATAAATGTATGACACTTGTGATATAATCATAAGGGTGATTTTAATGACCTCATGAATAGTTTAAACTTTTTCCCTCAGTGCAAAATCCCACGTGTAGTCTTTTTTCAGTGACATGAATTGCTTCACCCACTCTTTAACCAAAAAAAGATTTTAATTTATTCTTTTTCAATTGTCAAGGTTCTCATATGCGCTGTTAGGTGCAGGCAGGGAATTTTTATTGCGGATCTAATCCTTACGTAATGGTGAACTAGATCACTGTTTTTACTGAATATTGTGGCAATCCTTTTAATACGGTTCCTGTAACTTAATTTCATAAGGTGTGTGGGAAAGGAGCACCTTAAAACTAAGATGCATAACAAATATTTCGCTTTTTTGTTCTCAATGTAGAGGAAATGTGACAAAAAAATATCAAAGTGTTTAGCGAATAATCAAAGACTTGAAATGAATAATAACATTTTTTTTTTAAATTGGAATCAGAATAAAATACAACAGACTGGGTTTTTATTGTTTGTTTGATTTTTATTGTTTGTTTGGTTTTATTGTTTGTTTGGTTTTTATTGTTTGTTTAGTTTTTATTGTTTGTTTGGTTTTTATTGTTTTAGCGAAAGGGTAAAAGGTGTAAAAATATATTAAAAAAAAATAACTTGAATCTTTATAGGAATACTGAATAGTGGAAAGCAGCAAATTAGGACCATAAAATTATATGAAAAATGGAAAAACAAATGAAAGTCGTAAAATTCCACTGAAATTATCAAAAGAATTAATCAGCACTATATATTTATCACGAAAATCAATATATGTTCACCCCACACCTTGTTTTAACTGCTATATGTATATAAAATAAAAAAAAAAATTCCAAACAGAATATTATTAATGTCGCTTTTTGTGAATTAAAAATTAAGTTCTTCGGTGTGACTTGTTGGACTAATTACGAAAAAAATCTGTCATAAAACTAGTACATTTTTTTGCCCTCTGAAATTCAATGACTTGCTTGAAATGTTCATTTTTTCATAATTAATTATTAAACAAATATTTAATTGGAGAGCAATGCAAGAACACTCAGTTGGTGCCGTCTTGCAAAAAAAAAAAAAATGATCACTCCCACACTTTTACGTCAAAAATTTTAAAACTTGATTGTTCTTGCACTGAACTTGTGAATACAATTTTCAAAAGCCTGATTCTAATTCTAAGGAGAGGAAATGTGTGATGAATATACGTCAGCATACCCGGATATTCATTTTTTTTTATTAAAAAATCTTCTCCTCTGCATGCAAGTTTATTTAATAAATTTTGAATCTACTTAGTAAATAGAGATGCAATTGCTAAATTTACAACATGATAAAATTTTTGCATTCATATGTATCTCCTATTCCGTTATTCAAAATTTACATCTTTGGCTGGATGCATATTTTTATATTTATATAACTGTTATACAGACACATTAAGTAATCACGACTTCCAACTGTGTTGCATTAAGGATTTTAGAAAAAAAAATATTTAAAAGATATTTTTTCACCTTTAAGCTGATATTTTTCCAGTCTTTTAAAAAAAATTCGCACGTATAAAGTACTTAACTTAAGCAGTTTATTTCATTCAACAAATCCCGCGATGCTCTCGTGTGTATGTCGACACTTAGCAAACTTGAACTGGATGTCAATGCAGTGATAATGATACCTCAAAACAGGAATCGATATGTTCTGGTAAAAAGTGATTAAATATTAAATTAATTAGTAGAACCCGGGCTTTATTTCGTATTGATTCCCCATTGTTTATTATCATCAACTGGTGTGATAGATAAAAATAAAGTGTAAATCGATTAACCTATTATTGGGTTCTGTTTCCCATGCCCAAAGGCCGATGTTAAGTATTAAAACTGATTTGCCTTAAATGATTAAAATCTCTTGTCTAGAATAACAGGTTTTACAGTTTATTTATTTAATTCTGTAGTTGCGACTGTCAAGTGAAGTATATTTTAGTTCATTTCGATTTCATTCAAAATAAACAGAATTTGTTACAGATCTCATATTAGTGAATTAAAAATAAAATGAAAGGTAGAGAAGGAGAAACTTTATTCAACCTTGATGGCCCCACCCCACCCCTGCCTCTCTTCTTTTTTCGTCAACTAGGGGACTCTCCTAAGGTGTTGAAATTTTATTCAGTCATAGACAATTTTTTTTGTCTCCATCGTTTATGCAGGTATTTTCGCCTTTTTTTCTACACACAGAATATCAATAGTTTAGACAATTTAAAGCCTGGTCAGTTACTTTTAACATAACACTGTATAAAATGAATGCACTCAGCGTTAAAAAATGTTTGGTTGTCTTTACAATTTATTTTTCCAATCACTCACAATTCCTTATCTCTTGACGGCGATCATGGCTTTCGCTGGTTTAACTTTCCCTAATGACTTGTACAACTTATTAATTGCCGATAAAACTAATAAATCCGCACCAATCAATACCTTTATCTAAATGTGACCCTAATAGGTGTTTTTATTTCTTCCTAATCACAATATTTTTTTTGTTTTATCTCAATTATTGATTAACTTAAATGGTTCTGGGGGTCAAAAGTTTAAATGTGTGAAACCGGACACAGATTTTCGCCGATTCAGTTTCTCCCTTTTCTCTGCAGATCGAATTCTAATCAATCTATAGAAGAGAATAGTCTTAGTTTCAAGCTTCAATTCATTATTTAGACAAATATTTTTTGCGTATATTCCTTAAAAAAAAAAGAACTTGTCAAAATGAATAAAGAAATAAGGTTTTTTTTTAAAAAAAAAATGAAAGACTACCTCAGCAGGAGAATTTGGTATCTGACTCAGTGGTTACTTTTAAGGAAATGGTAAGCCTTAGTCCTATATCTGATCTTACCACTACCGCAGACTGATTAAAGGATGGGAAATATCAGTGTAAAATTTAGAGAAAAAAATGTTTTTTATTTTATTTTTTTAATATACATTGCACCTTTTCCTCAACCCTTTGACAAGGTTTATGGATCATCTGTCATGACTATGCGTGCTTAAATGAGTACCGTTTTCACTGAAACACTCTAAAATGCAAACTTTCTTTCCTTAAAAGAAATTATTAACCATTGTGATACGGAGTACAAGCAGTGATTTTTTAACCTGTCTAGCTATGAGAGAATTGAGAAAACTGCATGCTTCTTGGAAAAAGGAATCCGATTGAAATGATTATATTGCAGTAATACAGTAAACAGTGCTTTTCCTCAAATATAGCCGTACTCCTGAATAATTAAAGGTTTGTTTGTCATCCTTTTATATTCATTGGATTTGATGCACGATCCTGATTAGATAATTTAATATTGAACATCAGCTGGCTGTTGATACAACAGAGAATAATCAATTAATCTGACAGGTTAAGCTAGAGGAAAAAACAACAAAAACAAAATGCAGTAAGATAAAATGTACGGAGATAACGCGGTATTCAAGCTCAAATGTCCATTAAAAAGTACAAATCAGTCCGCCGTCATAAAACTTTGAGAATTCTCAAAAAAATCTCAACTCAAGTCTTGAAAATTACTCAGCTGAGAATTTGAGAATAAAACAGAGTTTAAAAAGGAATTTTTATTTTTCTCAACTTTTTTATGACGGCCGCTGAGTCTGAGAATTTTGGATTTGAGAAAATCACAGATTTGAGAGTATTCTCAGACTTAAGTATGTTTTATAACGGCGGACCCAGCAGAAGGACAAACGCAGACATCTAAAACATCCGAGGTAGAATCAGATGCTAAGAAGGAGTGAGCATTCCCTGCCGACCGGCGGCACCCACCATGTGCTTTTTGGCATGATCGGTTTGATACCCATATTTCAATCGATTTCAAATCCTTAAAAAATCATTTTGATTTTTAACTTTCAAAAATCATCATTAGTATGACAGTGTCTTTCAAACAAAGTCTGCTGATTTGTTTGACATTTCAAAGCAAATCTAAAAATGATCATTGAAAGTTTAAAGTTTATTTTTCTTGCAGATTATCATTATAATCGTTTCTCACTACAGAGTGAGTTCCGTGACGTAATAATTAATTTTGCAGTATGTTTGATATACGTTTAATGACGTTTTACACTTAAGTTAGAAGTTAGATTAAAACTAGTACAAGATGTATGCACAATGGTGCTTATTTAACGATTAAAATTTTAACGGACTACATCAAAACCTTTATAATAAGCTTAACTTATAGTACCCCTAAAAATCCTCACTCTACGATAGTTTCCTCAGCCTGAATAGAAGGAACTAGAGGTACTGTGAGCAATGAACTCACTAAATATAATACCCCCGCCTCCCATATGAATATAATGGCAGTGTAAATGTTTTACTCTGGAAAATCCAAAATACATGTCAGATCAAAAAGTAAAATAACAGGTGCACAATGGCAGTATGTAATAAAGATTATGTGAAAGTTTCATTAAATTTCCTTCAGTGGTACGAGAGGAGTTGCAGAAAAGAGATGGGTACTCCAAAGCTTAACAGACAGACGGACGGACGGACATACCGATTACTATACCCTCCCACTTTTCAAGCGGGGGTATAAAAAAAAGCGATGGATCTGTATTGTACATTTTGATGTAATACATACATTGTTTTCCGTTACAAAGAAATACAAACATTACGATTTTTAATCTTTCGTTTTCTTGGTATTTATGTCTCGAAATCTAATTCTTCCTGGCATCATCTGTGCAAGTCGTGCTAATCTGCTATTTCATTTTTCTCATCCATTCCTAAACAGATATTAAACGAAGCGTGATTTGTCATGGGACAATCCGAAGACGAGATTAGTAGACATGTCGGCCTCCAGAGAGTAAATTCCGGAACCAATAACGATTAATATAAGATCTTTTTTGCAAATACCAAAACTGCATCAGGACCGTGTGAAAAATTCCTACTAAGAAACAAGAACTGTTTGTGAAACACTAATGCTCCAGTATGGCAGCTGAAGGGAAAGTTGACGTTTCGCAAATCCGAAGGTCAAGCCGCAAGGTCAAGGTCAAACGGTCCAAATTGTTGGTATTAAGAGGAAGGTCTTGTCACAATGCACATGTATACCCCTGTGAAATTTAAAAGCCCCAATAACAACTGATCAAAAGTTATGGCCAAGGTTAAATATTTTAACAAAGTGGGTCCAACTTTAAAGTCAAGGTAAAAAAAAAAAACGTCAAAAATATTTATACCAATGGAAAGTCGTCATAAATAATAATCATGTGAAGTGTATAAAAGCCATAGTACCAACTGTTCAAAATTTATTGCCAAAGGTCAAAGTTTTGCATGATTTTGTAAATTAAAGTGGGTCAAACGCCACGAACAAGACGGCAACTTTGGTTGTTCCAAATAAAAGGTCTTGTTACATATACAAAGAATACACCTATATGAAATATGATAGCCTTATCCCCATCATGTCTTGTCACATTAAATCAACATATTTCTCCTCTTCTTCAGAATAATTGGCCTACGTTAAACCCAAGTACCTACAAAGTATTCTTACGTAAAGATACAATTCAGGCTAGGGTTTTTAGGGGTCGCAGGAAACCTGTAATAGGCCCAATTCCCAATTGTAAAAAGGTGTTTACCCCATTTCGTAGAAGAAAATTCCCCAAAAGAGAAAAGAATAAAACAAATATGATTAAAAATGTCTGAATTCAGTAATATGTTTATCAGGAATGGTGTTCAAAAACAAAATTAAAAGGCATGCTCTAAAAACTAGTTGACTGAATGCAAAATAAGTCAATAAAATTTCTTGCAAATGAAACAAAAAAATCTAATTTGTATTTATTTACAAAAAATATTAAATATATTTTTCTCAATTTCAATAAATTGTCCTTGTTTTCCCAAATGGAAAGGCCCAGGCCCTTGCTTTTAAGACCTAAAAACACCCAGTAATTTTCCTACCAACAAATTATAAAAGGTCACGTCCTTTTAAATGGGATATATCATATACTGTATATATAATAAGTATAGTGAAATATTTTAATGTGACGCATCATTTTAGATAAAGAATCTACTTAATATGACAAAGTACTCGTACTTGTTGTATCATATGTGTATATTATGTGTAACGTCTGCAAGTTGAAAACCTTACAACGTTAGAATCCTTACAACGTTAGAATCCTTTTTTTATCTATCTCTCCAATCTCTTATATTCCTCTGTCTCCCCACTCCCTATCTCCCCACACTCCTCTCCCTCTCTCCACTCTTTCTCCCACACTCCCCAGTCTGACTCCATTCTCTCTCTCTCCACGCTCCCTCTCTCTCTCTCCCCACTCTCACTCCACACTACATCTTTCTCTCCACACTCCCCCCACACTCCCACTCTCTCCCCAGTGTCTCTCCCCACGCCACACTATCCCCACTCCCCCCTCTCACTCCATACTCCCTCTCTCTCTCCACACTCCCCAGTCTCACTCCACTCTCTCTCTCCCCACACTCTCACTCCCTCCCCATCTCTCTCCCACTCACTCCCCTCACTCCCTCCCCACACCCTCACCCCCCTCTCTACACCCCCACCCCCCTCTCTCTCCACTCCCTCTCTCTCTCTATCTCTCCCCACACCCCACTACTCACTCCACTCCCTCTCTTCTCTCTCTCTCCCCACTCACTTTCAATCTGTCTCACCTCTCTTTCTTTTTTGTTTTGTTTTCCTTCTAACTGACTTATGCATAAATTTTGTTACCGGTTTACTCTTTATATGCTTATAACATAGATGTTTTATTGTTTTTATTCATAAACATGATGAAAAATATGCTTATTCAATAACCAAAGAAAAATTTTATCTTTCTTTAATAAAGAAATCATAAAATGTTTATTCTTGAACATTATCTTTTAAACTTGATTAAACAGAAGTGCAAATTTACTGAGGAAAATGAAAATTATTTAAAATGAAAGGGCAATAACTTATATATAACACAAAAAAATAGTTCTTTACATATCACAGTTAGATCATTGCGTTGTTTGTGTATTTAATTAAGTTAAATTTTATTTGCTTAAATGTTTATATGCTTACTAATATAAAGGAGACACGATAGGTCAGCTTGAATTCCCATTTGAATATTAATTTTTGTGCAGTTAATAAAAATGTAGTGCGCGGATTCATCCGCATTGAAGTCTATAAAATTATTATATTCTTTATTTGAACAAATTATATGTAAAAGGGTTTCATTGACATTATATTTCCTTTTGGCTTGGTCGCATTCAGCTGCAGTTTACTTTGATTCCATATATATATTTTAATTGTTGTTCTGTTCAGACATTGTGTCATTTTGTAAAATAATGTTTACATATTGCATGGTTCTACTCTACTGACCATAGATTTCCACCTAACGTTTTTGAATAGAGGGTGTTAGAAAATTAACCGTTGGGTCCTGGGTGTAATTTGAGTAGATGCTCACCTTATTATAGGTCCTAGCCAACCTTCCGGGAAAATTACAATTATTCAATTAAGACATAATATGTAGATGTAGAACTATCAACCTACAAAAAGTTGGCTTAGGAATATTCTTACTATTAAGATTCTTTTCGAGCCATGAAAAACAAAAGAGAGAAACTTTGTATTCATAAATAAACTTTTTAAATTAATTTCTCGAGAAAGCAATTCAAGTTATGAAAGGGACCGGGGTGATTCGGGGAAGTTTAATTTCATAGCTCAAAATTCCTTAAAAGCCAAGAAAAAACGTTATTATATTTATATTATTGATGTCCTCCGATTTTACTTTGCAGACACTGCAATAAGGAAAAAAAAACATACTGCATACTATTTGGGGAAAGGGCAATCTTATTAATTAACAATGTAAACTATAAATCCTGCACTTAATGCTAAAATCTTACGAAAAGGCATAAATTGAATGCGACATTAAGAGGCCTTAAAGAATATTATGATTATAATACATGTACATGTATAATCTTTTTCAAAAGAATATTTTCACTAAAAAAGTAATTTACGTAGTGAATTCTGTACAAAAGAACGGTGTTTTTTTTTTTTAAATAAATATGAATTAATTTACCCATTCAAATGAACGTACTGTATCTAAAAGGAAGAAAATTTTGTTGTCTTGTTCGTTAAAATTGACAACACTTCCGGGAGCATGGAATGCTGAATCTTTATGGAACTAAATTTATATTTGTAACCTACCAGAATACGAGTTTTACAATCAATACATTATGTAGCCATTGAAATAATGCTAGATTGAAGGTTATATTATGTCCTCAGTAAATCTGAAATGCTTTGTTCATTAGCAACTTGAATGGTCTTGCAATAGCACTTTTGAATGTAACTTTCACATTAAAGTAAATTTACTTGGTAATAAAAAAAACTTTGTGAGTAGCTATAAGATATCATTATATATTTCTTGGGAAAAAAAACCCAGAGAAAAATCATTGTCGCAAACCGCGCTCAAAATGTACGATCCTCTTCTCCAAACCTAGGCTTGAGATGATGGAGAAGTATATGACCACTAAAAAACATCACATCCAAGTATACAGAACGAAATGTTAGAAGCTGCTTTGACGTTTTTATGAACTAATGGAAGTAAGTCAGTTGAATTTTATGATGCAACTGAAAGTTAATTTCCTTTTGCCTGACTGATTGTAGAAGACGAAAAAGTCGATTTTTGTACAGTGGACACGAGATAGAGCGGGCTATTGCTTTCTAAAACACTTTGTCTCTTTATTAGAAATAGCCTGTGCATGTTGAACAGTTGATACAATATATATTGTACACGACATCATTCCCAGTCTGTGATGAAAGAAATAGACTTTCTTCAACCAAACTTCGGGACTACATCGCGAATATATATTTGAATCTCTCTCTCTCTCTCTCTCTCTCTCTCTCTCTATTAACAATTACAACAGCAAAACGCATTCAAAGAATCAGAAATGCATTCGTAACTTTTTCATGAACCCTTATTAAGTTAAAAATAACTTCCCATGCACAAAAACTACTCATTTAAACACTGGAAATATATATAATTCAACACCTATGTATTGAGAATCGATTATATGACAGTTTTGAATTTAAACTTGACACTTCAACATGCTCTTTATATGAATTTTAATCAGTAAAAACATGTGGAGAGCTAGAACAGCGGAAAATGAAATAAGTCAACAGTCATGAATAATTTCTCCACACATTCCTTCCAAGAATTATTTATTAATCAGTCAGATCTCAATGACACGTTAACTATGCATCACTTTAAATTCTTCACTCTTTTTGTTAAAAAGGTTTTCTCCAATTTAAAGTAAAAATGAACGCACATCTTTAATTTCGTCTCATGAATTTTGAACAAGTGCAAGCTATTCCGGTACATGAAACTTTTTCTAACCCTAACCCAACTTTTTCTGATATAAATTAGCCGCAATTTCAAGATTCATCTTAGAGCAAAATCTCGTGTATTGATTTGATATCAATGATAACATGGATAAAGCAACTTGCCAAGTAAAAAGAAAAATTATAGCACAAAAATGTTTTAGATTGTGGGGGCGGCCGTGGGACAAGAAGGTTTCAGGATTAATTTGCTATTCATACCATGTCTTGTGTTTCATACTTCTTGACATGTTTTATTGCTTTTTTTTTATTTATGCCAATCAAAAAAGAAAAGATACTGATGACGAGGAACAACTTCTTAAAAACCTTTTAAGTGCCCCGATTGCGTAAAAAATACCGTATTACAGTCTTCTAAGTTAATGACCCTCTTTTGCATGTGTTTGTATGGTGATGTATAAAGGACCTTTTCCTTACATATCAGCGTATACATGGAAAAAATATGACTAAAACCACAGTCACTTTATTGGTGGATTAAATAAGTACATGTACTCAGAAGTACACATAAGTGACCTAAGTACATTTAAAATTTGTATCTGCTACAAACGAGGTATTCCGAATTGCACCATGGGCCAACAAGAATTTCAGCATCGCTATACGTATGAATCAATCGCTCTATCGTATTGATTGACCTACAACCGGATTTTTATTTACAATCCTTGGTTATAGTTTAGACAGGTAATTGTTCCACAGAAATAAGCGTGTTTATTAATGGTTACACCTGGGTAATTGAGGGCTTTACATGACTTGTAGTTATTTCATGATTATTGTATTTATTCAGTGGAGTGTTCTTAAGGGCATCCCTTTATTGGATACAGATAAGAGAGAACAGCTGAAAATAGCACTGTATGTTTTAGTCGATGAGTATTTTTACAATAATAACGGGATATTTTTTTTATCTCCACGAATTTTGCTATTATACATGTAGGTGTACATGAAACTGGCATCAAAACTGGCTATTCGCAGCAAGTATTTGTCAAAATGAAATCCTCTCTCTCTCTCTCTCTCAAAAAGTAAATAGAAAGAATACGCTTGTGATGTATAATTTATCCGTATAAAGTGAAACGTTTGTAATTTTTCCTAATCTGATTCATAAATATTTGGGGTTGAAAGAAATTGACACCATATTTTGCTCAGAATTTCTTTCATGGGAATTGCGAAGGAAAATCCCTGTATTCTATAATACTGTATTAAGCATTTACTTATTTTGGGGTAAAGGAATTTTAGCTTTTCACTAGAGCTCTAATAAGCTCTTTCCGCTGTTTCACAAAATGATTTTATCTACATGCTAAAACATGATTTAAAATATATAATACTGTCTTACTGTTTTCAAGACGTTCTCAAATGCGCTATTATTTTTAAAATACTCTTCTCTCAGTTTTACATTGGCTATTAAATAGATAATAACTATGAAATTCACCAGTATGATGCATGATAAGAATTGATGTTCATATTGAGTCAAAATTCCTTTGAACTTCCATCGGCTCTGCTGTTTATAACAGTCAATCGTGACGTCAATTACTGCCGTATTTCTGTGAATGATGAACATAAAATTTCTTATTTTCTCGGTTTGTCATATGAACATAATTCCGGATGGAAGTTATTCTTATCCGGTCCTTGAATGCGTTTGGAAATGAAAATTAATAGAGATATCGGTTTAGTTGTGATCGGAATATTCAAGTTAATATTTTTTATCTGACTATAATAACACCAAGAACAATTTTTGATTTTCTGTTAAGTGAAATTCATTACAATGAAGTACAATCAGTGAAATGTTACACAAAAATATTGTCAATCTGCATATTTAAAACTTAATAAACAGGAAAACAAAATCGCGTCGCGGGTTCAAATCCCAATGTGGGACGTGGAGACCGTACAAACCGAAGTCCACCAACAAGTGATGGCGTGAAAACTTTAGAGACGTTAAACAATAATATACAAACATACTAACATATCTCTAATAGTTTTGAACACCCCGAGTCACGTGCTACCCATCTCAGTACTCACAAATGATGTTACTTCTGTACTTACATAAGGAAAGGTATCTCATTTCATTCGTTTACAGAAAGTAATGAAAAGTTACGTTCCCCACATCTACGACAAATTATGTTTGCGATACGTTTATTGTGGTCAACTGCGTGCAATCCGATATCATGGATTAAAGCTGTCATTTTGATCGTGTTTGAAGTGAGTTTCTGGGCGTTATGATTCACTCAATTAGCCTGTGTTTCTATCGAGTAGTACCCCCTGGGGGGGAGTCAGATAACCAATATTTGTAGTAACTGTTGCTTTTGGTTTGAACACCTTTCGCTGGCAAATTAATTTCCCTATGCGATCTTGTGTGCTTTTAAAACTAATAATCATAGTTTCACTAAGTACAATATACGGTATACCGTAATATTAGAATATCATTATATAGTGTATCATAGTATCAAGGTTTTTGAATACTGAAAATGAATACATTACAAAAATAATTCTATCTTTGTTGTAAATTCCCTAAAATTCTAAGGCCTTTGATACTGGTATATTATGATCGTTACTGTAACAACGATTCTTTTTCAAAAGAAATATCAAATGCTTATACATTAGACAGAGTCAAAATTAACCTTAAAGTACCGTATAACTGGATTTTCCTACGGGGGTGCTATTTTATGCGAAATTCTGCGATCAAGTCTTAATCGCAAAAAATTCAATCGCAAAAAATACGTAAATAAAATTTGGAATTTTCAGTTGCGATCATCGAAGTTCTTCTTTTACAGATACCGGAAGTATATGTAAATAATGCCCATTGCACGTTTTCAATCGTATTTTACAGGTAATTTACGTGATATCAACAACAATGATTGTTTTTCGAATAAATAAAACGAATTCCTAAAGATTCAATATTTATTTGTTCCTACATTGTATTTTATGATTTATTTATATGAAACCCGAATAGCAGTTGTCGGTTTGGCTATTCCGCGGCTTGATCGGGACCTTCACCAGTACTAGTGTTCACCAGATTTTTCTTAATCGGTATTCAGTCCTTGAGAAAAAAATTTCTTGTGTAACATTTCCCCTACTGGGATTATATAAACTCTTTATAATCATAAATGAAAGTTCATAGTCTATGGGAACATACTGAAACGAACTTCTATAAATTAATTTCAAAGAATGATCGTCTCGGTTTCAATTCAAAATAATTGTGACTTTGTTTCTAATTTACCCTGTGAATAATAACCCATTAATTATAGCAACACACGGACGACCCACAGGTGTAGTGTTATCTATGTAAACACCCAATTAACAGCCCAAGGCCTTCACTGTTTCCACGGAAGTCCAGACTGCATCTATTTTATGCTTGATTGGCGTATATACAAGCGCAATCAAAACTTCGAGAGATAGAGAGTAAAATTCAATGAAATATGTGTAACGGGACCCAGGTTTTGGTTCGAGAGATACAGAATTTCGAGAGATAGAAGTTCGAGAGATCAGGAGTAAATTTGCTTAGTTATATAGAGGGAAAAAAACGGGATCGGGGGATCACTTCGAGAGATTGGAGTTCAAGCCATCGAGATCGAGTCACCTGTATTTTAAATTGCTTTGGTTTGTTCAATAAAGAATAAAAATAGACTTTATTGTTTAAATGTCTAGTAATAAAATTCAATAGAAATAGACATTATTGTCAAAGTGAAATCGCAAAAATTAAAATCGCAAAAAATATATATACCTATTTCAGGATCAAATCGCAAAAATTTGCACCCGCATTAAAAACCAGTTATACGGTATATGCGATATGTACAGTAAAATAAAACACAGTGTCGATATGGAAGAGTATCTTACGCTTGAAAATAGTTTTAGGAATAGACAAATCCTAACTAAATTTCGAACAAGTGACCACTGCCTAATGATAGAAACTGGTAGACATAAGAAAATACCTCGAGAACAAAGATTATGTTCTTCATGTAATACTATTGATGATGAATCACATTTTTTTCTACAGTGTAGCTTGAATATACAAGCAAGGAATATACTTATAAAAGTTATGTTAGATAATTGTTCTTCATTCTACCTCAAATCACCTACTCAGAAACTTGAATATATACTAAGTCCAAAACTTGAAGTTATACCGGCTGTTTGCACTTTTATAAAACAATCATTAGAATTGAGAACTAAAAGGTCCACATCGGTGTAACATTTAGGGAATAAATTTCTATATGGATATTGTATATATAATTCATTGTTCTCATTGATTTTGTTTCTTTTTTGTATTGCTTGACCCATATGGGTGTAATATGCAATAAAGATTATTATTATTATTATTTATTTCAAGGAGAAAAATAATAAAAATGGACGTTTCTTTTGTTAGGGAGAGATTTGCGACTTAAGCGTCTAGCTGACCATAAAAATATATTCCAATCGATTGCCCAAACGAAGGCATTTTACTGGTCGGTAATTGTCAAGTTTAGTAGAACTTCCTTTATCAGATATCCCCTAAGATTTCAGATTCCCTCATACATCTCTCGGGTCTTTGTACTTATACAAGGGCTACTTGACCTTTGGGGTTAATTGCCTCTTTAAAAGATCACAACTCATAAAAATGTGCATGTCTAGTAATGAAATCTTCCTTGATCAAGATTAGCCAAGATGCATACTATTGATTTCTTTACACAAGGGACAAAAGTTTGTCTCTGTTCATCAATCTAGTCAAGAGAATTTTGGTAGGTTTGGAAGTAATTTAATTTAATTACTAATTCTTTTCTTTTTCATATTTTTTTATTTTTTATTTGGTAGATTATACTTCAAATGTGATTGGATTGCATTATTTGAAGACAGGTTAAAACCTACTGCAAATATTCTTTACTGTCTAGTACTTGAAATTTCTAAAGTTAACCGACATATTTTTTTGATCAAGTTCTTACGGGGTTTTACTATTGAAATTGCTATATTTTCACTTTCTATTTATGTATTTTCTAATTTTGTTAATTATAAAATACTAATATAAAGTGGCAGATTTCGAGAAGAAATCTGAGTATTTCCATCGTTGTAATTGCTTTTGAGAACACTTTTTTTTGTCAATATAAACCACAGGTGTACTTTTGTTATTACAAATATTAATAAATCAAAATTTCACGATGTCTCAAAAAAGCAAATCGCGATGATTTTAATTTCACGCTGCAAGAAATTTATTTCAATTTTTCTTATAAGCATTTAAACGATTCTAAAAATCTACAGTATTCAAAATAAATAAATCCTTAGCTCATGTTGTTAGGGAAATATCTCTCTAATCGTGATAAATTACATTTATATTAATTTTCATATGTTCATGACAAGAACCTGAACCTGTTATATATATAACTAAGCCTCATGTGATATGACAAATCTTAAGACATAAGGAAATTGTCGCGCAATAAAATGGAAATAATTAAGACAAAGATTGTATTATAATTCTTTGCAACTGAAGCATTGAAGGACCATCTCTACACAAGTGCAATTTTTTTTGAGAAAAATATGTCGTATAAAGGAGTTAATTTTGAGCTTATTTATCCAATTTTCACTGTATGGTGCAATGGCATTTACCCCCGGGAAAAATGTTCAAAGACAACACAGTATCAGTGAAAAGAAATCACGATTAATTACTTCAATAGAGAAAATACATGTAAATAACATGTTTAGTTGATTTATCTTGGCCTTTTAAATGTTAAGAATACTTGAATTAATTACAAATTGAGTAATATATTGTAAATTTCTATTTTTATTTTTACAATATTTAGATCTAGGGGCAGATCACTCTAACTGCAGAAAAATACCTTAGAATGAGAACTCTTTAGTGTGCAGTGTAGAGAGGGTTCTTAACAAAGCAATGCGTATTTCCCGATCAATCCCACGTACCCACCCCGACATACACAAGACAAAACATGTCGGTATCTTTAAAAAATGCACAGGATTCTGTCTAAATGTTCAAGTTTAATCCTAAAATCACTATAATACAGCGATTGTTCTCACAATCTCCTACTTCACCTCCAAAAAGTCGACATGATCGACTTAGGGAGTTGATTGTCTAGTTTATCGTAAAATGTTCGTAAAACCCTATATCCAAAGAAGCATCTCTGGGTCATGTGCTTAAAGATGTATACATATTGATCGCTATACACGAGGGACAATCGTTATAATGCGTTATCAATCAAATTATGCATATTTCTTGGGATTTATTTTTCCTCTTTTGTATCCAGCTGGAAAGATTTAGTAGTTTACATTACGATATAATTCACATAAGTCTGTAACCTTTTTGCCCTAAAACAAGTTCAAGGTGTTTCTAATGGGTATAATTCATAAATCCAGCAAGCTTAAGCGGTGACTAACAAAATGCTTTACTGGATTATTAAACCAAAGGTTAAAATATCAGTTCATATAAATACATGTAACATCTTAAATCTGTCTATAAAACCATAAAAAAGGCTTCAAAAAGTAAAGAATTCCGAAGTGGGAAAAGACATCTTACAAAAATATATGTACAGTGTATTCATCTGATGAGCATTTGAAAATATCTTTCCAAATCCAGGTCACGAGGGTTGACAATTATTCCCTTTTTCTTTGGTCGTTTTAATGATGCAGTTCAAATGATCTTTGGGTCTTTGAATTGCATGTTTTACGCCAATGTTAGATTCTTTTCATTACTGTGGACAATTTTCTCTGTGGCTCATTTTTCGTGGATGTCTTGATTGCTTCGATTCTCATCCACGAATTTACGATCAGGATTTGATAGATATTTTTATTTTGTAGGTGTATTTATAATTAATAGAGAATACATGAAATTACTACGTCACCGCTAACCTGTAAAATCGAAGCAATATATGGAAATAAGCCCCCACGAATTTAAACGATTTCACAGTATTCATTTTGATTTTAGCTACGGGTTATTCATTTTCATTATCCGTCCAATGAGCTCCTATTGATGAAACAGGAGATATTTTCAAATTCTCAGTTTCAATATGTATGTTTCAAGGCGGGTGTGGTCGGTCAGCAAGGGATACTTACTCATTATAGGTACCTAATCCCTGTTATCCCACCTCTGGAATTTCTGGGGTCAAATATTTTATGAAATTCTTTTTAAAGTCTTGTATTGCTTTAGATTTTTTAGATCAATTACAGTTCGTAAATCCTCAACAATTTCATTTGTATTTGTAAATTGAATTTAAGAGACTTCTCACTGTTTATCACTTTGACCTTTTCATTTTCAAACATATTACGTAATTTTGTTTGATTTGCATGCAAGGGAAATTTAGAAATAGCAAGTGTTTCTCTTATCTTCCTTTCTAATTCAATCACTTGTTTCAGGACATTGCGTAAAGAGTAAAAGTTTTTCATGTAAATTTTTACTTCTGTTTCTTCCCGCATGGTGATTTTTTTTTTCAATTTGATTAAAAATTGATAACATCACCCTTATTTTTTGTAAATGCTAGCCATGTTCAATAGATAAAAGAGTATGTACCTATGTTCAAAGCAGAAACAAGAAAAACAAGATTCATGCCATGTGTGTGAGGGTGTGTGTGTGTGTGTGTGTGTTTGTAGCTGTTATGCAATAGCAAGGCATTTTCCAAAGACTAATCTACCAATTAACCAATAATCTGTAATTTACATACGCACATTTGGTGCTATGGGGGATGGGAACCTTCACCAATTTACAAAATGATGCTTTTTTTCAAGATAACATTCACATTTTCTACGTGTTTTGTTTAAATTATTCTCAAATTTCATACGCTCATTTAAGCTTAAGTGAAATCTGATCAATCGTCGTCGATGGCCCATTCTTTCGCCTGTCTGTCCTCCTGTCCTTTCGTCTCTAAACGTTTCACCTACGGGGTCCCCAGTCAATTTTAACAAATGCATTTGAGGAAATGATATCCTTTAATTGTTCATATAAAGGGAATCCCTTTTCGGTAGAGGGATAAATATTCAGGAATAAGTAAATTAAGTAAATTGTATTTGGAACATTTCTTACTTAAAAGGGATACATGTTTGAAGCTGCCTTGCCTATAGTAAAAATACAAATAATAGGGATGCCAAAATTTGTATCTTCATATTCATGCCTGAAAAAGAAAAAAAATAAGCGATTCGATTAACAAACTATAATAATTACATGTATGTTCTTGAACTTCTTAATTTAGTCTGTACAAAGGTCATTCACTTTACCCTTCATAGACAGCTGGCTCGTTCTTTACTAATATTGTTACATTCAATGAACTTGTAAATTTGTTTTCGTCTTGCTTCGGAAACTCAATTATGGTTTCGGAATAAAACAGAAACGGAATACGTCTCTCTCCAAATTTTTGAGCAGATTGAAATCAAAAGGGTTTATAATTCTGTTGTTAAATTAAATGGATATCATGGTTTCGAGGCTGGTTGCGATAAAAAAACCAAACTTTTGTTGTTTTTTTTCCTAAATTCACCTTATTTTTATTAATTGACACTTCCCCTTGCAAATGAGTTGTAAAGGATATACATGTCGTACCGCGCTTTAGTGTGTGGGTTAAAGGTACTTGAACACAGATTTGAAGTTATTATTTTCTCTATAATATTACGACTTATATATTGTAATAGCATTTCACACAAAAATTAATTAAAAATCTTATTTCGTTTAAAAGATACTGAAATTTCAAATTTTTCGGCGGGTTTGATTGACATATCCTTGCACTCTCACAAATTTAATTTTATTCTTAATCCTTAGGAAAAGTGGCAATCTCGTTTTGTATAAATGAAAAATATTAATACTATAATCCAGAAAATTCAGAGTAGACACGTTCGAAAGCAAAACAAACACACAATATATTGTCAGTCCGTGCAGTTGTGGTAAGCAGACTGTGACGATTGAACGCACCCGGTGAATTCTAAATATAAACAATAACAGAACTCGAGCCCTGTTTACAAAAACTGTGTACATAACACGAGTGTGCTCGATTTGCTAAACTCTATACGCACCTCTTAGTTCGGAATGACGATACTTGTGAAGGTGTTTTGCTTTCTAACATTTCTACTCTGAATGAAATTATTTTTCTTGATAAAAGTTTTAATATTTCTCATTAAAACACATCAAAATTGCCACTTTTCCTAAGGATTAAGAATAAAGTTAAAATTTGTGAAAGTGCAAGGATGTGTCAATCAAACCCGCCAAAAAATTTAAAGTTTTAATAACTTTTAAATGAAATAAGATTTTTAATTAATTTTTGTGTGAAATGCTATTAAAATATATAATTCGTGATATTATACAGAAAAAATGAGAAAAATATTAACTTCAAATCTGTGTCCAAGTACCTTTAAGTTCTAGCACTGTGCATAACGGAAGTGACGTGATTTGTATCAGGATCGATGGCGAACCCTGAATTTACTTTTAGATTATTTCTTCTGCGACGAAATAATCCGCTTTGTAATGCGTTTGCTCTACTTCATCTCTAAATAACGTAACCTGGCATATCTTGTTCTGTTAGTTGTTGGCAATCATTTTTGCAAGGTAAAATCATGATGAAATTAGCAACAATAAAGCTTATTATTAATTTGTCTTTTCTGTAAAAATTATTCTTTTGCAACCTTTGTAATGAACAAATGTGTACTAGTCTCTACTATAATAAAAATGAAACAATTTGGTGATTACATTTCCTCATGGAGTTAAGATGCATTATGCAGTTTTCGTGATATTTGTGAAAGATAACTATATATAATGTTTGAAGCATTTGTGTTTTTGCATTTTCAAATAACGAGAAAAAACCGAAACAATCCACATAGAACTTGAATTATATTTACTTCTCTTCAATTAGAGTCGTACCTGTAACTTTTTCAAGAGGATTTCAGCTGTTAGTTGATTTAACTGTAATTCTATTTCAATTCATATCTATAATACTTCTGTAAATAATATACTTGAAGCAGTTCTAGGTTGCTTTCTCCGATACTTCTTGCGCGTTTGCTCCTTACAATACTTGCATGCTCAAATGCAGACAGCGAAGTGTCCGTTTGCTATAATTATCATAAAATTGTCTAGACAATTACAGCGTAATTTGGTACTTTCTTGCCAAAATTTGATATTAAGGGAGAATAAATGTCTTTTTGAATCCAAATCAATCCCAAAGACATTTTAATCAATTGAGAGCATAGCAAGCATGTGCATTGCTTCTGCTTAAAAAACTCATAACAATAATTTTGTCTCAAGACTTGGGTTAATTAAATTGTTATTGGAAAAGACTGTATTCCTTATATGTATCATAAATTTAACTTGTAAGTGCAACTGGTCATACTTATTTTCCTGGTGATTATTACATTGTATTATTTTCAAATAGTGCATCGCGTGAAAGTTCAGCGTTGATAGTTGATTGTAGTATATAGGATAGACCTTCTTGGTGCCTGTGACAGTTTTTAGAAAACTTATCTATTGATTTTGCACCTGGTGTTTGCAGATATCGACTTTAAATTTTATTTTTGAAACTTCTTGGAAAATCACATGACAATGCACGTATTTTCAACTTAAGGACAGAACCAATGAACATATAAAAAAAATTATTGTCAAGTGTTTTTAATTCTCTTCCTCTTCAGATATACACTGAAAAAAATCTGTTAAAAGGGTCGTATTGCCAGAACTGCATTCTTCAGCCCTTTTGAAAAGAAAGGAATATCATTTGTTCTATTAGTAAATGTTTTTAAACTAATTTTTTTTTTTGAAACCAAAATTATATTTTTTGCTGAATTTAGGTCAAGATCTAGTAAATGACTTTATACTTCCTATTTGGTGCTAGAACCATTATGACGTTATAATCACTTTTAAATCTCCTTTTCCTGTGTTTTACGGCTTTCATAGAATTATGTAGATAAAAAGTATTTTCGTAGAATTCAATTTGAAATGGTAAATAGTCCTGACATCATTTCAAAGAAGAGACCAAGAACATACTAATTTCCGTTTCCTGAAAGACTGTAGGCAATCTGGATAAATTTTTGTCTTATATGAAAAAAACCCCAACATAACAATGATTGTTTTTCATAATTTTTCATTGGGAATATGACATTTTAAAATATAATTTTTCATCTTGTTCACCTATATATTATGTCCCGAAACACTTTATTTGACCAAGATAAAGTTATAAAACATTATAAAAGGAATTTATTTCTGAAATTTGATAAATCTGTAGACACCTTTCATTTACTTGATCTTGACCTTAAGACAACTATGTGTGATTTATTACAAACACAAGACAATGCCAAAGCAACCCTTCAAAACAACACACATTGTAGTTTCTCATTGATAAATAAATTTTTTTTCCTTCCAAAATTTGATATTGAGGGAGAATAAATGTCTTTTTTAATTCATATCAATCCCAAAGACATTTTAATCAATTGAGAGCATAGCAAGCATGCGTATTCCTTCTGCTTAAAAAACTCATAACAATAATTTTGTCTCAGGACTTTGGTTAATTAAATTTTTATTGGAGAAAAACCGTATTCCTTATATGTATCATAAATTTAGCATAATTATACGTGCAACTGGTTATATATAATTATATATATTCCTGGTGATTATTATATAAAATTGTATTATTTTCAAACAGTGCATTGTGTGAAAGTTCAGCGTTGACAATTTATTGTAGTATATAGGATAGATCTTGTTGATGCCTGTGACAGATTTAAAAAAAAAAAGCTTATCTATTGATTTATGATTTTACACCTTGTGTTTGCAGATATCGATTTAAATTTTATTTTTATAACTTCTTGGAAAATCACATGACAATGCACGTATTTTTCGACTTAAAGACAGAACCAATGAACATATAAAAAAAAACTATTGTCAGGTGTGTTTAATCCTCTTCCTCTTTAGGTATACACGGAAAAATTCTATTAAAAGGGTCGCATTGCCAAAACTGCGTTCTAATCAGCCCTTTAGAAAAAAAGAAATACCATATTGGAAAACGATTTTAAAGTAATTAAATTCTTTTGAAATAAAAATTATGTTCCTTACTTAATTAAGGTCGAGATCTAGTAAATGACTTTAGACTAACTGTTAGGTGCTAGAATCATTATGACGTCATAATCTCTTTTAACTTTCCTTTTCCTATATTGTACGGCTCTCATGGAATTATGTAGAAAAAAAGTATTTTCGTGGAATTCAATTTGAAATCACATGAAAAGTAGTCCCGATACCTACATTAAATTCGACATCATTTTAAAGAAGAGACCAAGAACATACAAATTACCGTTTCCTGAAAGACTGTAGGCAATCTGGATACATTTTTTTCTGGTCTTATATGGAAAAAAAACTCACATTCATGAATGTTTTTCTTATTTTTTTTTTCATTGGAAATGACATTTTAAAATATGATTTTTCATATTGTTCACCTACAAATTATGCCTCGAAACACCTTATTTGACCAAGTTATAAAGCTCCATTAAAGGAATTTATTTCTTCAATTTGATAAAACTGTAGGCACCTTTCATTTACTTGATCTTGTCCTAATAAAACTATTTGTGATTTATTAAAAACACAAGACAATTTCAAAGTAATCCCTTACAAAACAACATACAATGTATTTTCTCATTGATAAATAAAAATTTTGACAGCTAGGTCCTTTCTCGTGGAGGATTGTTTGTTTAAAATATAGCTTGATCTATAAATTTAGAAGGCCTACTTAACGTCTGTAAAATTTCTTAAGAAAAATATAGGACTTGTCATATATCAATTTTTGTATTCACGAAATCTTTTTAAAAACCATCTTTTTTTCTTATATATGTTTATGAAATACATGTGAGTTTCCATTGTATATTTAGGACAACGTCATAAGCAGATATTGGTCTTGTTATACTGAGGAATATCTTCATAAGATAAAAAAGATATCCCAAATATTTCATACATATGTGTACAGCCGTAAAATATACAAGTACCAATATGATGCAGTAAAAACAACTTTTAGAAAAAAAAATCTGATCTACGATGGTGTATGCCATAGGTCTATGATGCTCTTCGCAAAAAATGAAATTGGTAAAATAAATAGTAATTTCTATTTTCCAAAAAAATCATTGCATGACCGTAATGGTCTACTTATCCAAGCCACACAAAATGAATTATGTTTCATTTTGACATTTTTACACATATAAAGGAGTGCGGCTCATTCATTTTATAGACCTACATCTAAGTTACGTGTTAGCGATACGGGGGCTCGTGGCTTATGGTGTCATACGTTCATTCTGTTGACAATTCAGTATGTTTTCTGTGGCTTCCCTAATAGCCCAGTTGGGGAAACTTTTAGGTGATGCTATCGTAGTCGAGTATCAAATTGGTTTCCATTAGCAAGTGTTAATGGAAAACTTGTCAATATTATATTATAAAACGGTTGTTAGCCCTGCATATCAATTTACATTTAGTCGTTCACTGTTAGTAATAACTCATTTTTTCTTACTGTTCAATCAAGGAAAATTAAACGTTTCATTACAGATGTGATATTTATGATAAAATTAATAATTCTCTTTCAAAAGGTTTTAATTTAATAACTAATGTAATTTTTTTTTCAAATGTTGAAAACTTTTGGATAATTTGAAACTCTGACGCCCACAAGAAAGTTAAATTTTATAATATTGGGTTATTGGGTCTGGTGTATTTATTAGCAATCAAAGGAGAACACAGTCATCATCATTTTTCCGTCTTTTTGAAGTATAATGAAGTCAGAGTAATGATTTCATTTGGTTGATAGTATCGGGTGATTTACTGCTACCTTCATTCGTTCGTTGTCCCTCGTCGTGTGTTTTGTCAAATTTTTTTCCTAAAGCCGCTGAATCAATTTTAACCATTTTTTTTAATTGAACATGTTAAGGGGCATAAATTTTGTCCGTCCTTGTCCCCTTTGATTCTGAAAAGTGGGGCTAAAACCATCCCAACAAAAGCCATCTTTAAAAATTGTCTCAACTCTTGAGCAATTTATCAAATCGTCCATTCTCGCAATACCAAGGGTCCTGAGTCAACACATTGACTTTTTTTAAATCTCTCAATCACATTAAGCCATTATTTAATAAACAACTCGTAACACGTGCACATGCGAATCCTTGCCTAACTATTTGTAAAATCTTTAATTTGATTGGTGGTTCCCAAGCAAGCCAATGAATATTAAACGACATATACCAAGGGTCCAACCGCAACGTGTTGACTCAGGACCCCTGGCTTGCGAGAAGTAGCTACATGTAGCATGATTGCAATTGGTCCTCTACTATCGACTGTAGCATTGTAAAATTCATGAATCCAATGACCTCAGTTCTAGTTCGACAATTTAAACTCTACAGACAAATTAATGTTTAGAAAAACTGCATATAAAATCCTTCCAAATATTTAAATAAATTCTGTTTTTTTTTTAACCTTTAAGGTAATTACGGACAAAGAGGAATCGAATCATTCACAAAACTGGCAGAAGAGGCTGGGGTGTGTATAGCAAAAACTGCTAAAATAGCACGTGGTGCTACGGACGAGGAACATGTTGAAATCATCAAAAACCTGATGAAAAAAGAAAGGGCAAAGGTCATCGTGTGTTTCTGTGACGGGGAGACAGTCAGATCGCTCTACAACGCAACGGCTATGGTACCTGGCGCCAAAAACCATTTCTTAGTTTTAGGAAGGTAATATTCCAATGGTATCTTGGTCAAAAATCGTAACCTAGTTTAAGGGAGGTAATTTTCAATTTACCCGTCGTGCCAAAACCACTTTCTAATTTTAGGAAGGTAATGTTTGAATGGTACCGTTTGCCAAAAACCGTATTCTTGCTTAAAAACGGTAAAATTCAAAGGCACCTACAGTACAGTCATGTAATTCCCCTTATCCACTTAAAATACAAAGTTAACAACGATATAGCAAAGTTACTAGTTCAGATTGAAAATTAATGAAAGACAGAAAAAATATATTTTGTTGTCCCTTCATATTATGGAGCTTGTTAGCAAATAAAAAAAATATAAATACTCTGTAAATGTTTAAGTTAATTAGGCAGGTGTTTATGGAGACAAATTTGCTAAAATGACGAAATGGCAAATATACGGCGGATAAAAAATATCTAGCCCTGTCAATTCTTGGAGAGGATGAGTCCGATCCTCATGAATAAAATATGAAGAAAATATTGGATTTCGGTCATAGGAAAGACATTTGGGGAAGTAAATACTTCAACAAATCAGCAAGCTATTTTACAAACATTAAACTTCCATTACGTCAAACAAAACGGCGATTGCAGATCTTGATTGTCTGTTTTTATGGTGCTTAAGTTAAGTTCTGGATTAGATTTGTATTTAAGTGTGAATGTTTATAGCTATTACCAAAATAAAAGAGTAGAAAAATCATTTAATTCTTAAAATTTTTTAAGTTAAGTTTTAAACAACATATATATTTCAAAACAAAAGCGTTTAAGTTTAGACATAAATATGTACTTATGGTATATGTTAATGGTAAACTAAAAACCTTGAACGTTTCAATGATGGTTGAATCATTTAATGATTAGGTGAAAAATGAATACATTTAATGTTTAAGTGATAATTGAATCCTATAAAGTTTAAATGATGGATGAATCCTTTAATGTTTAAGTCCCTTATCGTTTACGTAAGTAATGGTTGAATCCTTTATCGTGTAAGTATGTAATGGTTGAATTCCTCATCGTTTAAGTAAATAATGGTCGAATCCCTTATCGTTTATTATAAGTACCAGTAATGGTTAAATCCCTTGTAGTTTATTATGAGTATAAGTAATGGTTGAATCCCTTATCGTTTAAGTAAATGATGGTTGAATCCCTTATCGTATAAGTAAGTAATGGTTGAATCCCTTATCGTTTAAGTAAGTAGTAATTGAATCCCTTATAGTTTAAGTAAGTAATAATTGAATCCCTTATAGTTTAAGTAAGTTATGGTTGAATCCCTTATCGTTTAAGTAAGTAATAATTGAATCCCTTATAGTTTAAGTAAGTAATAATTGAATCCCTTATCGTTTAAGTAAGTAATAATTGAATCCCTTATAGTTTAAGTAAGTTATGGTTGAATCCCTTATCGTTTAAGTAAGTAATAATTGAATCCCTTATAGTTTAAGTAAGTAATAATTGAATCCCTTATAGTTTAAGTAAGTAATAATTGAATCCCTTATAGTTTAAGTAAGTAATAATTGAATCCCTTATAGTTTAAGTAAGTTATGGTTGAATCCCTTATCGTTTAAGTAAGTAATAATTGAATCCCTTATAGTTTAAGTAAGTAATAATTGAATCCCTTATAGTTTAAGTAAGTAATAATTGAATCCCTTATAGTTTAAGTAAGTAATAATTGAATCCCTTATATTTTAAGTAAGTAATAATTGAATCCCTTAGAGTTTAAGTAAGTAATAATTGAATCCCTTATAGTTTAAGTAAGTAATAATTGAATCCCTTATAGTTTTAGTAAGTTATGGTTGAATCCCTTATCGTTTAAGTAAGTAATAATTGAATCCCTTATAGTTTAAGTAAGTACAGTGAAACCTGTCTAATCCGACATGCACTGGGAGACCAATTTTGTGTCGGAATAGACAGGGTGTCGGATTACACAGTGTTAAAAAACAAGGAAAATACTAAAATGGGAAAGAAATTTAACGTCGGAATTCACAGTATTTCGGATTATTCAGGTGCCGGATTACACAGTTTTCACTGTAATAATTGAATCCCTTATCGTTTAAGTAAGTAATAATTGAATCCCTTATAGTTTAAGTAAGTAATAATTGAATCCCTTATCGTTTAAGTAAGTAATAATTGAATCCCTTATAGTTTAAGTAAGTAATAATTGAATCCCTTATAGTTTAAGTAAGTAATAATTGAATCCCTTATAGTTTAAGTAAGTAATAATTGAATCCCTTATAGTTTAAGTAAGTTATTGTTGAATCCCTTATCGTTTAAGTAAGTAATAATTGAATCCCTTATAGTTTAAGTAAGTAATAATTGAATCCCTTATAGTTTAAGTAAGTAATAATTGAATCCCTTATAGTTTAAGTAAGTAATAATTGAATCCCTTATATTTTAAGTAAGTAATAATTGAATCCCTTAGAGTTTAAGTAAGTAATAATTGAATCCCTTATCGTTTAAGTAAGTTATGGTTGAATCCCTTATCGTTTAAGTAAGTAATAATTGAATCCCTTATAGTTTAAGTAAGTAATAATTGAAATTTAAGTAAATAATAATTGAATCCCTTATAGTTTAAGTAAGTAATAATTGAATCCCTTATAGTTTAAGTAAGTTAAGGTTGAATCCCTTATCGTTTAGGTAAGTAATAGGTGAATTCCTTATCGTTTAAGTAAGTAATGGTTGAATCCCTTATGGTTGAATCCTTTATCGTTTAAGTAAGTAATAATTGAATCCCTTATAGTTTAAGTAAGTAATAATTGAATCCCTTATAGTTTAAGTAAGTAATAATTGAATCCCTTATAGTTTAAGTAAGTAATAATTGAATCCCTTATAGTTTAAGTTATGGTTGAATCCCTTATCGTTTAAGTAAGTAATAATTGAATCCCTTATAGTTTAAGTAAGTAATAATTGAATCCCTTATTAATAATTGAATCCCTTATAGTTTAAGTAAGTAATAATTGAATCCCTTATAGTTTAAGTAAGTAATAATTGAATCCCTTATAGTTTAAGTAAGTAATAATTGAATCCCTTATATTTTAAGTAAGTAATAATTGAATCCCTTAGAGTTTAAGTAAGTAATAATTGAATCCCTTATCGTTTAAGTAAGTTATGGTTGAATCCCTTATCGTTTAAGTAAGTAATAATTGAATCCCTTATAGTTTAAGTAAGTAATAATTGAATCCCTTATCGTTTAAGTAAGTAATAATTGAATCCCTTAAGTTTAAGTAAGTAATAATTGAATCCCTTATAGTTTAAGAAGTAATAATTGAATCCCTTATAGTTTAAGTAAGTTATTTGAATCCCTTATGTTTAAGTAAGTAATAATTGAATCCCTTATAGTTTAAGTAAGTAATAATTGAATCCCTTATAGTTTATAGTAAGTAATAATTGAATCCCTATAGTTTAAAAGTAAAATTGAATCCCTTATATTTTAAGTAAGTAATAATTGAATCCCTTAGAGTTTAAGTAAGTAATAATTGAATCCCTTATTTTTAAGTAAGTTATGGTTGAATCCCTTATCGTTTAAGTAAGTAATAATTGAATCCCTTATCGTTTAAGTAAGTAATAATTGAATCCCTTATAGTTTAAGTAAGTAATAATTGAATCCCTTATAGTTTAAGTAAGTAATAATTGAATCCCTTATATTTAAGTAATTATGGTTGAATCCCTTATCGTTTAAGTAAGTAATAATTGAATCCCTTATAGTTTAAGTAAGTAATAATTGAATCCCTTATAGTTTAAGTAAGTAATAATTGAATCCCTTATAGTTTAAGTAAGTAATAATTGAATCCCTTATAGTTTAAGTAAGTAATAATTGAATCCCTTATAGTTTAAGTAAGTTATGGTTGAATCCCTTATCGTTTAAGTAAGTAATAATTGAATCCCTTATAGTTTAAGTAAGTAATAATTGAATCCCTTATTTTAAGTAAGTAATAATTGAATCCCTTATAGTTTAAGTAAGTAATAATTGAATCCCTTATAGTTTAAGTAAGTAATAATTGAATCCCTTATAGTTTAAGTAAGTAATAATTGAATCCCTTATATTTTAAGTAAGTAATAATTGAATCCTTAAGTTTAATAAGTAATAATTGAATCCCTTATCGTTTAAGTAAGTTATGGTTGAATCCCTTATCGTTTAAGAAGTAATAATTGAATCCCTTATAGTTTAAGTAAGTAATAATTGAATCCCTTATCGTTTAAGTAAGTAATAATTGAATCCCTTATATTTAAGTAAGTAATAATTGAATCCCTTATAGTTTAAGTAAGTAATAATTGAATAATAGTTTAAGTAAGTTATGGTTGAATCCCTTATCGTTTAAGTAAGTAATAATTGAATCCCTATAGTTTAAGTAAGTAATAATTGAATCCCTTATAGTTTAAGTAAGTAATAATTGAATCCCTTATAGTTTAAGTAAGTAATAATTGAATCCCTTATAGTTTAAGTAAGTAATAATTGAATCCCTTATAGTTTAAGTAAGTTATGGTTGAATCCCTTATATTTTAAGTAAGTAATAATTGAATCCCTTATCGTTTAAGTAAGTAATAATTGAATCCCTTATAGTTTAAGTAAGTAATAATTGAATCCCTTATAGTTTAAGTAAGTAATAATTGAATCCCTTATAGTTTAAGTAAGTTATGGTTGAATCCCTTATTTTAAGTAAGTAATAATTGAATCCCTATATACTAAGTAATAATTTTTATAGTTTAAGTAAGTAATAATTGAATCCCTTATAGTTTAAGTAAGTAATAATTGAATCCCTTATTTTAAGTAAGTAATAATTGAATCCCTTATAGTTTAAGTAAGTAATAATTGAATCCCTTATAGTTTAAGTAAGTAATAATTGAATCCCTTATAGTTTAAGTAAAACGTAATAATTGAATCCCTTATAGTTTAAGTAAGTTATGGTTGAATCCCTTATCGTTTATAAGTAATAATTGAATCCCTTATAGTTTAAGTAAGTAATAATTGAATCCCTTATAGTTTAAGTAAGTAATAATTGGTTTAAGTAAGTAATAATTTAATCCCTTATAGTTTAAGTAAGTAATAATTCAATCCCTTATAGTTTAAGTAAGTTATGGTTGAATCCCTTATCGTTTAAGTAAGTAATAATTGAATCCCTTATCGTTTAAGTAAGTAATAATTGAATCCCTTATAGTTTAAGTAAGTAATAATTGAATCCCTTATAGTTTAAGTAAGTTATGGTTGAATCCCTTATCGTTTAAGTAAGTAATAATTGAATCCCTTATAGTTTAAGTAAGTTATGGTTGAATCCCTTATCGTTTAAGTAAGTAATAATTGAATCCCTTATAGTTTAAGTAAGTAATAATTGAATCCCTTATAGTTTAAGTAAGTAATAATTGAATCCCTTATAGTTTAAGTAAGTAATAATTGAATCCCTTATAGTTTAAGTAAGTAATAATTGAATCCCTTATAGTTTAAGTAAGTTATGGTTGAATCCCTTATCGTTTAAGTAAGTAATAATTGAATCCCTTATAGTTTAAGTAAGTAATAATTGAATCCCTTATAGTTTAAGTAAGTAATAATTGAATCCCTTATAGTTTAAGTAAGTAATAATTGAATCCCTTATAGTTTAAGTAAGTAATAATTCAATCCCTTATAGTTTAAGTAAGTAATAATTGAATCCCTTATATTTTAAGTAAGTAATAATTGAATCCCTTAGAGTTTAAGTAAGTAATAATTGAATCCCTTATCGTTTAAGCGATGGCTGGAACGACAGACCGGATGTTGTCAGAGGAAATGAAGAAAATGTAGCGGGAGGGATGTCAATCAAGCTGACGTCACCAAAAATTAAGGATTTCGATCCCTACTTTAACAGCCTAAACCCCTACACCAACACACGGAACCCTTGGTTTAAAGAATTCTGGGCCACAACCTACGATTGCACATTTGATGATAAACTAGTGAAAGAAAAAGGACTTAAGAAATGCACAGGTTTGAATGATAGAATTTATGTCTGTTAAAATGTCTCCCAAGTGGTGTAAATCCTCCTGTCCCTTGCAATGGCAACTTCTTGGGTCTTTCCAACAAAACCCGGAAAGCTAATGCTAACTGATGTACACTAAATATCCTTATCAAATGCATTCGCTTTATTCCTATTTATTTAGTATTGGCGGGACGGAATTGACTAATTAATGTGTACGAGTATGCAGTACTATATTCTTCTGGTTGAATCGTTGAATTCAGTGTTGGATATTTTGTCGAAAAGACCCTGGAAGTTGCCGCTGAGTCCTTCCAAGAAGAAAATCTGTTAAGGAGCATTCACATGCATAACTAGATTTTATCTTAATTGTATACGCATACCAAAAATAAATCTGGAACATTTTGCAATTGATATGCATGTATATTCTGTTGCATTCCATACGTACAATCACATATGATAAAAAAGATGTTTACTAACTATAAGAACTGACATAATGGAAAGAAACAAACCAGGAGAAAAAGAATTAAGTACTATGCATTTTATTGTTTAGTTTGTTATAAAAAATTTAATGAATAGTTTCTACAGTATTTTTAGTATTTACAATTTTGATTTTTGAAAGGGAAAGAAACAAGAAGAAAAGGGGAATATGTGCAGGATTCTAAACTTGGTTTCGTCATCAATGCCATTTACACCATGGCGCATGCGCTACACAATATGCGCGAGGACATATGTGGTAGTAATGCAGGACTCTGCAAAGAAATGCTTCCGGTTAAAGGGGAACTTTACCTGAATTACCTGCTGAACGTTTCCTTGACAACCTATAGTAATTATGAACTTCACTATGACGAAAACGGAGATCCGCCAGCAAGGTATACAATGTATACTATATCCATATATACTCCAGCAATAATTAGGCTCTACCAAAAAAAAATTAAATGAATTGCATTATGAAATATTTAGAATTTATAATATCACTATTTTTATAGAGCCCTTGAGAGCCAATTTTGTAACAAAGTTAATTTGAAAAAGTACCATAAAAGGCCTGCTCACTGATTGCTTATCTATTATAAATGAACATATTTCTTATAGTCTTCATTAAATTTGTTTCTAACTTCCTTATCTAGGTACGATATAATGAATTTTCAAAAGATCAAAGACGAGGCGGGAAACGTTACGTATAAATATCTCAGAGTGGGCCGATGGGAAACTGGTCAGCTCTCCATGAATGAGTCGATCATCTATTGGCCGTCCAGCGGCTTTGGTAACCCTGAGGAATCCGTCTGCAGCGACCCCTGTGCCAAAGGCTCAATCAAGGTGTGCTTAATTAATAATTCAGTGGAATATCTTTAGGATTATTTTAGATTACAGACTGAAATAACACCAAGCATGATAGCAAACTGAATCCAGAAATTATTGAAACGTAATTATTTAATTGGAAAAGGGTACATGTACGAGTATATGATAAATTTGGAAAAGCGCTTAATCAAAAACAAAATTTAATACTTTTTGTAAGCATAAATAAGTAGCAATTATTTTTGTCAATTTCCTTTTCCAGCGACATCCATCCCCTTTCCTTTTATAAAAGAAAATGATTTGTTGAACTGACTTTTTCTTCCTAAGTATATACATTTACTCATTTTCAAAAAATAACATACTTACCCTTGGTAAGTCTGTTTGTTATGGAAGTTATCTATCCATAATTATTCATAAAATTATATACTACATTTTTTGGATTCAAAGAAAGGGTTGAATTTCAGAATGGAAATAAATATTCCATGAAGTATTATTTATCAAAAATAGTCAAACATAATAACATAGCTTTCATTGTTTGTTGTCATAAAAAAAACGACGAGTTCAATCAGTATAATCACAAATTCTGCGGGATTCAAATTACGGAAATTGCCGCCACTTTCTAAAGGATCTGTCATTATTAGTCATTTTCTGCTCATTCATCAGTAGTATAGTGATGGAATACCCGAGTTCGAAATCAAATATATACGAGCAATATCGTGTCAAATTGGTTTGTTTCAATTTTTATATCTTAGCTGGTTAAAATTGGTAAATGCAACACAATTTTTTTTAGCTTCCAGTATAAATTTAGCAAACACCGAAGCTTTTTATTTTATGGGATTCAAAACGTCTAAAAAAGTAACGGTATTTTCACTTTTTAAAATTCAATTCAATTCAAAATTGCATATTATATACTTCTTTTCCAATTTGTCAAAGATTTCTCACCTTGGTCTTTCGTATGATCATGACCTTTTGCTTTTTATTAATTGATTGACTTCGCCATGTTTGTGTATTGATCATTTTTGATATTGTTCAAAATTTGATGAAAGTGATGAAAGCGTTTAATTTTTTTGACAGAATATGTCTAGTTTTACTAAAAAAAGTCTTATAAAAGATATTCTTTTCTTTAATGCACTAAGTACTGTCTTATGATTTTTTCTATTATACTTATAATTAACTTAATTTAGTATTTTCCTTTTCATATTTCTATAAATAACATAGCAAAGTGTTAGAGACAAATTGATTTCATTAAATATTAAAATTTAATGTTTCACGTCCTCTTACAGTACACAGTTCAAGGCTTTTTTCTAATTACCACGGTACTGTCATGGAACAACAATCTATAGATAATTTGCTTCTGGATTTAATTGCTTCAGAATCAGTAAAATTCCCAAGATCTTGTAGCTTCTCACGAAGCCGTTTATTGCAATTCGGAACTTATTAGAGGATTATAATTGATGTATTGCGCAATTTCCTGTTCCGGGAATAGCAGGCCGGTACCAGTGACAATTATTGGATGACATTTTTTTTATTCTCATAGAAGGATTTTTATTGCAATTTTTCTCCAGGGAAATATGTATAATTCAAAACAAAAGTAATTAGCAAAAAGTACATCTGTTACTATTTCCATTTCTCTCATATCACAGGATCTGGCAAACAAATTTTAATATCGATACGGTCCAGGGGAAACATTGCTTTTGTCCGACAAAAATAGAATTTTTTTACTGTAAGGAATGAATATTTTTAATGTTACATTTGTACCAGTATTCCAAATTATAAAACTATATATTCTTCATCACATTCATAGAGTAATAAAAACAGTTTTATCGATTAAAAAAATAATGAACAAAATGTTCTGAAACTGTAATCCTAGTCTAAGCAAAATTAAATAAAGACTCTGAAGCGTTAATTTCATTAAGGGAAAACTGATTTTGTAGAAATTGGATGAGCAGACAAAATGTTGTTGGACTTGTATTCCTTGTAAGGAAAACGAGATAATGATGGACTCCAACACGTGCAAGGCATGCGCAGTAGGCTGGTGGCCAAACGAGGACTTGACAGGTTGTACAACAAATTCATTTTTGTTCAGTTTTGTGTATTTGATGATGATATTTTGCCATTTGAGACATGCATTCAATTTGGTTTAAAATCAACGTAGTGATGATACACAAGTATGTAGAATGAGTCTTCATGTATACCAGTGTCTTATGGACTGATGCGTATACATGTATAATGCATTAATTGAATGGTCAATTCGAATAACCCACATTATTCATGTTACTATATCTATAAATTTGTTCTTAGTTATTTCATTTAGTACCAGGTATTGTATTTTATGCCGTAGTAACCTTGGCCTGTTCCATGTTATTGCAAAGCATTCTGTAAGCTGAGAGTTTAATTGAACAACCCTTGTACATTATTTGATAAAGACTCTGCAATCGACTAGGGTTACAGATTCCAACCAAACAGCGGTAAATTAGAGTGTCAATAATGCGGCAATGAGCTTGATTATACGATTTCAGGCATCGCTGAGAACGTCAAACTTGGGGAGATAACTTTTTCGTAAATCATTAAGTTATGGGTGCATGTTCAAAATAAAAATTCGAAAGTACTATATGGCGATCTTTATTTAACGAAAAATGCTAAATTCTTACTTGTAAAAAAAAAATAATTATAGATGCATTTTTTTTTTCAAAATTATAGAATCGATCATGAAGTACAAAATTTTGCCCATAGTTAGTACTAGAACATGTTTTAAAATAACCCCGTAATATAACCTGCATGTAATTTCAAAATAAATGAATGTACTTGAAACAGTCATGAATGTACAATATTGGAGAAGTTGAAAAAATATATGAAAATGACGAATTAACAGTATTCAGGCTCAAAAGTCCATTAAACAATACAAATAGGAGCAGTCTAAGCAAATACGAACCTCGAAAACATCAGAGGTGGGATTGCCATTAAAATACTAAAACTTTTCAATATTTTTAAAATACAATTTTCAAATTAAAAGAATTACAAAATCTGTTACATTTAATTGTGTATAGGGAAAAATAAAATATTTTAAAATTTTTTTACAGCTTGCAAAGAAATAGAGATTGAATACTTGAAGTGGCACGACACGGAGGCGGTTGTAGCCGTCGCCTTTGCTTGTTTAGGAATTTTCGGCACCCTTTGGATCGGCGTCATCTTCATATGTCACAACGATACACCTGTAGTCAAAGCAACAACACGGGAGCTGATGTACATTATAATGTTCGGAATCATCATGGCGTTTTCTTCGAATTTCTTCTTGGTGGCCAAACCAACGATTGTCACGTGTTACTTTTCTAGGATTCTACCTGGCTTATCGTTTTCATTGATATACGGGTCTCTAGTCACTAAGACGAATAGGATCGCGAGGATTTTGCAAGAAACGAAGAAGATCATCACCAAAAAGCCTCGATTTATGAGTGCGTCGGCTCAAGTTATTATCACTTGTATTCTGGTGGGAATAGAGTGTGCCATTATAACCGTGATGTTAATTATAGAGCCTGCCGATTCAATGCTGGACTATCCAACTATAAAGCGCGTTAGACTCATCTGCAATACCACCACAATGGGCATAGCGGTCCCCTTTGGTTTCGATCTGATGCTGATATTTATGTGTACGCTCTATGCTATTAAGACAAGGAACCTGCCAGAAAACTTTAACGAGGCGAAATTTATAGGTTTTATTATGTACACGACGTGTGTCATTTGGCTGGGGTTCTTTGCCATTTATTTTTATATTGAGAGCGGAACAATGGTTTTTGCCGTGTCCGTCGCCATAAGTGGCAGTGCCACTGTAGCCTTGGTGCTTTTATTCATCCCTAAAATTTACGTCATTGTCTGTGCTCCAGAAAAGAACACGAGAAGTGCGTTTGCTACTTCCAAAGAAGTTCGCTGCCATATTGGGTCAGTTTCCTATCATTCCGAAAGCGGAAACGATTTTGGGAAGTAAGTTGAAAGATTCGATTTCTTAGACAGTAAACTTATACAGATAAATATTGAATGGCCTGTAATGAGCATTGCCAAATTTAGGTTCTTCCTTAGCAACCAAGAGTACTTTTTCATTAATTTCCGTAAATAAATTCAAAGATAAGCCTAAATTTAGAACATCGGGTCGTAAACAAAGAGAAAACCAATAGTTAAGAATCCCTGAGAGGAAATCAAGGTGTCTGGAGACTATATGTTTATGGCCAGTATCTGTACAGAATGATATATGCCATGACGTTAGAACGTTAGCCTCTAATGTTGAATAACAATATATAGGATAATCGAAGTTTTCATAGCCTGCAATACATGGGGTTGTTAACAATGATAAGACCAAAAACATGTATATTGCTTCTGTTGACGTCAAGTGGAATTGACAAAACTTGAGAAACTTCCAAGTAAAGGAAAGAAATGTTACGATGTATTGATGAAAATTTACACGATGTATAGAGTGCTATCATTTTTACGTGATATGGGTCAGATATAAATTTTTGAGGGTCCTACATCAAATAAGTCTAGAAATGCTTATTAAAACCAAACAATTTTAAAAAGAAAAATATATAAATAAAGGAGGAAGTAATTTAAAAATTGATCTTGATATCTTAAACAATACAAAAAGTGTTACCCATTCTATATAATCGTTAACCTGTCATTCTAAACATGCATTTTTGTAGTATTCAATGTCATCTTTTTAATTCTAGAGAAAGGATGCCTTTTGAAAAAGGAAGTGGGTTGCTACATCGTAAAAAGTTTTCATTCGGTAGATTAAAACTAAACCATAAACAGACGGCCAACAATAGAAAAGAGACCGCCTCCCTCCCACCCAATATTAAACTGAACCGCGAGAATTCCATGCACATCCGTATACCAAATCACCAGAAGTTTCCATGGAGCAAGAAAGATCACTCGAATTCCAATTCAGGCGATGAAGATGATCGATTATCGACAATAAGTTCAAAAGAGGAATCGCGAAGTGGAAGTGAAAAGCGAAAGAAGAAAACGAAACAAGATTCCGAATGTCAGACGGATGCCGAGTGGTTGGAACAGATTGTCGCAAAGTCATCCGTCAGAAGACGAAAACCGGACAAAAATTGTCATGAATCGGATGGTTCAATTAACAGTGATGAAATTTTCTTATCTCTACCCGTATCTGATTCAACAGAAAACAAGGGAATGTATCGGCTTTCCCCGAGGCATTCCGATCGTAGTCCTTTATTAGGCGGATATGATTCCGCCTTGGAAGAGGAAACTAAAGGAGAGGATCACAGTTTTCCATTAAATAATTTATCAAATATTCATGTTCATGAAAACGCCATACCTTCAGTCATTCCGTTTAAATCTCAGCCCTTGCATTCACTGGATGAACGTGAGCCATTACACGTCACTCGAATGGATAGCTCTCGTGTTCAATCTAATGTAAGAAACTCGAGAGATCCCCTATATTCACATATTAATATCAGTGACGAAATTCCAAGAAAAGTATTGGAAAATGGACATCTTATTCAGATTGATGATGCTCCTATACAAAATCAAAACTCCGTGTCACAAAGTATGTCCCCTCCCACCTTAAAAATTGACGATAGTGACCTTTACAGAAGACGACAACAAATTCACCCTGTTGTTGTGGAGGAAAAATCATTAGACAAAGGTCGTTATCCCATACCATTAATGCAAAATCAAATGACTAAAAACATTGTTTATCCTTTGAAGGAAGACGGTCACTGCAATTGCGCAAACCATGACGTCATTACCGAACAGCACCTACGGCAAAGGCCGAGTGTTGTGTCGAATACCCTGTCCTCGGGCTCCTCTGTGTCCGTAGAGGATATGACGGGGTTTGGTATTCATAGGCTAGAAGAGGAGGAAGTGTCCATGTTATCATTTAGAGATTATATGAAAAACAGAGGTATAGATCTGGATATGTCTGATGTTCAGTCTAGCGAGGTCTAGTACCATGCAGTTGTTTTATTATATATTTTTTTCTTTTTTAACTTTGAGTACCTTAAGCTTTAAATTTGTTTCCAAAATTTTTAACATATTTTAAACAGTTTCTAATGAGCATGTATTTGATCTTTGATTTGATTCTGATACACGTGTTGTATATTGTTATTTGATTGTTACACACAGAAAGGGTGCAAGTTGCAGGTGGGAAAACGAATGATACATTTAGCTATGACTCTCTGTAGAAAAAACATTGGTGCATAATAGATTTATGTCGTTTTCTTTTTAAAGTAATTCTTATTGGTGTCAAATATTTCATCATGCATTTTTAGGTCACCTGAGTAAACTCAGGTGACCTATTGCTATCTGTTTTCGTCCGTCGTCCGTCGTCCGTCGTGCGTTAACATTTGAACATTTTCAGCTTCTTCTCTGCAACCACTGAACCAATTTCAACCAAATTTGGCACAAAGCATCTATGGGTGAAGGGGAACAAAAATTTTGAATTTCATGATCCCTGCCCCCCTAGGGCCTGAGGGGTGGGGCCAAAACCACTAAAATTAATGCAATCTTTAAAAATCTTCTTCTTCACTCCTGGACATCAAGCAGTCAAACTGTTTGCATGATTGTAATCAGCAATGAGTCCTCTACCAAAATTGTGAAATTCATGGCCCTGGGGTCAGGGGTTCTAGTGCTAGGGCGGGGCTAAATAAGCTAAATAAGTATATAGTGAAAATGCATTATTTCTTTGAAAATCTTCTTCTCTGCTCCTGGGTATTGAATAAACCAACTAAGTACATAGTTATGATGAGCAAGAGTGCCTCTACCAAAATTGTGAATTTTATGGCCCCAGGGTCAGGGGTTCTGGTGTAAGGGCGGGGCTCTATTGATTATATAGTGAAAATACATGAATTCTTTGAAAATCTTCTTCTCTGCTCCTGGGGATTAAATAAACTAACTAAGTACATAGTTATGATAAGCAAGAGTGCCTCTGCCAAAATTATGTATTTTATGGCGCCAGGGGCAGGGGTTCTTGTTTTAGGGTGGGGCTCTAATGATTATATAGTGAAATGCATGTATTCTTTGAACATCTTATCCTTTGCTCCTGGTTAATATACTAATGATCTAATTACATATCTAAGGGCAGAATTTATTTTATTTTCAGTTTTACAAACCCTCCGCTCAAGGTTTTGAATTTTCAGAAAAAAATAAAAAATTTTTCTTTCCGATGTCAAATTTGAGTCGGGATCGAAATTTCAAATTTACGAACTCGCACTTCCGGTTTTAAGATGAAACGGCGGGTAAATAAAGCTAGATCTGAGAAGATAACTAATTCATCGATACGAGTGCCATTCAAAACGTTTCGCCCGTTCAAAGGACAAATAGAATGCTGACGACTTTGTTGCACAATGACATGCTGGTGAGATAATTATAGTATTATTTTCGTCTCCCAGGTTTTAAACTGCCTGTGGTAGCTATTGCATATTGCCAGCGACATTGTTTAGGTCTCTGTTATAGCTAAGCATCATTCTTCAGAAAAGGGTTGCTTATGCATCAGATGTAATGAATAAAACAATGGGAGAAGTTAAGTCCATTTGAGGAAGAAATAAACAATAACCTGAAGAAATAAAAAAAAAGTTCAACTATTAAAAGGCAAGAATATACAAATATATACAGGCATGTAGTATCATTTGTATAAGCCAGAAAAATTATTTTACACTTAACTTAATTGAAAAAATGTTCATCCTACTCCCCAATACTCCCTGTCTGTTTTATGATAGGAATATTATAATTTTAGGCAACAAGTAATGTCTATACATTTACCTAACACATATTCAAAAAATGAAGATATATTGAAAGACTTTTAAAGAATTGATTTTTTAAAATATATTTTGACCAACATCACAAAATTTAAATATAACTGGCCCAAACTGGCAGATGATGAAATAAGCAATTAAATGTTCTACTTTCCTATTTGTAAGCATTAAGTGTCCAGTGGTAAGGAGCCTATTAGAATAGCTTAAAAAAAGAATGTACAAATGTTAATAATTGATTTATCAAAATTTTTTTTTATTTCCTTCTCCTTCGGGACTTTTTTATATTCTCATTTCATAACTAAACTTAAACATAAAAACTGCTGGCCTTATAATGAAGAAAGGGGCCTCTTTCAAAATAGATAATTTCAGGGCCGCTGGGTCAGGGGTACCAGGGGGGTACTTTGACTAAAATAAATTAATGCTTTGAAATCTGCCCTTTGATAAGCAATGGTGCCTCCTTCAAAATTTGTGAATTTCATGACTTTGGATTAAAACATGAACCAAATACAATCACTGGAAAGTTGTTACATGATACTCAGGTGACCTATAAGGCCCGTGGGCCTCTTGTTTTAAAATTACATAATTATGTGGATTCAATCTGAACATTATGCGTGACACTTCTAATTAATTCTAAGATACATGAATTCTTATACTGGGGACAAGAAGGTATCCATACTTATGGGGAAATGAAATATACAATGTAATAGCATTCATATTACAGAGTATTGAGGGAAAATTATTGCCATAAATTATTACAAATGAACGAAAACGAAACGGATATAAAGATTGTTTGTACATTGTATTTAGCAGGGGCAAAATTCAGTGGCTAATGATTTAGGAGCTTAATATATTTTTTTAAATTCTAAATTATGTCTATATTATCATGATTATTCTGTAATTGAAGACAATTTATATGTAATCATATGATTTGTACAAAATACAAAGAAACATTCAGCAGAAAGCATGACTATCATATGATTTTTGAGAAATTTAGATATCACAATTTACAATCAAAAACACTTAAAACGCCAGTCAGTGTTTGTTACAATGATACCAGTATTTCTTCATTTTAATCATTCTGAGATGTGCAGAAATATTTAATATTTGTTTTTTTTTTCCATTAATTTTTTTTTCCATTAATTGTTACCGTTTCAATAAATGTTGTTTATGAATGTTTGCTTTATAACTGTAGTAAAAAAGGAGAAGTGCAAATAATTCACTAATAAATCTAGTCTTGAAAAATATTTATTATATAAACTGAATTGAAGTTACAAAGTCTAATTAACCATCTATAGAAATGTTCACTACAATCATTTGCTTCTGTTGTCGACACATTGAAAATGCTAATTGGCGCCGTGACCAGGATTATTTAAAAAAGATTTTGTCAACTTCTCAGTCTAGAAAAGTTGCGTAGATCGTAGCAACTGCATAGATCGTCTCATTTCTGTATTCAGCACAGGCATAATTATCCGTATTGCAATCCCATAAAGATCTGCTGCATATTGATATAGTAGAACTTTGCAATTGTCCAATGGTTACTACGGAAACAAATTTGTATCTAGGAAACTTTAACGCTTTGACTGCGTCTCGAGTTTCCTCGCTGAGTGACTTTGACAATAGAAGGCATAATTTTGGATCGTAACTTATGTTTTTAAGGTTGTTTTTCAGTATCTTGTACAGATGATCTTTGACAAGGTTGGGATTAAATTTTTTGAGTGGTGAATTTATTGTAACATTTCCCGATTCCTCTAATCGCTGTAACCTTGTTTTCTGATTTGATACCAGGGTCTTGGCTATTTTATTCATGGTCAACGCTTTAGTAAAGTCCAAAACAGAATCAGGCTTCTCAAGGTCTTTATTTATCCTAGTTCTTTGGAAGAATGGCGACCTGAGTCTATCCGGAGAAACTGCCCTAGGCGATGGACTTCTGACATGAAGCGAAGGAATTCCTTTGTTTAATTGATAAGTTTTCGTTGACACGACTGGCATTTTGAAGTCGACGTCATTTTCCGTTGCCTCTTCCGGTATTGCAGCTCTTTTGACGGGGGTATCGGTAGATATCCTTTTCCTGATACCCTCGGCAGTTTCGAGTTCGATGCGCATTGCGGTCTTGAAGAACGACTCGCTGCCATCTTCACTACTTATCTTGGATATAGGCCGCCCCGACTTACCCTCCTATGAAATTAGAATAAAATAAAGAAAAATAAAACAGTCAACAGCAATTGTTTGTATGAAAGAATTTAGAAATTGTTCGTTCAAAATTTGCCAAATTAATTCTTGGTACTGTTTTCAAAACGAATATGTGTCGTAAAGTGTGCTTTTCCTTTAGACGACATAGAACTAGGTGCAACAAGGTTAGCTTTTTTAAAAAAGCTGAGTGTCAGCCACTGGAATACAGAAAGTTTCTTTCTTGTTTTGTAATGGTTTATGATTTGATCTATTCATCGTGCTGTGTTCCTTAAATGTAATAAATGCCATTGTAAGAAAAGTTAAATTAGACTGTAATCGTTTTCTTATTTGTAACATAATGCCACATACATAATAAATAAAAAAGCATAGAATAATTTTTTTAATTCTGCATCGTGACCATTACAATGATCTCCAATAAATTCTCTTGGGAGCAGACATCAGAGAAAGTTCATCTTATACCGGTAAATGAACAAAAGCCAACATGGCAACTAAGATCACGTTAAATTCTATAAAAATGATATGCAGATTATGATGAATAAAAGGAAGGTAGACTTTGTGTTAGATCGTTTTTAAATATTATTAAATAACAGTTTTCATTTGTGTGCATTTCGAGGCAATGCATGTGGAGGGGGGGGGCATACTGCATCTATATTTAATTTAATTTCTAAGTTTGAGCATCCATTTTAGTGTTATTAGGAAAGAAAAGAATTGCTTCCAAAAAAGTAATGAACGCCACAGAAAACAATTCAAAAAATGTTTACACATGCAGTACGTATACATAATATACATAAAATGTCTTTGATGATGTCTACCATCATAGCAAATCTATAGATTTTCTCTCCTTTCATTGGGGGGGGGGGGGTGTTGACCCAGTCTATAAATCAGCACAGTTCTCTAAGCGATCGCATTTCCACTGTGGTCTCACATGTGGGCGCGGTTCACGTTACACGTCTATCATCATGTAAATTATAAGAATTTTCTGTCTTACAGTGGTCTTCTAGCTGATGTTTTCATAACTTCCATCATTAGAGTGAAGAGAAATTGATCTTTTTTTTCTTCACTATTTTGGGACCTTAATTTGTGGCAAGTGGATTTTGTGTGAATTCCGACCCGTACATGTCTTATGCAAGGTATTGAATACTGATCGAGGGAGTCTTGCATCAGGCATCCAGAGGAATACACAATTTAAATCTTCGGCTTGCAATGGCGATTGAGGGAATAAATATACATCTATTAGAAGCAAAGAAATATTTTCATAGTATCATTTAAAAACTGACAAATATCCCATCTAGAAGAATAGTCTATGTCATAAATTTTCAAACATGCAGTCTATAAATAGATCGAGGTGTGTGTGCGTGTATTAAAAAATTTAAATCTTTTTCCCAGAATTCCGATTAACGCAAGCGCACTTGCAGTTTCATCCTAACGTAACTAGTCAGCCCGGGGGCTGACTAATAATGTAGCCTTTTCCGACTTCGTTTAATCTGACGTTTTATGGAGAGGGCTCCTCGGACCCCCACCATCAAAACAAGGGAGGAGAAGGCTACATTATTGCAGCTAGACAAAGAATATACTTGGAATACATGTAATCTATTTAAAATCAAATTTAACTTTTTGCAAAATGAATGCAATAATTTTTTTTACTTCAGTTTCCTGTACGTTTAACATGAAAATGCGATATATCTTGAGAAAATAAAGTTAACACGATTCTAACTCAAAACCGTTCTCAAAATCATTTGGAACTATAATTTTCCAAGAGAAAATTAACAACATTAACTGCATTAATTTAGCATAGAGTTAAATTTGATTCTAGTTAGATGACATGGTCACGACATTTAAACTGATTTCTTTTTTTCTAATAATTGTGTAATACTATGATATTATATAAATATTGCATGTAGTTGAGTGAAACATTGAAAATTTTCACCCCAAGAAAACCATTGTCAACCGAGGCGCAGCCGAGGTTGACAATGGTTTTCGAAGTATTACAGTGAACCGTGCGCGCATAAATTCCGCGCAGTCGCTATTTTTTGTAATACCACCCGTCGTCAAGCAATGTTGACTGTTGCTACGCAGGAGGGCGTGGCTTCATTATTCAGCGGGTAGTAGTGTTTTTTATCAAATGTTTCTCGACGAATCAGATTCAAGTAATTTACATGAAAGTATAATATATAATAAATAGTATACTGATAAGTAGATCACTGATAAATACAGAATATATAAAAGATATTGATCTTATACGCATTCATTAATAACAAAAGTTAGCTTAAAATTTCGTGACTTTTCAATTTTTATTGGTATTATTATTTTTTACAATATGTTTAAATATTTTTAAAAATCGCATATTTTTCCCCAAGTTTACCCCCCCCCTCCAAGCTGACATCTTTCAAAAAGATGTTTTAAAGATCCAGTATGTAATAATTTAGTTTAGCATTAATACAGATGTACATGATTTGCTAAATATTTAGGAAACCCATTTCTTCAATAATCATGAAATTAACTTTTTTGATTAAAAAATGAGTAAAAAATTTAGGAATTTAAATTTTGTATACTCGGCTTACCTGTGCCATGTTTCCAGCTCAGTAATGAAAGAGCAACTATCCATAGCCGTATCTGTTTGTAAACATACATGTACATATGTAAGAACACAATGGAAAGTTGGTTAAGATTTAATTTTCCCAGGAAGGCTACTAAATGTCTGAATTATTTATACATAAGACATGTTTAAATATGTATGAGAACTATACTCTGATTTAATTAAAAGAGCAAACGTGAAAACGCGCTAAACGACTTTGTATGGATAATTGATACGGGGTGCTGACTAACCCATGGGAATCCATTGTACCTGTGCCTTACAGATTTGAAAGAATCGGAAACATCTGTTTGTCAGGTGCAAACAGGTGAAATTGAGTAAATGAGAAACACCTTTAGCGACGTACCTGTATTTCAATACATGTGTACTGCATATAGGGAAGAGCGTGTTAATTGGTAAAATGCATGTTTTATGAATGTGAGATGCATAATTTACAATGTCAGATCTAAGACAACTCATTGTGAAAGAGGATATAAATTATTGGTGTAAAACATTTTTATATACATCGGTAAGACAGAACCAATGAAAATAATTTTATTCCCACAAAATTGTATAAACATACAGCATGTACAGTGTAGAGAGGAGATAGGAAATGATACCAACACATCGAAAAAGAATATACATGTACTAGTAATAACACACAAGCAGTACAGATAAGATTCAATTTAAATCAATAACTTTAATCTACCCATCTGCTTGACAACCAAAACTAATGTTTATCAGGGTAAATTGTATAAGTCATGTATACAATTTTAAAATTTTTGAATATGAAAGAGCTATTATAGAGTTCACGTATATTTGTAAAGCACGTTGTACAATATTATATAATATTATCATGTTTATTGCAAAAGCATAGCACATGTATCAGAATATATGCACTGACTGTACAAAGCATATATTCTTTACTGACTTTGTTTTTATTACATGAAATACATCTATATTGTTATTTTTAAAAAGTATTTATTTACGTTTCGTAAATTACTGCATGTTTTATTTGAGTGAATTGGTGAAAATATTGATGAAAATATCAAATTTTACCACTTCAATGCGCTTCATTGTACCAACACATCAAAAAGAATATACATGTACTAGTAATAACACAAAAGCAGTACAGTTAAGATTCAATTTAATTAAATCAATTACTTTAACCTACCCATCTGCTTGACAACCAAAACTAATGTTTATCAGGGTAAATTGTACAACAAAAGCTACAATTTTACACATTTTATATATTTTTACTACATGAAATATATATATATTATTTTTAAAAAGTATTTATTTACGTTTCGTAAATTACTGCATGTTTTATTTGAGTGAACTGGTGAAAATATTGATGAAAATATCAAATTAGATGAAAAGAACGGACGTATAGATATACATAATATAGGCTATAGCATTTATTCAAAAATAGATTTTTCCTTCCGTGCCAAACCAGTATTTTGTTTTAATTTAATTTGTTTTTTAATTTAAAAAAAACTTCTTGATTTAAGACACGGGCAGCTAGGGAAAAATCATGATTAATAACCGAAAAAAACTTTCAATTAACAATGTTTTTTAAAGAAATTCAATCTAAAGTATGTATGTAAGCAATTTTAAAAATTCCACTTTTTATAAATGTCTTGTATTTTTAGGGGGGAGGTAATCTGAATGGCAAGCATTTTTTTTTTACATGATTATAGTTTTAAAATTTAGTAAAGAGTTCAATTATACATATTTTCCTTTTATTTCTTTAATGAAACTCGCCAAATATCGATAAAAAGTCACTAATATTAGTATTAGTAGGCATACTAATCATTCTAGTCGGGTTCGTTATTCCAGAAAAATCGACCACCCAAAACACAGAACCGAGAGTGAAAATCAAAAAATAGAAGAAATATCATGGAATATCCTATTATTTCATGCATTCAGAAAGTTATTCTTTATGAAACCAAAGCAGTAAGTACATTGGCCATAAATATTTATCAATTTTTCGTTAGGAAATTTAAATGTTCTCAAAATTAATTTGAATGACATCCCAGATCACATGATCAGATCAATATTGTATTCTTGTGAATGAATCCCTAGGAATCTAAATACAGGTAAACTTCGGTATCTCGACATCGGATAAAAAATGTCGACAACAATTTTTATTTACTATATAAATGATTTGCAAAACCTTGATATGTCGACCTAGCATTATCGACTATCACTAATTATATCATAGTCCCTACTTTACCTGGTATATAATAATTTTCTTGATATTTTGCAACATAATAATTTTTGTCAATGGTGCTTAACTTTAGTGCTTTGGTATTTTTGGTATCATGTTCAGAATTTCACACCTTTCACACCCATGTATTGACTACATAATGTGTTTGTAGAGGAATCCCAAGCCCTCTCGGCGTCTCTAATTCGTTAGTTGTTTAATATTCAGCTTGGGTAATGTCATTGATAAATCTTTTGTTTTAATTGCAAAACTGTTTTTTATGTAAAAAAAACTTAACACTTGTTATAAAAGAAAAAACGGAATAACAATGAATAATATACACATTGAAATTCAAATCAACTTAGAAATTGTGGTAAAAATGCATTCAACAGGAATCAATCAAATCTACGACATATTGCATCAGCCTTAATATGGATGCATATGTAACATCATTAAGCTTGTTAATTGCGTAATTCCAACTAAATTTGGTTTGAAAATGAAAGGAAAATTAATGATGAATAATTATGAAATTAAAAAGGAGGGAAATGAAATAATTTCAAAAATATTCGCATTATTTTTTTTTTTTTACATGATTATAATTTTAAAATTTACCGGTCCAGAGTTCAAGTTATAAATATTTTGTATCCTGTCTTTAGTGGCACGCGGATCGAATGCTGGATGGAAAACGGTTTTAGTAAAATGAGAGGATTTCAATAAAAAAAAGCATTTTATAAATAATATTTGTGATTAACTTGAGTTCTTAGATTTCTAATAATTACAGAGGGAAAGCTGAAACAAACGAGCCACAATCTATTTGAAGACATGTAGGTATATCTGTAGTTACACGTCTGTTCAGTTTAGGTGTATGGTTTCAATGCAGTAAAATTAAGGATATCGAGTCTCAACTCTGATATCTCGACACCTTGGATATCTCGACATTTTCCGACTGTCCCGTCAATGTCGAGATAACGAAGTTTACCTGTAATTTATATAACAATAGGTGTAGTTTTTTTTAAAAATAATGAAACAGTCTAAGATCATGAAGATGAAACAACACAACAAGAAACTAAACATTATTCAATATCAAATATTGTATAAAAGCCTACATAGGTTACTTCAGCGTACAGATACAGAAATATGCTTGTCAGAATTCGACATTTTTAACAGGTGAAGATCCCAAAATGGGATATGACAGCCTGATTGGGATATAATATCCCAAATGGGATATAAATTCATAGTGCCAAAAATGAAAATTTTAATTTAGCTGTTATAGATATTATAAATCCGCAACAATATACTTAAAAAGGAATAACTTTTGGCAAGCAAGTTTTTCCATGTTTTCTGCAACCCTACGGTTTGTTTGATTGATCCCCAAATATTTAAGGAACTTGCGAGGCACCCATCTCCTGAACAATGAGCATACAGAAATACTTTTCAACCAAAAGTTATTCCTTTATAGGTATCCTGATGAGAATTTATGATATTTATGGCCAAAATAAAAAAAAACATTTTTTGCACTGTAAATTTATATCCTATTTAGGATAATATACCCCAATCGGGCTATTATATTATCCCATTTGGGTGAGTTGTCCCAACCTGTTCAAACCTCACAATTTGTTCACTTTTCATGAACTTCCTACCGTAAGTTCCTTTAAACATAGATTTATCATACATGTATTTCCCTTTTGTATCATTTAGCATAATGATAAATGCTGCAATTTTTTTTGTTTCAGAGGTTTTACATTGTTGGCTCCAACTCCACAGAGAGCAGATTCCGAGTTTTGAAGATTGATAGAACGGAACCAAAAGAATTAGTCATTCATGATGATAAGGTGATTTTGATGAGTTAAAGAAAAGAAATTCGGAAGCCACCATAACGCATGCAAATAATTTATAATTCATTAATCCCTAGTATGGTCAAAGCTCAAATATTTAAAAATGTAGTAATTTATTCATATTTCATGTTTTTCTAGAAAACTGCAATTGTCAAACTTAAAGATTTTCGACTTGTTCAATTTTCCTATGTTTTATCAGGTGGAATACAATAAGCTGGAAGTAAGAAACCTTCTAACAATGATTAAATCTGGTAACCTGACACAAGAAAGTAAGAAGACTGATTCCGCTCTCATAAAAACAGTGTCTGCATTTGGGATAGCAGGTAGTGTAGTCAAGAAATCTCAGATGTCATGTTTATAGTGCAAGATTTTCTTACAAACATCATTTTTTAAATAATGAACAATTACAAGTAGTATTAAAATAAAAAAAAAAAACAAACAAAATCTGTTATATCATGGTACTGAAATACAGAATTCAAATCATGGCAAATTTATGTGAAAAAGACTATACAACTGTACATTAATTTGTATTACAGGATTTGTGAGGTTCCTTGAGGGATACTATATCATTTTGATAACAAAGAGACGTAAGGTAGCCCTTATTGGGCCCCATGTTGTGTACAAAATAGAGGACACTACCATGATGTACATCCCTAATGATACAGTCAGAAAGGCTCATCATGAGGAAAGCAGGTAAGTGAATATCATGAAATATGGAGAGCACAAATGGTAATCAAGGTGATATATCAATTGAAACTGTACGAATGATATGTATCACGGAGCATGAGCAAACATGGAGCTTTTTTTGCATTGAAATAAACAAACATTTCTCCGTAAATAAGAATAATTTATTCAAAGTGGTTGTATACATGTGTTGTAAAAGAAATTATTTTACTCAAGTGGTGTTAATTATTATTTATTTCATATCTCTCTTCACATTAAGCACATTTGTTTTATATATTAAACCTAAAATTTAAATAAACAAAGAAAAACAGAAGTCAGAAATTTTTTGCAATATATCCCCTGCCAACCAGTCACACCTGGTGTGTGTCTTGATCAGGAAAACAGTACACAATTCAATGTGTAACCAGTGAGTGTGTAAATTACCTCATCTGACACCTGAAATGATACAATGTGACACTTAACATCTCACTTGACACAGGTGTGCCTCACCATACTCGCAAGATACATGTGACTCTATGAACACTTCACATGTCATATTTATTATATAGCCGGGGATCCAAGATGAGTTCGCTGTATCCTTAAATGTGCAATATCCGTGTTCGCACTAAACGAGTCTTGCTGTATTCGGAATTTTGCTGAATCTAACTGATACTCATCAGTTCATAAAATAACACAGACCATTTCCATGAAAAGAATTTAATACTTGAATAAACTTAGAAATTAATCTGTCACATCAACTGAAATATAATATTTCACACTACAATATGACAATATTTTACAGGTATGTGAAGATGTTCCAAAGCGTAGACATGTCAGACAACTTTTACTTCAGGTAAGCTGCAGAATCCTATAATTTTTCTTTAGTTTTCTGTTCATTTATGGTGTTAATGGTATTAATATTTAATGAAGTACATGGTTACTTACTTATACATGTAATGCATAACAATGTTTTAACAAAATTATCATAAATACTAGTGATGTAAATATGTGCATATTTTGTGTTTTTTCTGGTACATGTATGTAAATGTATCAATCAGTTAAAAAAATGCTGACAATTATGTCTAACATCATAAATTTTGTAATTAGTTATAGTTATGATCTGACACACCGACTTCAGTACAACATGACATCTACACTACCACCAGACTTACCTCAACAGGGGCCAGGTATATATAAAGCAGTTCAGGTCATATTGAAAAATTAATTCATTGTTTTATAATTACATGTATATAAGTCCAATTTTGATAGCATTCAACAAAACCCCTTAAAGTAAAAATGGTTATAAGCCCAATACAAGTTCATATGTATTCTAAACATTACAGATATATTTAAGGAATAGTTTGTTCAGACTAATTAAGTGTCTAGTCTGTTGGGTGTCCCAGGGCATCAACAATACAAAATATATTAGGAAACATTGGATAATTTGCATATGGTCTTATATTTACATTACATTATGCATTGACTTTTCACTTGGTAAAATTTACATTCAGGTGTAATTATCACGAAATCATCCCACCTAATTTTCAAAAAGTCATCACAGAGAAAACAAATAGAATTGTAAATATTTGTTTTTTATCTTTTCTAATCATTTTCGTCACAGCACCTCCACCGACTGTATTTGGAGTGAGGTCAAAACCAGCAGAGAAATATGTCTGGAATTCCTACCTCCTACAGAAATGTCGGGAGGTGGTTCATCCAGACTGGCTACTGTTCCTGATCCATGGATTTGTGGACCAAAAGAGTATTCTTTTAAAACAGATTAATGATTTATAAAAAGTACACGGGTAGATAAAGAAATGAACAGTAAAATTTGTGTCCATTTTATATCTATCAGAAATGTATATTCAGGCTTCAAAGTTACAGGCTAATTAAAGGGAATGTATGGTGAATGGATAAATATTAGTTTCTGTGATCAAAGTATTTAAAATTCCTAGCCACTGAAAGGGCAAAATTTACTCTATAGGCTAAAATCAGAAGAAATAAACTTTAATCAAAGTTGAGCATACATTTTACAAAATGCACCCGATATAACTTTTATATATTAGCAATTTTGTAATATTATTTTTTTTTAATTTTTTCAGTTATTAAAACTGTTTCATTTTCAATTTTTTCTTCATCAATCATTAGTTTATACAAAGATGTAGCTTATTAATCTGTATAGTAACCTATGAAAAACTCTAAAAATTTGCTGGGACAATTTTTTTTTTCAAAAAAAAAAAAAAAAAAAAAAAAAAAAAAAAGTTCCCTCCTACCTACCCAGACCTAAAAATTAATATCTGCAAACATTTTTGCAGCCAAAAATCAAAAAAAACAACTTATTTCTAATTCAAAGTTGAAAATTTTAAAATTAAATATATTACAAAAAGTTCTGAGTAATTTTAAAACATTTAATTTTACAATTTTAGTTTTATGTACATTTGTTTCTTAACTTGGACATAACAAAGTTATCAATATTTGTTTACACTATACATGTTTTTCACGCTATAGTATACGCGTAGAAATGTGTATATGCCATGTAAGATCTCTACAGCCAATCTTCATTAATATCATAACATCTTTGCAGCCAAAAAAAAAAAAAAAAAAGAAATAGACAAATTCAACATGTTCAAGGATTCAAAATATCAAAATTAAAATACCCAAAGAAAAAGTGAAAAGGTATTTTATCTCGCTTAATTTTTATAGAATATGAGTTTGAATGTTTGAAATATCTACGATTGTCTGACAGTATGCCAGAAAAGAAATGCATCTCTTTTTATTACATCTCCTTCTAATATTTTAACGCTGTTGGAAATGAAAGTCTTAATTTCTGCTTTGAAAGCCGATTTTGTTAATAATCTGTAATTCCTTTCTATTACCAGGGTAACACAGCATTCTCACACATGTGCATGTTTTCATCAATTAATTATTGGTCTCTTGTTGCCAGGGTTATGTGGCTAACGAGGTGGAGTCAGAACAGATCGTGATTGACAGCTCGGTGACCTTTCTGGAGAAGACGGGCGTGACCTCCTTTGTACAGATGAGGGGCTCCATCCCTCTCTACTGGTCACAGGATGTCACAAAGATGGTCCCAAAACCACCCATTACTTGTATGTATACTTTTTTCTATATCTGATCAATCTTTTATTCTTCTACATTTTTTGAAAAGTTTCAGTATGCATCACTGTTGACAAAAGTAGCACTTGGATAGGCTAATGTTACAGTACAGTTATGCAGTCAGTCAAATTTCTTTATCTCGAAGTTGCGTGATTGAGGACAAAAGGTTGAGATATATCTAGATCAGTGAGATCAAGTTTGATATTTCAGAATTGACACACTTAATCATTCAAATTGATAGTGTCTTCTAGAACCACTGACACAGATGTCCAAGGTATTTGACATACATATAATAATTGATGTTCAAGAAAGAGAAGTTCAGCTTTTTCTTCATTGTTATGTATTATAGTGGATCAGAGTGACCCCTATGCTGGAGCGGCCGGCCACCATTTTAATCAGATGCTGGGTCGGTATGGCTGTCCAATCATCATTCTCAACCTGGTCAAGGTAATCAGTACAATTATAGATTATTTTTTTGAAGGTGTAAAAAGGAAATTAATACAGAGTTCCATGTCAGCCATTTATTTCTAGCTCAAATTCAAATCTGAGTATTTGCATGCATATGCATGAATTCATTAATAATTACAAGATAATAATAATAATACACCTAGAGTCTGTAAGGGATTAAAAATGCAAATGTTGTGTCTGTAGATTTTCATTTTAAGTGTACACACACTGGAACAAAATGATTTTTAACATTTTTATTATTTGATTGAATTCATGAAATTTTAGGTAGTATTTCATTCACATGATGTTTTGTGCTTGCAGAGGAGGGAAAGAAGAAAACATGAGAGTATACTGACCGGGGAATATAAATCTACCATCAACTATTTAAACCAGTTCCTACCGCCAGAACACAGGATCCGATATATAGGGTTTGATATGGCCCACATAAGTAAAAGGTGAGCTATAGATATATAGGGTTTGATATGGCCCACATAAGTAAAAGGTGAGCTATAGATATATAGGGTTTGATATGGCCCACATAAGTAAAAGGTGAGTTATAGATATATAGTGTTTGATATGGCCCACATAAGTAAAAGGTTAGTTTAAGATTTGATATAAACAGTGTAAAATTGCCCATGTAAATAAGGTGGGTTAAAGGTTGGATATACATGTATAGAGTTTGGCAAACATAAGTAAGGGATGAGTTAGAGATCAAAAATAGAGTTTGATATGGCCCACATAAGTAAAAGGTGAGTTGTTGATTGCCCCGGTTTGGTATTTTTAAAGAGGTAAAGTTACTCTATACAGAACTGCACTAATACATGTAGTTTTGTTTTGTACAACTCTTCAGTAAAACAACCAATGTCTTGGTGCGATTGTCCCAGATTGCCAGGAAGTGTGTCAAAATGACGGGGTTCTTTGTTCACATGCCACGACCGGTCAGTGAGGACTTCTGGAAAACAGCAGAGTAAGTTAAAAATTCAAACAGCTGGTGAGCGAGATATAGCCTAAAAAGTCAGTGTAGTTACCAACTAAATGTTAAATTTTCTGTCAGGAAGTTAGATAGTTATTTATTCATCTCAAAAATTCTGTTAAATGGGTTTAAAGTAATAAAATCAACTTAAAATTTCAGTTTAGAGGGTATTTCTGAAGTTACTGTAAATAAAAATCTACCTTCAAATCTCTGTTCGTGAAATAGCCTCATACATAGATATAAGAATTTTAAAACTGGCTGAAAATTTCAGTGCACAAGTTCTCAAGTACTTAGAAAAACTACTTGGTGTGGTCACTTTGTATTTGCCAGTACTTTAATTTAACACAGTCAATTACATGTACACAAGTCTGAAAACATAGTGATCGACAGTACATGTATTATATCAAGATTGAACTGTTGTAATTGAAATGAACTTTTTCACAAAGTCTAATGACAGTTGTTTTTGCTGTAGGTTCAGAGGACTGCAGGGACAGAAGACAGACTGGGGGTGTAGACAGACGGGGGTGGTACGCACAAACTGTGTAGACTGCCTAGATAGAACCAACACAGCACAGTTTGCTATAGGGAGGTGTGCCCTGGGCTACCAGGTAAGGGAATCAACACAGCACAGTTTGCTATAGGAAGATGTGCTCTGGGCTACCAGGTAAGGGAGAGAAAATCAACACAGCACAGTTTGCTATAGGGAGGTGTGCTCTGGGCTAACAGGTAAGGGAGAGAAAATCAACAGCACAGTTTGCTATAGGGGGTTGTGCTCTTGGCTACCAGGTAAGGGAGAGAAAATCAACACAGCACAGTTTGCTATGGGGAGATGTGCCCTGGGCTCTCAGGTTAGGGAATGAACACAGCACAGTTTGCTATAGGGGGTGTGCTCTCGGCTACCAGGTTACGGAATGAACACAGCACAGTTTGCTATAGGGAGGTGTGCTCTGGGCTATCAGGTTAGGGAATCAACACAGCACAGTTTGCTATAGGGAGGTATGCCCTGGGCTACCAGGTAAAGGAATCAACACAGCACAGTTTACTTTAGGGAAGTGTGCCCTGGGCTACCAGATAGAGGAGATATAGACAATACAGCACAGTTTGCTATACGGAGTGGACACTAAGGAAGCATGTAAGGGATACATTGTACATTTCATTTGATTTAAAATATTTTTAATATGCAGAGCTGATTCAGATGAGTTGAGACATTTCTCTTGAGATTAAGGAGCCTCTGTCCATATAGTCAATATAAAATGCAGAAGACAACTCGAATATTACCATACAGTGACTTCAGGGTGTCCCTGATATGATTCAGCTGATGACTTTTTTTATTATCCAGAACTTGATGATAGCATTATAGAATACATTAATCACCTCAATGTAGATGTACAATTTTTATGCTTTAAAGAAATTTGTTGTATTCCAGTTGTTTGCTCTTGGTGTGATCTCCAGCCCAGACCTGGAGTTTGATACAGACTGCCTCAAGTAAGAAATGTTTTACAAAAGGCCTGTGCTTTACAATAAAGTTTTTAATTTTCTTTCATAAAATCCTTATTTGATATTGTAATTTTGTGGCTACACAGTGATGTACATGTAAATGAATTACAGTAACTGTAGATTCCTAATTATTAGCAAGGAATTAATTATTGTGTAATTTTGCGAGAAGCATTGCTCGTGAAGTTAAACTACTCGCTTTTATTTTTATGGTGCTAAATTCCATGTATCAATCGTTCATTTGTGAATAATTATTCTCACGATTTGACGTTAAAGAGCTATTCCAGGATTAAGTACTTGGGAAAAATAAGGAATTTACAGTATGTCTTTCAATAATGCCTACATTTTTCCCACCTTTACATTGTTATTCTTTGAGTAGACAGTCATGTACATGTAAAGGTGTTATTTCTCTTTCAATAATGACTACATTTTACATTGTACAGTATATTAATTATAATTTATGTTTATTTGCTTTCAATCCTTAAATCTGTTCTGTATAAATTCATATGACATTTTTATTTTGAAAACTTTTATATTTGCTTATCAATACCTACATGTAACATGTAAATGCAATTAAGAATGAAAATTAACCAGAAATATTGTAATCTTCTGTTGTAGAGATTCTTCTCACAATTCTCTAGATGTGTAAGTCTAATTAGGTTGTGCTAGAATTCAAATGAAAGCTTGTCACAAAATAGATAATTTAAAATGCATGTTGATCATTCATCGAGAATTTTAGATGTGGTTTTCAAGGCAGAAAAAAAGTATCTGGGCTTTGATAGATGGTTTGAAATGTAGAATTGTCCATATTTGTATGCTTGAGAGATTGTTTTTGTTTGTTATATGTGTTTTGTCTCCATCATGCATTGTGCCAGGGAAATGGTAAATATTGAACTCATCATAAACATGATGCCATAGTACATGAGCTAAACATATTCGATGAAAATGTTTTTTTTTTTGAAAGGGGTGCATTTCAGTTCAAGCTGGTCATCTGACTTTGTTTACTGTATACAGGGAAAACTTAGCCCCCTTTTATTTTCGCCCCCTTTGCCCTCTTTATGGTTGGGCGAATTCAAAGAACACACTGTCAGTGTAATTTCTTAAACAGAACTTTGACTGGGCGAATTTAAATCGGAACAAGAGTATTATGATAATTGTAAGCAAGTGAAGTGCAAAACGGCGAAAATAACCCTGTATACAGTATTCTGCAGGTGTGTAATTTTTATTATTGCATGTATTAGATTCCCTTCTGCTAGTCCTTGTTCTGATCAAACAACACATTGTTTTAATCATTTCGATTGTAGAATGCTAGAGCACCTGTACGAGGCTCATGGTGACACTATAGCCCTGCAGTACGGGGGTTCTCAGCTGGTCCACAGAATCGAGGGCTACAGGAAAATAGCCCCCTGGACCTCCCACTCCAAGGACATCATGCATACCCTCTCACGATACTACAGCAACACATTCTCAGGTGAAAATTTGCATTGGAAGTGTTTTTAAAATACTGTGAAATCACAAATTTTCATGGGGGTTTAATTTTCTTTGTTTTTGAGGTACATGTATGAATAGATCCATGAATTTATGTCCACCACAAAATGTAAAATGTTACATTTTGCATAAGGACTTAACAATTTCCAGGAACCAAGAGTTTTTCCTCAAATCACAAAAATTTGATCTCACAAAAATATGAGATTTTACAGTAGTAAAGATGACGATTTTATAATAAACATCCTTAATACTTCAAAAGAAAATTTGATAATAATTACATAATTATGAATAATTAAAAATAAATTCAAAGTAGATTGTTAATCTGTACTTTTATGACAGTCAAATTATTTTTGTTCCGCCGTACATTTCTCTGTTCTATCTTTAACTTATAATAAGCTCAAATTAATGAATCGGTATTGATTATATTTCATCCTAATTGTATTTAAGGTTAATTTGAAAGTTAAGTTCAAAGTTCACATCAGGTTTACATCACATTACTGTCAAGTCGAAACAAATACTTGGACATGCATTTGACCCCTGTTGGCTGTCTAATGGCTTGAGATAAACTAACTTTAAAAGTTAGTTAATTATAATATTAATTAAAAGTCTAATTACTGTTTGACAGACCTGGAGAAGCAGACAGCTACCAATATATTCCTGGGTCTGTACTCACCAGAGGAGGGGAAACCTAACATCTGGGAGCTACCTACTGACTTCTACCTCCACAATAAAGGTGTCAGGGCCGTACTGGAGTATTTATGTTATAGGTACCTGGTAGCTATATCTGGCATAATAAAGTGTCTCTCATAAGGCCGGAATTAAAAATATCTTTGTTTCCCCTAACCCGACCCTAAATTCTCAAGTTGGGTCGGTAGGTAGGTAAACAATTTTATTTTCTGACAGCATCTTTGAAAATACATTCTAAAATTTAATGGAAAATTACATATTTATAAATAAGAAAAGTACAAAAGAAAGTGATTTGTGAACAAAATGCTAAGTATCAAACATATGCTGTTTAAAAGCAAAATTCATGATTAATTAATTCACAACTGTAATTTATATGAACTTGTGAAATATCTCACCAGAGTACATTTATATAAATCGAATAAAAAAAGATATAATTCTCAAATACGCAAAGACTGGACATCTTAGTATATTTTTTCAAACCTTCAATCACCCTCCAGTGCTTATAGACAGTCATTGTACTTTTTGAGGGCCATGAGATTTGCAGCGGTTCTAAAGCATTTTACTTTAGAGTTAAGACATAAGTGGCTAATTTTAAGTCGCAGGTTTAAATACGTTGGAAACGGTCCTTCAAAAGGGACCATTAAAACTTTTGTCCAGTGCCGCAGAAGATGCTGGCCCAAAAAAGATCCCTCTGCTTAATGGCAAAAAAGTGCGTAGTACATCTAAAGGAGCAATGGGGAAATGTTCAAATGTCCCAACAAATCTCGAAGGGATTAAAAGCAAAGAAACAACCAATCTTCAAGGGCCTAATTAAAGAAAATGACATTGGACGTCTCAGGAAGTTGAATTATGATTTCAAAACTATTTGGAAAGAGTATTTAAAAATGCTATATAAAACAATGTCATAGTCACCAAGTTTAACCACTAAATAAAGGCATGAAAATGTACAACTGAATTATATTTATCAGGATGAATATGCAAAAATATTTACCAACTCCTATGATTTCATAATGGCATAAAGTTAACATAGGAACATAGATGAATTGTTTATCAGATCAAGACTCAAATTAAATAAAATGCAGTGAAATTGAATGATGTGTTCACTAGGTGGGCCCCTCATCTGCTCATGAGGCTGGCCTTTCCATGTATTACGTACCTGAAATTCAACATATAGATTCGTTTGTTCGTTGTTTACCGTCCCTTTCGAAAATTTATTCACTCACATGGAGACACCAAGACACCCCCAAAACTCTTAATTAGTCATTGTAAATTTTATTATCAAATTGTTTCAAGAGTGAAGAATTCTAGTTAGCAAAAGGCATCAGACTGAGACATCGCCGTTGTTTTATGAAGAACTTCTCTGTAATCACATCTGGGCGCTATTTTGTCTCCATCAAATGCTTGAAAATCACAACAGAACAATGTCGGTTGTTCTGATAAAAACTGATTTTGATGAATTTGTATTTTATAAAACTTGGTTGACAATAAAAAAAAATTTGAATCATCTTATTTAAAAAAATCTTTTCAGTCGGCACGTTTTAGTTGGGTCGGTCGCGTTAGGGGAAACAAAGGTATTTTTTATTTTGGCCTAAATTATTTTTATTTTTCATTTTACTTGAGCACTGCAGTGTATTAGTTCATAAGTACAAGGTGTCCGAAAAGAAAGTTAACATTTTAACATTTTGATAACTTCACTAAATCTCGACTATTTCTCTGAAACCAATATCATTCAAAAGGTCTCATAAGTAACTCTTAAAGAAAAAATGGTTGGAACTGCAAAATCACTTTCAAGTTGACATATCCATGGTCTTCCAGATATTAGTGTTAGTGATACAGAACTTCAACTGTAATAATTTTTTTAAAACTTTTTTAGTTTCACTCAGTGGTGGGAGGTGCTAGTTTACAGATCTTTACCTTTACCTTATGAGGAAGGTAGGGGTATACTGAAATTTGCCTAAACATTTGTATTCATTTATGAAATAAAATGCTGAATTATACTTCAACTTTTTTTTCTGCTGGAAGCTCACACAAGTTTTGTTCATTTCAGAGAAGAAGCCGACAGACTGCACCATTGTTGCCGTGGCGCCTGGTGAGGAATGTGTAGATAGTTACTATGACTACTACAGGACCAGTGAATTTACCTCCATCCATGAACTCTTCCCTTATACCATGTCACACTCGGTCAGGTATAAAAGGCTTCATTACTGAGACACTCAAATAATTCATTATTTTTTTTTTTTTTTTTTTAAAAATGTTGCTCATATTGTAACAACTGATCATTGTGTTGAAACATTACTCGAAAAGTTCTAATGCATTTGATTATGTTATGCAAAGTGTTTATGCATGTATTAAGTGTGAAATATTTTATTTTTATAATATTAAAAGTTTCAATTTACCAAAAATAAAAAATGCTTTCATAACAATTTTTACATTTATTTGATTATGTGTCTGGGGTGAATTTCAATGTCTTTTCCTAAGGCTTGTAGAAATTTTGAAATATTTTTTAAAACTCTTGAATATTTACATTACATAATTATATAGTATTTCTGAAAAAGCTATTTTCTTACATTTATTTTATAATGAATTATTCCAGGGACTACAAGCCAAAAACAGCCAAGCATGACAGTCCCTTTACCTTAAGAGTTCCTTCAGAGACGACCAAGGATATCAACAGGTTATCTCCCTTTTATGAATTTCTTAGTGCCAAAATCATTACTTACATGTATTTGTCAAAGAATTTTTATTCTTTTTGTCACCTAGCAGATATATATCTTGTTCCTGAATCATGCTACTACCCAAGTCATGCAAAATGCATGTATCACATTTAGCTGTTTGCATGAAAAACACTGCATGGTTAAAATGAAATGCTACACATTGAACTTGCATGAATTATTTAGAAAGGTTTGTACACAAACTCTATGTGGGAGATCCTTTGTATTTAAAAAAAAAAAAAACCAGAGATGTCTGTCCTTTTTGAAATGACAATATTTATCCAACTGTGCATGTGCATGTAAATAAGATGCATGTTTTGTTTGTTGTTTAATCATTATGTAAGCCAATGACGACTCTTTTGTCGATTTCAAGAGTTTATTAAATAATTCCAATTTACAATTTTTCCGTGATCGTATAGTTTTAGAAATATTCGTTCCTGAAATATGATCAGAAAAGACCAATACACTTTTTATATAACTGTCCAAAGGGTCCGTCCAAAATATAAAGAGTTTAAGACCGAACTCCAAATAAATAAATAAACAAAAGTCCAAAAGAATGATTCCCAAAAATAGAATAAGAGAGAGTTGGTAATTTCAGAATAAGACCGGGAATACTCTTTTCTGACTAAAACAGGGTATTTTGTGCTCAGTGGGTATCCATGATCCCGGATATAAAAATACATTTCATTGGCTAATTCACCATCACCAACCACCTACGCTTTGTCCGTAGGTCTGTCCGTTGACCTATGAACCCCAACATGGCACCACCCTCGAATACAGGTAAACACTCATTACTAATATTTATGGACTCAGTCCCCATCTCTGCACCACAGGAGTTCTAGCCTTAAGCTCTTTTACTTATTTACTTCAAAGTTCCCAATTTTATTGCTCTTAGTCAAAACTCTTAATAATACCATTGTATTTCCGTTCAAATTTTATTACTTACTATCGATGGGCTTGATTGGTCTATTCGGATCAATTTCATTACAAAATGATCTAACAAATGATAGTGCATTTGAACAACACCAAAATCCAATTTGTTTTGACAAGATAATAATTGTTTACAAAATTAAAGTCCTTTTTCCAATTATAAAGTCACCGAATCTGCGTCACTAATAATATCCATTCTGATTTAATAAACCTTTATCTCATTTTACTTTAACTGCTAAAAACTTAAAATGATTATGTTATTAATATTGTCTAAGTTTAAAATGTTCACCCAATATGTCTCTGCTAAACCCTATAGGTTTACATTCGTCCCCACACACTAAGAAATTTCCCTGGCCAGTGGAAATTTCTCCGCTAGACCCGGAACATAATTTTAAACTTAGTCACAGTTTATTTCGTTCACAAGGTAAGAAGTAATCCCTCGGCACTGTTCACTTTTTATTAAACAAAATCCACAGTCTTCGAAGATAATAGTCAAGATGTCTTTATTGTTAATTGCATACGGTAGTCGCACGGCATAGGATGTTCGCGGACGTCTTCTTCGTGTTCCCGAAATAAAGTCCAACATATACGGTTACATTGATTATATAGGTCCATTATATGTGTCCATTATATGTGTTCCTAACAACTCTTCATGGATATATGGTTGTACTACTGTTCACTACTCCTCACTAAAATTGTTCGCTTTGGAATCAATGTTCTCATTCCACACTTAGGTATAGATCAAAATTTAGTTATATTCACACTAATATAAGTAACATAAGTTATCGGTTACTCTTCAAGGTTATTCAGCTGATACAGTCCTTGTGATTAAGTAGATGACGGAGTGCAATTATCACCACTCCAGGCGGTAGTATCGCCCTTCAAATTAGAAGCCATCAATGTATGTATCCCGCGCTCCTGGGTTTATTCTTGACTCCCATTAAGGTCTCATCCTTTTGGTATAATTATCTCACTGATATTATTTAATTTACGTATAGTTTCATCCATCAGTACTTCCATGTCAGTACCCTTTTCATCATCCACTGTATTTGTGCCTCCTGGGTTAATCTCAACAGGTGGTTTAGACAAAGAACTCTCTCTACCAAATATCTAAGATGACCACTTATATATTTTTTTTTTTAATTCAGATTAAGAATAAACAAAAACAAATCAAAAGAAAAATGAAAGCAAAACTTTTTTTTCTGTAGGCAAAGACTCAACAATACATTATTGAAAGACAATTAGTTGTTTGAAAATTTTGAATAGGTAATTTCTAGATATCTTCTAAATATTGTTAAAATATTCCTATAAATTAAATTTTTTTCCAAGTGAATTCCTTTTTAAATGAAATAATAAACATCATTCATGAAAATAGTTCGAAGGTACTATCCCTAATAAAGACCCATGAATTGTATTGCTCCCAAAGTTAAATGACACCAAGTCTCAGAGCATTTTAATTTGATTTAACATATAACGCTGTATGATAATTAAATTGTTTCTCGTAATTTTTAGTTATGGAATTATATAATTCCAAAAAGTCATTTATTATATTACTTAACGGTGCTTATATGATACAAAAAGTCATGATGATAAACTTCCAGTAAGGATGTGTAAGGTAACTTGTATAAATAACACAAGTAATTCAAATTTTTTTTTTTTAACGATTATTATTTTTATAAAGAAGTTGAACATTTTCCCAGAGTGTTTTTGAATATTTACAGAAAGCTGTTGAAGATGCACGAAATATATACATTGAAAAACGGTAGTGTGCATTTCATACCAATTTCATTTCTTTCATAAAGTGCACATAGCTAATGCAAAAATAATAGATTTATATATTAAGTACCTTTTTTTCTTTATTTTATAGACTCCTATTGTATAATAATACAACAATTATCTTATGCATTATTCATTGTTTCAATCATTGTATAAGCTTAGGTCTAAAACTGATTGCAAATCCTATCCCATATGTTTAAATATTTCTTTAATAGACAGATTTACTTTTTTCACTCCCTTAACCACCCGTATCAACTTGCAGGGCCTTACAACATATATAACTTTTATCTGAATTTTCCGGAGCCACTTTAACAAATTTTTGATGTTGTTCTTATATATATATCAATTAAAGTTGTGGAAATGTCAACTCTTAGCACAGTTTGTTCCCTCATCAAAATAAACTTATACTTGAAGTAATTTCCCCATTATCTTGAGAAATTGTTCGGTAACATTATCATTTTCTACTAGTACGTTTTTACTGTACACCCTATTTTCCCGGGATTTTCTAGGTTTTACCTTAGGTTTATAACTAAGATCTATACTTTGCGAACACTCTTTATTTGTTACTTTTACCTGTTTCCTAGGCATTACAGGTGGTTTCATACAATTATTACAGAAGCCTCTTTTTAACTTGTGGTCGTTACATTTAAGATTTACACCGTCAACTTCCATCACTGCATATGTACAAAATTATTAAATGCATTCCTTGTGTAGAAATTCACTATTAAGATGATTTTTTTTTAATTTTCCAATATCATTTACTTTTTATTCTTTTTAACAAGGAATCAACACTATATGATAAAACTTTTTCTTCAAATAAAATAGAATTTTAGATATTTCCTTCATTTTCAAAACTGTTGCCAAATAAGTCATAAATATCCTTTAAAACAAACCCAAACAATAAGCCAAAAGTATTTCCGAAAAATCAATTAAAAAAAATCAAAACTTGGTCAGGCTACAGATACTTCTGGGTCAGAAAGTTACGTCCTACCTTGCCACATTTTCCCTCCGCGTTTGACATTTTAGTTATACTTTGCATTGCCTTGGTCATTGGTATCAATATGACCATGAAGAATTTCAGTATTCGTGGTTCCGAGCATAAATTCAATTAACAGTTTTTTTTCAGTCTCGCTCTCAAACGTTTACAGTACTTCGCAAATCCTGGTCACGGCACCAAATTGACTTGTAGCGTTGTAAGCCAATGACGACTCTTTTGTCGATTTCAAGAGTTTATTAAATAATTCCAATTTACAATTTTTCCGTGATCGTATAGTTTTAGAAATATTCGTTCCTGAAATATGATCAGAAAAGACCAATACACTTTTTATATAACTGTCCAAAGGGTCCGTCCAAAATATAAAGAGTTTAAGACCGAACTCCAAATAAATAAATAAACAAAAGTCCAAAAGAATGATTCCCAAAAATAGAATAAGAGAGAGTTGGTAATTTCAGAATAAGACCGGGAATACTCTTTTCTGACTAAAACAGGGTATTTTGTGCTCAGTGGGTATCCATGATCCCGGATATAAAAATACATTTCATTGGCTAATTCACCATCACCAACCACCTACGCTTTGTCCGTAGGTCTGTCCGTTGACCTATGAACCCCAACATGGCACCACCCTCGAATACAGGTAAACACTCATTACTAATATTTATGGACTCAGTCCCCATCTCTGCACCACAGGAGTTCTAGCCTTAAGCTCTTTTACTTATTTACTTCAAAGTTCCCAATTTTATTGCTCTTAGTCAAAACTCTTAATAATACCATTGTATTTCCGTTCAAATTTCATTACTTACTATCGATGGGCTTGATTGGTCTATTCGGATCAATTTCATTACAAAATGATCTAACAAATTATAGAGCATTTGAACAACACCAAAATCCAATTTGTTTTGACAAGATAATAATTGTTTACAAAATTAAAGTCCTTTTTCCAATTATAAAGTCACCGAATCTGCGTCACTAATAATATCCATTCTGATTTAATAAACCTTTATCTCATTTTACTTTAACTGCTAAAAACTTAAAATGATTATGTTATTAATATTGTCTAAGTTTAAAATGTTCACACAATATGTCTCTGCTAAACCCTATAGGTTTACAATTATAAAAGCTCTGGAATTGCATCATCATCACATTTTCATTACAACAGATGATTCTAACACAAAACTGACACCTTAGCACAGCCATACTAGTAGTTCCTGCATGAAACTTGCAGGTTTCTCTTTGGGTTTTGATATGCTCGCTATACAATTTGCATGAAATGCTACTGGTCTCATTATAATACATGTAGTTTATAAGGTGCTGCACAGTTTACATGACACATTTTAAGCTCTGCTTGAAACCAAATGCATGAAAATTAAATGGTTTAGAGGGGTAATAGCACATTTCAGGGGGTGGTACTGTATTTTATGCATACCAAACAGTATTTTCGATCCAAAATGTATATTTCTGTACTTTGACCTCAAACTTGAGGTCATAATCAGCCAGGGTGCAAGCATGTTTAATATTTTATTTGAGGGTTAAAGGTCAAGGCCCACATCCTATTTAACCTAATATTAATTTTTTAGCTCACCTGAGCTGAAAGCTCAAGTGAACTTTTCTGATCACCCGTCGTCCATCATCCGTCTGTCTGTCCGTCTGTAAACTTTTCACATTTTCAACTTCTTCTCAAGAACCACTGGGCCAATTTTAACCAAACTTGGTACAAAGCATCCTTGAGTGAAAGGAAATTTAAATTGTTAAAATCAAGAGCCATGTCCCCTTCCAAGGGGAGATAATCAAGAAAATACAAAAATAGAGTGGTGTCATTAAAAAATTTTCTTCTCAGGAACCACTAAGCCAGAAAAGCTGAAACTTATATGGAAGCATCCTGGGGTAATGTATATTCTAAATTATACAAATCATGACCCCTGGGGGTAGGGCGGGGCCACAAGTTTTGCATAGAAATATATAGGGAAAAAACTTTAAAAATCTTCTTCTCAAGAACCATTGGGCCAGAAAAGCTGAAACTTACCCAGTATGTGGAAGCATCCTGGGGTAGTGTAGATTCTAATTTTTTCAAATCATGACCCCTAGGGGTAGGGCGGGGCCACAATAGGGAATCCAAGTTTTACATAGAAATATATGGAAAAAACTTCAAAAATCTTCTTCTCAAGAATCACGGGGCCAGAAAAGCTGAAAGGTATGTGGAAGTATGCTGGGGCAGTGTAGATTCTAATTTGTTCAATTCACGACCCCCGGGGGTAGGCCACAATAAGGAATCCACGGAATCCGAGTTTTACCTAGAAATATATACTGTAGATCAGTAAATTTTCGTGACATTTTATTTTTCGCGAGATAGTCATTGACTCTTGATAAGCGAGACAAAATTTTCACGAATTGTGGTAATTGCTCTATATAATCTTAAGGAATACTATTATACACGAGAATTTGATTTTCGCGAGAACAATGTCTCATGTAATTACGCGAAAAATAAAATTCTCGCGAATAAAAAGTGATTTACAGTATAATATGGAAAAACTTTAAAATTCTTATTCTCAAGAACCATTAGGCCAGAAAAGCTGAAACTTTTGTGAAAGCATCTTGGGGTAGTGTAAATTTTAAAGTGTCCAAATGTTGACCCCTGGGGGTAGGGCTTGGTCACAATTGGTATTACAAAGGGGGGAAATCTGTTAAAGAACAGCATGGCCAAAGTTTCACAGGTGAGCTATGTGGCCCATGGGCCTCTTGTTTATAATTTATTGTGAAAAGTTTATTTAATTGCATTTATTTACAAAATATAAATTTTAAAGTGACTTAACTGATTTGATTAACGAAAAGCAAGATCAGTTTGATAGCATCTAAATTCATGGATGGCATGCAACACTTTAATATGGTGGATGTTTTTTGATAAAAAAATTTCTTTTGGGATGTACATCCATTATGCATGTATCTCTCATCAAATACGGTATTCTTTTAATTGCATCATTTGTCAGTACTTTCAAGTTACCGGTATATTTTTCTTTCAATAAACTATTTATAGATCAGTCATGTATCATCGAGTTAGTAGTCGAACTATGCTCTTCATGACAGAAAGGTAGGGCTATTGCCCTTTTAATGCACAAATACACAATAAAGGAAATCCATAAATATTTATACTTCACACAGCATATCAGCTTAGCTTTAAACTACAAGAGCTTCTCTAGTATTGAGAATATGTTACACTGTATTTGTAAGGCAGTTTTTGTATTATGTATTGTGAAAATGAAGCATTGAAAAAATATGAACATTTGCTATGTATATGAATGGTATGAAACTTGTTTTTATGGGGTTTTTTAGGTCACCTGAGGTGACCTATTGCTATCCGTTTTCGTCCGTCATCGTCCGTCGTGCGCCGTGTGTTATCATTTGAATATTTTCAGCTTCTTCTCTGAAACCACTGAACCAATTTCAACCAAATTTGGTATACTGCATCTATGGGTGGAGGGGAACAGAAATTGGGAATTTCATGGTCCCCGCCCCCCTGGGGCCTGAGAGGTGGGGCCAAAACCACTAAAATTAATGAAATCTTTAAAAATCTTCTTCTTTACTCCTGGACATCAAGCAGGCAAACTATTGGCATGAATGTAATGAGCATTGAGTCCTCTACCAAAATTGTGAAATTCATGGCCCCAGGGTCAGGGGTTCTAGTGCTAGGGTGGGGCTCTATAGATTATAAAGTGAAAATGCATTATTTGTTTGAAAATCGTCTTCTCTGCTCCTGGGTATTAAATACGCTAACTAAGCACATAGTTATGATGAGCAAGAGTGCCTCTTCCAGATTTGTGAATTTCATGGCCGCAGGGTCAGGGGTTCTGGTGTTAGGGCGGGACTCTATAGATTATATAGTGTAAATGCATTATTTCTTTGAAAATCTTCTTCTCTGCTCCTGGGTATTTAATAAACAAATTAAGCACTTATGATGAGCAAGAGTGCCTTTTCCAGATTTGTGAATTTTATGGCCCCAGGGTCAGGGGTTCTGGTGTTAGGGCGGGGCTCTATAGATTATATAGTGAAAATGCATTATTTCTTTGAAAATCTTCTTCTCTGCTCCTGGGTATTAAATACACTAAATAAGCACATAGTTATGATAAGCAAGAGTGCCTCTTTCAAAATTGTGAATTTATGGCCCCAGGGTCAGGGGTTCTGGTGTTAGGGCGGGGCTCTATAGATTATATATTGAAAATGCATTATTTCTTTGAAAATCTTCTCTGCTCCTGGGTATTAGATAAACAAACTAAGCACATAGTTATGATGAGCAAGAGTGCCTCTTTCAAAATTGTGAATTTTATGGCCCCAGGGTCAGGGGTTCTGGTGTTAGGGCGGGGCTTTATAGATTATATATTGAAAATGCATTATTTCTTTGAAAATCTTCTTCTCTGCTCCTGGGTATTAGATAAACTAACTAAGCACATAGTTATGATGAGCAAGAGTGCCTTTTCCAGATTTGTGAATTTTATGGCCCCAGGGTCAGGGGTTCTGGTGTTAGGGCGGGGCTCTATAGATAATATAGTGAAAATGCATTATTTCTTTGAAAATCTTCTTCTCTTCTCCTGGGTATTAAATACACTAAATAAGCACATAGTTATACCCCCCGCAAACGAAGTTTAGGGGGGGTATATTGGAATCACCATGTCCGTCTGTCCGTCTGTCTGTCTGTCCAGCTGTCTGTCTGTCTGTAGACGAGATTTTGTCCGGACAATTTCTCAAAAACTATTGGAAGGATTTGTCTGAAAATTTATACACATATTATTCACCATATGAAGGTGTGCACCTGCTATTTTCATCTTGATTGGATGATTATTTTGAATTTTACAGGTGTTTTTTCATTTTTATTTTGTGGTCTTGTGCAGACCGTTTCTCACAAACTGTTGCAAGGATTTATCTGAAAATTTGCACACTTATTATTCACCATATGAAGGTGTGCATCTGGAATTTTCAATTTTATTTGTTTATTTTTCTGCATTTTACAGGTTTTACTTTTTATTTAAATTGACTTGTTCATTTTGGGCTCATTTATAAGGTTTGAGAGATAGAATCTAAAATATCTGTACAAAAATGTGAACTAGTACAGCTTAAAACAACTCATTAAAACTAAAAAAAAGAAACATCATCAAGTGTTTAAAACAGTTTTTACATTACATAGAAGATAATGTAAATTCATTTGTCTCTTGGGAATAATGGCTGGACATGCATCCAGTTAAAGATAAATTAATGAGTTTGGTGTTGGAGGTTGTTAAGGCATATCTCTTATCAAGCGTGTGTGTGTTATCAAATCTCCAGGGAATAAGGCACAAGAATTAAAGATCTCTCTTCTCTTATTCTCTTAATTGTAATTTATTGTCTGTCAAAGCACTTCATTACTGGATGACCAGCTTTTTATTTTCAAAATGAATTTGATATATCAAGATTAATTTGATTTTGTATAATGATTTTTTTTTCAACAATTAGTTTGCAGAGTGTCATGACACATAATTGCAATATATTTCTTTAATGCAGAAATAAAAAAATGTTACGATTGAATTACAATGTATAGGTATTGATGTTTCGTTTGGTTGCACTTTTGTTTCAATCATTAAGAAACATAATGAGCACTTATATTTAACTGTAAATTTTTATAAGTAAATAGTGAACACCTCTAGATCCATAAAGTATTTTCGAATTGGCACCTTCTCTGAAAAACCAGCGGGGGGTATTTGTCCCTATTGGACAGTTCTAGTTATGATAAGCAAGAGTGCCTCTTCCAAAATTTTGAATTTTATGGCCCCAGGGTCAGGGGTTCTGGTGTTAGGGCGGGGCTCTATAGATTATATAGTGAAAATGCATTATTTCTTTGAAAATCTTCTTCTCTGCTCCTGGGTATTAGATTAATTAACTAAGCACATAGTTATGATGAGCAAGAGTGCCTCTTCCAGATTTGTGAATTTTATGGCCCCAGGGTCAGGGGTTCTGGTGTTAGGGCGGGGCTCTATTGATTATATAGTAAAAATACATTTATTCTTTGTAAATATTTTTCTTTGCTTCTGCGTTTTAAGCCAATGATCCAAGTATATATATATTTATGATGAAGAAAGGTGCATCTAGCAAAGTGGTTTTTAATGCCCCCAGGGTCAAAGAGGGGGGGGGGGGGGTTTACATAGCCTGAAAATAAATTAATGCTTTGAAATCTGCTCTTTGGTATTAATCAACCATTTTATGATAAAATTTGCAAAATGTTGAAATATATGGCCCTGGGTCAGTGGTTCCTTTGGGGTGAGGTGCACTACTGGTTATAAAGTGGAAGTGCATTTTCTCTTTGTTACTCTGATCTACCTCTGGGTATTAAGTAAATAGAGTAAGCATGCTAAGTTAATAATTATTATAAGCAATGGTGCCTCTTTCAAAATTGTAAATTGTGAATTTCATGGCCTCCGGTTTAAACACGAACCAAATTTAATTGTTTGAAAGTTGTTGCACAATACTCAGGTGACCTATTAGGCCCGTGGGCCTCTTGTTTTATTTGTTGACAAATACATGTTATATGATATACATGTACATTTTGTAACTTATATAAATGTTTCATACTAAGTTGTAGTATGGAAACACTGAGCACTTTAGCTTATAATTATAATAATGTCTAATTCATTATCAAGATTAAAAACCTGAGTGTTAACCTTTTTTTTCGGTCATGATATCTGAAATCCTCAATTTGTGCATTTATTCTGAAAAAAAAAATGGAATAAGATTTTAGCAGTAGACTAATGCTTGGGCTGCGTTGGGAAATAATAGAAAAAATTAACAGTTACTAACCAACAGCAAATTTGCCCTATTTTTAACATATCTAATGAGCTGTCAATGTTAACCTTACCCAATAATCATATACATTGTAGATTAAATAATCCAAGGTTAAAACCCTAATATGCACTCACACTAACTGCTCTTCGATATTAAACAAAGTCATCATTTGCACTCCCTTAATGTGATGATACACTTCCAAATATAATATTTTTATTTCAGCATCATTAAATTCTTATGTATCATTTATCTGTTGTAGAAAAATGGGTACACTTGAATGTCTGTTCTTCTAAAAAAAAAAATCATACACACACCAAACAACATATGCAAACAAGTAACCAAAAAAAAAAATTTAAATAAAAAAATAAAATTCTTAATTATTTAATAATTAAAACTTAATCATATAATTATAGTGGTCTTTGCTCTGTCATTTAAAATCTGATGATTAGGATGACATAAATTATACTTGATCCTTTGAAAAACCATGGATAAGCCATACACACACAATTGGATACTGTATAGGGGATTAATTTCACGGGTTGTAATATTCACGGTTTTCTCTCATCTGACACGATCGCGGTTTCTTGAGTTCGCGGAATTTGGTATGTAAAAAAAGTTACTTCCCTTATCTCCATTTAATCCATACCATAACTACATGTAAACGATATTAATCAGCGTTATGTCTTTATTTCACGAACAACAGGGTAAGTTATTATAAAATTGTTAGATTTTATAAATAATTGATTAACACAAGTGCAGTTATTAATAGTCCCTAAACGTTAAATGACTTTCCTTTATGCTATTACGATAAGAGCATGTGCACCCGAAATCTTCAATACAACGCAGCGAAAAACTACTGGACGGAAATAAAACTTTTTATGTAGTTCTACGTTCTACGAAATAATATCCTTCCACACTTTCTTCGTCAGTAAGTTCGATATTTATCTGAATGATTTTTAAAACCAAAATGTAGATAAAAACTACATGAACTAATATGCATGAGAATGCAGGTAACAAATACATGTGGTAACATTAGTTACGCACGGGTAATCAACTACGTGTTTTGATTGAAGAAACATGTAGCGTTGGCTATTAAAACAGCTTTTGAACAAACACAAGTTATTATCTGCCGATTTGAATTAAAGTAAAGCGTGATAATTAAGATTAATTGATTGACAGTACTACTCGCAATGACTGAAATGACCATGAACTGCACGCACACCTATACAAATCTATCGTAGTCTATTCTCAAATTTCCAAATAAAACATGGAGATTATTGGAAATTTATTCACTGTTTCTTGAATTCACGGATTTGTTAACACCGTGAATATAGCGAATATTAACATCGCAAGTTATTTTCCCCCTATACAGTATTTTAATTAATATATTTTCAATTTTAAAAAAGTAAACATTGAAGCAAGTAAGATGATGACGTTTGAATTTTTCAGCCAAGAAGTAAATCCAAACATCTCAGGGAAGGACTCATCATCATCTCAATTGTCTACAGGATCGAGTGAGAGTGATAGTGAGAGCTCAGACGTGGACGGAACTAGTGTGACTGAGACATCAGTGGACTCAGATAGCGAGATCAAGTATAAGGTATGAGACAGAATGAGTGTGACTCAGATAGTGAGATCAAGTATAAGGTATGAGTCACTCTCTACCATTGGCTCATACATTCACCTCTGTCGTTGGCTCGCCTATATCACAGTGATAAACACGAGAAATAATGCGTTTGTTTTAATTCATTATAAATGAATTTATATGCTTATGTTTGAGTTTTGAGATAGATATTTACTAAATCAATCCAGAACTATTAAATAAAATTGAAAATCTGGCAAATATCACGTTTTATACGTTATATCAAAAATCTTGACGTGAGCCCACTGCAGAGGTGTCTGAGAGAGGAACGAGCGATAACTCTGCATTGGAGATTGGGTATGAGTGTGACTCAGATGGCGAGATCAAGTATAAGGTACGAGACAGATCTAGAACATGTAGAAAGAGTGTAATAGAAACTCATAGGATTTTGAGTTTCAGGTATAATGAGACTGTGTTGGTCTCTGCAAGATCAGTTTGTAATTATGAAGGTAAATATACATGTATTATAAGAGTCAGTTTAGTTTGTTGGTGATAGGTAGGATTAATAGAATTTGAATTTGAAAGGAAAATTCTAAATTAAAAGATCACAGATTTTAAAAAAAAGCAAACTAAGAGAAAATTGAAAGACCTTATCCTTTACATGTAACAACTGGGACAGGATAGAATAACAATATTTTCAAAATAATTTAAATTTAATGTTGAAAAATGTTGAATTTCTGAAAAAAATGTTATTTTGTTATTGTTCACAGGGATTCCAAAGTATCAAGACTTCAGAGCGACAATTTCCATCTTACTCCCAGGATTATGGACAAGAACTCCACAAGTATACACCCAATCACAAAGATACATGGATGTATGAAAGGTAAGGATTGGATGTTTTATGTATCCAATCACAAACGTTAAGACATAAGGATGTATGAGGTATAAATATTGAATATAGTGTATATTAAATGACAATGACACATGGATATATGTAACGTAATTACATGTATTAGAAGTAGTATAACCCAATCACAGCGACTTATTACGGATGTCAGTATTTAGAATGTACATCATTTTCATGCCAGAATCTAAAAAGTGAAGTTAGATTGTTCAAATAGATTATCATGGTACTTGCATCATTGATTGATGGTCTGCAGAGTATGAAATAAAAATAAAATCTTTCTTGATGTTGATTTTTTTTTCAAATATTCTGCTCTATTGTAATAGACTGATAATTGGTACATGTGTCTGTATGATTTTAGTATATTATTCCTCTCATTCTTTCACTTTATCCTAGATTAAACGCTTATCAAGTTCTTAATATGAATGTCAACATGAAACTTATCTGCTTAAACTTGGTCAAAATGTGGACTTGAAATTGAATCATAGGATGAATCAATTAGTTTGCAATATTTTGATATGTGGAAATAACTGATCGAAGAATTTTTTTTCTCATATTTCTAGATATGTGAAGATCAGTGAAGTTTGTCAGACCCCACCAAAGAGAGAAGAAAAAGGAGTGACAACAGGCAGTATTATAGAGAACTTAGTGTGAGTATGTCATAGAGAGGTGAGACAATGGGCAGTATTATAGAGAACTTAGTGTGGGTATTCTATATAGAGAAAAGAGAACCTAGTGTGATAATGACACTTTGTCATAGAGAAAAGAGCTATTATAGAGAACTAGTTTGAGAATTTCATAATGGCACAGGCTGAGTGGGTGGGTGGGGGGTGGGGTGGGGGGGGGGGGTAACAACAGGCAGTATGATAAAGAACTTAATGTTTGTCAGAGAGAAAATAATAATAACTTGCAATATTTATAGAGTACTTAATGTGTGTCACAGAGAAAGTTATAAAAACTGTCAGTAATATAGAAAACTTAGTGTGAGTGCCATACAGAAATAAGTGACAAATGGCAGTATTATAGAGAGGTCTGAGTATGTAAAGTTTGTCCATAGAGAATTTTGCATTAGTGTGTCCGTAAGTCCGAGACTTAAAAATTGTGTCGGACTAGCAGATTTTGTAAGGTACTAGTCCGTACGGACTAGTGCAAATCCAGATATAAGTCTTGAATTGGTTCACATTTTATTAATTTTATTTCTGAGTCTCGTAGATGTTTGAAAATAAATGAGAAACGCAACCACGATAAAGCGTTTTCTACATTGTGATCAATAGACAAAGACGTGTGTGGAGATCAAAGTTGAAAACCCTATTTTGATGTGTGGACACATATTTCATTGAATTAATTGATAAAATTTTAAGATTTGTATTATTTTTTTTACATACTATAGTAATAGGTTAAAGTAATTAAACAAAAAAAAGTTAATTTCAACATGTTAATCATTTATTTTTTGCCTTCAGAAAATGATACATGTAAATTAAAATAATTAAACAATTAACAACAATTACTCATTGTTTTAGGTTCCCTAAGAGTGTGTTTAAGCTGGGCAGTAGTTATGGAGTAGAACCACCTCCTGTTAACAAGCAGGACCAGGATATTTACAACCATTTTGTTTTCGTTGGTTCCCATGGTCCAGGGGAACCAAGCAAAAAGGAGATACAGTTCTACAACAAATACCTTAACAAGTTTCATTGACCACAGGAAGTTAAATTTTAATGTGAGTGCTGAAGGAAATACATGTACAATAAAACATCATTATCTCCACAAAAAAAAAAACTGGGTGATCATTGGTTGCATGTCCTAAGCAGACCAAAAATACAGTTTTCTGAAACTTAATTGAAGCAAGAAAAAACTGGAGAGATCAAGGGTAGAAAACTTAAGAACAGGATATTGGGACTTCAAAATCACTTGGATATATCAATGTTCAAAATATAGGTGTTAGAGATACCAAAGTTTAACTGTTAATGAAGTTTCTCTACATGTGTTAAGAAGGTAATACATTGACAATCAAGTCAATTCTAGAAACTCAATAAGCTTCAGTAGAATCATCAGTGGTCTTGGGGGACCTGCTGTGTTTGTGGATTTTGTTGGTCACAAATTCCATGAATTTACACCCCCACAAACAAATCTTTTGTCCATATTTTTATCTTTTTTGTATATGAGGTACCTTAAAAGAACTATGTTTCTTTGAACCAACAAAATTTTGCATACCCATAAACATTGACCCCAAGGAATTCAATGACTCCACAGTGTGTGTTGAGATGCAACAACTTTAATTTGCTTTATCTCACCATTGTACATGTAAGTGTAGGTTATAGCCTTGAAGGAAAAATGTTTTAATGCAGGCAATGTGATTTTTTTTCTTAAAACACATCAATAAATGCTATTCTGAACCTTGAATAAGGAAATCTTATTTGTAAATGTTTAACCAAGCTCAGTATGAGTCTTTTAGTGCCATATTGTTTTTATTTACTTAAGTGTGTGCAATATTAATTATTGTTATTTTTAAACATTTGTTACAATGTACAAATATTTGTAAAAAATAAAGAAATTGTTTATAACTTCATTTGTTTTTGACCTTATTAGATAAGATTTAGATGATACACATTTATTGGCTGAGTTCAAGGGCAACAGACTAAGGGAGAATAATAAGACAAATAAAATTTCATCAGAAGAGGCCCATGGGCCACAATGCTCACCTGAGTAACTTTGGCCTGGTTGTTCCTCACCAGATTCCTTGTTACACCTTTTGTTGCCCAACACTATGATTTGAATAAATTTAGAATGTACACTACCGTAGGATGCTTCCACATATTTTAAATTTTCCTGGCCCAGTGGTTCATGAGAAGATTTTTAAAAATTTTTCCTATATGTTTAAATGTAAAACTTTGATTCCCCATTATGGCCCTACCCTAACCCTGGGGGTCGATCATGATTTTAACAATTTAGAATCTACGCTAACATGGGTATTTCCACATAAGTTTCAACTTTCCTGGCCAAGTGGTTCTTGAGGTGATCATTTTTAAATTTTTAGCTCACCTGAGCCGAAGGCTCAAGTGAGCTTTTCTGATCACATTTATAGTCCGTATTTCCGTCTGTCTGTCTGTCTGTCTGTCTGTCTGTCCGTCTGTCTGTCCGTCTGTAAACTTTTCACATTTTCGACTTCTTCTCAAGAACCACTGGGCCAATTTTGACCAAACTTGGTACAAAGCATCCTTGGGTAAAGGGGAATTTAAATTGTTAAAATGAAGGGCCAAGCCCCCTCACAAGGGGAGATATATATTGAAGAAAAGACAAAAATAGGGTGGGGTCATTAAAAAATCTTCTTCTCAAGAACCACTGGGCCAGAAAAGCTGAAACTTATGTGGAATTGCATCCTGGGTTAATGTAGATTCTAAATTGTTCAAATCATGACCCCCGGGGGTAGGGCAGGGCCACAATGGGGAATCCAAGTTTTACATAGAAATATATAGGAAAAATCTTTGAAAATCTTCTTCTCAAGAACCACTGGGCCCTTAGAGCTGAAACTTATGTGGAAGCATCCTGGGTAGTGTAGATTCTAAATTGTTCAAATCATGACCCCCGGGGGTAGGGCGGGGCCACAATGGGGAATCCAAGTTTTACATAGAAATATATAGGAAAAATCTTTGAAAATCATCTTCTCAAGAACCACTGGGCCAGAAAAGCTAAAACTTATGTGGAAGCATCCTGGGGTAGTGTAGATTCTAAATTATTCAAATCATGACCCCCGGGGGTAGGGCGGGGCCACAGTGGGGAATCCAAATTTTACATAGAAATCTTTGAAAAATCTTCTTCTCAAGAACCACTGGGCCCTTAGAGCTGAAACTTATGTGGAAGCATCCTGGGGTAGTGTAGATTCTAAATTGTTCAAATCATGACCCCCGGGGGTAGGGCGGGGCCACAATGGGAAATCCAAGTTTTACATAGAAATATATAGGAAAAATCTTTGAAAATCTTCTTCTCAAGAACCACTGGGCTCTTAGAAAAGCTGAAACTTATGTGGAAGCATCCTGGGGTAGTGTAGATTCTAAATTGTTCAATTCATGACCCCCGGGGGTAGGGCGGGACCACAATAGGAAATCCAAGTTTTACATAGAAATATATAGGAAAAATCTTTGAAAATCTTCTTCTCAAGAACCACTGGGCCAGAAAAGCTAAAATTTATGTGCACATGGAAGCATCCTGGGGTAGTGTAGATTTCAAAATGTCTAAATTATTATCAGTGAGGTAGGGTGAGGTCGCAGTATGTAATGAACGGAAGCAGCTGTTGTAGAAAAAATTAAAGGGGGAAATCTGGTAAAGAACAGAATGGTCAAAGCTTCTCAGGTGAGCGATGTGGCCCATGGGCCTCTTGTTTCTAATATACAACATGTGATCAGAAAAGCTCACAGAAGCTTTCAGCTTAGGTGAGCTAAAAACTAAATGTGTTTGTAAAACACTGAATCAGATGCTTTTCCAAGGCCATTCATGTACATGTATATATTAATACTTAAAGAAAGGTCATCTTACAAGAAATTCACATGTAAAATATAAAACCCTTATCACTAATCGTTCAAAAGTAATGATCAACTTCAAGTTTTTTCAGAAGGCAGTTAACTCCAATTTCATAAGGTAGCAAATTCGGCATGCAAGGAAAGGTCTGGCCTAGGGGCCTTAAAACTTAGACGAGCTCACTTTTGATCTCAGTCTCACTTTTGCCAAAGGAATATATAGCGGAAAAGTGAGACTGAGATCAAAAATGAGCTCGCCTAAGTTTTATGGCCCCCAGGCCTGGTCAACAAAAAAACACTTTTTAAATATGAAAGCCTTAGTACCAATTTATGGCCAAGGTTAAAGGTTTTTATAATAAAAATGTCTGTATCCAAGAAAAGGTCTTGTGGTACGGACTATTTCTAAATGCACTTCTGAAGAGTGAAATTCTTGGGCACTATATATTGGTAGATTAATTTTTGGGAAAGTTTTAAGTTAGGCAAAAATTTTCTAAAGTTAGTCAAAAGTCTTAGTTTAAAGTAGAGTTTTAAAAATTGCTGTTTTTAAGGTGTTTGAACAAGTGTTAAACAAGTTTGTTTTCCATTTTTATTGCAGTTGTATACATGCAAGCATAAAATATACTGTGCATATGATTTAGGTCTTTCTAGGAAATATGATTATATAATATATATCATAATAAATATAACACTTAAAGCTTCCTTGTATATAACTTTTACATCATTCATACATGTAGATGCAACAATACAATGTATAGACATTTTGAAACTTCCTTTAAGTAGGCGTGCCCGGTGCATTTGACATGGACATGTAAATCTAGACTACTAAGCAACAAAGGGGAGAATTTTAACATTGATAAACATAACGATCATTGGATAAATCATGAATTCTTCCGTTGGCTATGCTGTTGCGGAATGCAATTCTTATTTTTCACATGCGCTGTCATTTAATAATTCCATTATTGTAATTTTTCTGTGCTTGGGATTTCTTGGAAACGCTGAAGTGTTGTACCTTTACAAATACAAGATGCCGCAAACAGAGGAACGGTTCTTCATACCACATTTAGCCGTGGCAGATCTGCTTTCCTCCGTGTGTTTAGCTTCACTAGGAATTACTATTAACTACAATTACATTCATTTTCCACATGAAGTCTTGTGCCAATTTCTTCATTATATTTCTTGGGTGACAACATCCTGGTCAGCCTTTATCCTTTTGATGATTTCAATCAGCAGATATGTGAAAATTTGTCGTCCCAATGGAAAACAGATGTCATTTTTCGCCAAGAAATGCGCCGTTGGCTGTTGTCTGATTTTTGCAATCATTAACACAGTTCCGGTTGGTTATTTTGCTGGATATCGATATCAGGATGTCAGTTGTTTGCAAAACAATGTTACAGTGAAGATGTGCGAATTAAGGGAATTCAAAGGAACAACACACATATTAAAAATGGTTTATATTTTCTTTGAAATATTTGTTCTTTTTTCCAATGTTGGTATCACTGCAGCATTGTATATTCCAATTGGCCTTCAGATTTTCCGACGATTTAAAGGAAGAACTGATACAAAATTTAAGTATCATGTAAATAATGTACAAAGCGAAGTAAAAATAGATTCAGCAGATGATGAATTAGGGTTTTCAAAAGAAATATCTGCGACATACATAGAAATGACTAGTGTAGGTCCATTGAACAAAACTGAGTCTAAAGCCGAGGAGATGTCAATTGAGATGAAAGATAAAGAATCACCAGATAATTTTGATTCAGAAGTGGGAATAAAAGTCGTAAAATCGGAAATTAAAGGAACAGAAAATTCAAACACTAAAACTGGCCTTAATAATGAACTAAGGGCAAACCAAGGTTCTCTGTCGGATACTGGAAATTCCAGCCAAGCCCCGGGAAAAAAGTCAGATGTCAATACAACTGGAAAAAAGAAATCAAGCATACGAAAGAAAAGGAATAAAAATGTCAGAAATAACTTCACTTACATGTTTATTACTATTATTGCATTTTATATTTTATCGTATCTTCCAACACTCGTGACTATACTCTTGGCAACGAACGATCCATTCTATTTCTGGTATTCAATGGATGTTGTCACTTTAAATGTGGTGATGTTAATGAGGCGATCATCTATTATTAACCACATTGTTAATCCTATCATCTATGGATACTTTGATTTAACATTCAGAAAAGCGTTTTTTAAGTTTCTCAGAAAAATACGCAAATAGATAACAATAACACATACACAAGATTAGTCCTATTTTAATAACTGTTATTATTTAAAAACATTTAGTATAATATAGTATACAAAAGGTATTCAAGAGGTTTGCATGCACAACAGGTATACAAGAAGACATGACCTTTTGTTACGGAAAGTATAACACATGCACGCGTATGTGGATTTTCTGACTGGACTCACTCTTTGCCTCTAAATTGTCATTTATAACGTGTATAATACTGCAGTTTCTTCACTACTAAAAGAAATCTATCATTATTTTATATTATACTGATCGTGTAGGAGAAAATTCATGAGTACTGCAGAACAATATATTAGAGAAAGTGTTGTCTATCGTATATGGATACAAAAAAAATAAAATAAAAACATTTAATTTAGTGCACATTGAATGTGGTGGAAAAGTTGTATGCTTAGCGAACTCTTTTATACTCCTAGACATATTGTGCTACATGTATGCATATAAGTATAGATGGAGTTTTAAACTTATATCAATAAATAGATAGAGTTTTATATTTTTTTTTAATCAATATTTTGCAACAAATACCTTTAAAATTCCATTTTTACTTACGTGGAAAACATTAAATTTCCGGACAGGTAAATTCCGGATATGAAAAGAAAATTATGTCGAAACTGAAAAAAAGCTAAAATATCGGAAATGAAATTAAAAAATTTCGGAAATGCTATGCAGATATCCGGAAATGAAATGCAGCGTATGCAAAATCTCCCTATAAGTCTAGGATATTGACAAAATTGAACTCGTAAATTTTCTTACCTGGTCATATATATTACGGAAGCCCGTTGAGGCCAGTTCAGAGAAAGAAGTAATTTTTATTGCGTTTAATCGCAATAATTACATGTATTGCGTTTAATCGCAATAACTATTGCGTTTAAAAGCAAAACATTGCGATTAATCACAATAATCATTGCGTTTAAACGCAAAGCACTTTGCGTTTAATCGCAAAAGATTGCGTTTAAACGCAATATTTTGCATTTAAACGCAATAATTATTGCGATTAAACGGAATTAATATTTTTGCGTTTAATCGCAATAATGTTTTGACTTATGTATATGTACATGTACATGTGCATATTATGTATATGTATATTCACAACCTTATCTTTGATCAAATACGTAAACACGAGAACACGAGAATTTTTGAGATGGATTCAAATGAAATCAAAAAATAGATCAAATGAAAACAGATTGGCCGACGTGTTAAAAGTCAAATTTTGTTTCATGATCCTGGGGTCTGGTTATATCGAATAATCTGGTCTAGAATAAGAGTCATTCCTTAAATTTACAAAACTTCTATATTTATAGATCGTAAATTGTCTTTTAATAATTTTTATCACAAGTTGACTTATGTTGTACTCTGCTATTATCAACTTCCCTTATTTATTTAGCAATATGCTAGTAATCCTTATCATCTGTTTATGGAGTTAATGTCACCTAGTTTATTGGATATGTAACTAAGAACAATTTTCTAAAACGAGACAAGCTATTACATGTAACAAACAAGTTGATGAAACAGGGATATCAATACTCTCGATTGGAGTGAAGATTTCGCAGGTTCTACTTGTTAGATGATCGATTTTACGTATAGGCTTTACCTCCTTCGATAAAAGTTCAAGTAGGCATGTTGTTCTACTCCAGTGATTTTTAAAGGAATGATGTAATTTTTCAATCTCTTGCCAGAGTTATCGTGTTGTAACAAAGCCTAATACAATGAAGCGCATTGAAGTGGTAAAATTTGCCGGTTGGATGAAACGTTCTGAGTCATGTTTTGAATGTCAATTATAAGATAATGACACGTCCATATTTTTAGAAACGAGAAAGAAATATTCGTCGTAATGTTTTAGGACACCCCATTCTTCGCGACAAGCAATATAAGTGACACTGAAATGAAGCTTTAAAAAAAATAGAAGAGATAGCAAGAGACTCTTCGCTTCTGTAAAACTCAAATTGCAACGAGGATTGCAAATGTAGATATTTTTGAACTTATCATGTCTGTTAAAGTTACCACAACACAAGTTTCGGTCGAACACGTGTTAACTCGTTTATTATATTTATGGAAGACCTGTTCTAGGTAATAGTAAGATCATATGAAGAGAAATCTTCGTCATGAAGAATGGGCGGAGCGAAGCGGAGCCCATTCTTCATGACGAAGATTTCTCTTCATATGATCTTACTGACTTAGAACAGAACCTCAGCCAATCGAATGAATGGATTTAAAATAAACTCCTCCCACGGATGTGTCATATATAATGCTCAACTTGACCGCTCGCTGTAGATATCGAGCAAGCAATCACTATCGAACACACGCGGTTTCAGAATGGACTCCAACCCATTCAGGTTAGCACGGGATTATATGAAATAGCTTGATTCAGGCACGTAGCAACAGGGGAGGGCACTTTTTTCAGATATAACTTTTACTATCGAAAATGTTCATTGAATGTTCACTGAAAGGCTGATTCCCCCCCCCCCCCTACGTTTTACTACAGTATATGAATATGAAGGTAATTTAATATGTACGGGAAAAATGGTACTGGAAGAAACTGGTATTGAAAAAAAGTTTTAAAAACGATGCTACGTAAGTAATTTACACAGGAAATGGCATGGGAAAGATATTAAAGCTACTGAACCATTGAATATCCTTGTAACAAGTACATCACTAACAAGAATCTATATTTTTGAAAATTGAATGTGTTAAGAGGACAAGGCCCTCGTCAGCAGGAGTGGGTATCGCTGTCTAGGGTCAAATAAAAATTTGATGAAAATTGTGACTTAAATCTGTCTTCAAAGACAAGGTTCGTCTCTGATATACATGACAATGGTTGTATTTTCTGTATGTACCGAAATGTGAAAAAGAATAATATTCAGAAAGGCGACAAAAGATTACAGTGGAAAAAATGTGTAGCAAGGCCTAGAAAATTTAAATATCATTGTAAACAGCACGTGGGTTTTGAATAGTTTCTCTTTGTGTGCTGAACAAAAACCAATGAAGACACACCCATATAACTGTCAAGTGAACCAATCAGACACCGTTAAATATTTCAGAAATAGAAGAATTCTTCACCATGAAGAATCGATTCTTCGCGAGAAATGGAAGCATTTGATTGGCTGAATATGTAGGTTATGTTCTAAAGGTATTCGAATAAACAAATTGACCGTTTTATCCATTTCTAAAGAAATGGGCGTGTCCTAAGATGACAATAAACTTTCTAAAGATAGCTCAAAACGTTCCATTTGAACGGAAAATTTTACCACTTCAATGCGCTTATTTGTATGCCCTCTCAGGTGAGAGATCTGTAACTTTTATTCATAATAGAATTTCATAATGCGTGTTTACTATTAGAACATGACTAATTTATGTATTTATAATTTTACTTATTTATTTTTGATAATTCGATTGTTTTGTTCTAAGATGTTCCCACTCGCAGAAATTATAGAGATTTTTTAATGACATATTCATCTAATTCAAATGTTGAACATTGTTTAATTATTACAGGGCAACCGCGGTATAATTTTACAGCTGTCGCCAGATAATTATCTGACGCTAGTCATATCATTAGTTTCTGGTTGCGGCGGCCGATAGAAACATCTGCATCGTTGGATACCCACGGTTGATCTTGATTTCACTCATCACTCGCGTTGCCCGCGTGGCGCTGTGGTAAGAGCGTCTTCTCTAGAGTCGCAAAGTGAGGAGTTGATGTGTTGCGGGTTCGAATCCTACTACATGGGAGGAGGTGGAGCCTGGGCCGGTCCTCCGGATGAGAGCGAATAAACCGAGGTCCCGTGTCGTAGTTGGTGCTGGCACGAAAAAGATCCCTCCCTGCTCAATGACCCTTAGTGCCGAGTATAGGACAAAATTTGCAGCTCTCCACCGGCCAGTGGTGGCGTCTATAAGTGAAAGTTTTCGAGAGGGACGTTAAACAACATAAACAAACAAACAAACAAAAAACTCATCACCCGTAGGAAAACTCGCCGAAAAATAATTATATGCGCTGGTCATTTGATTGGCTGTTGAACAAAGTCGTGATGAGTATAGGGTCTATAGATGGGATCACCTCCGACAATGTGAAACGCCTGATGAAATATTTTTCATCTTCCTGGCACCTATTTGCCTTTGTGCAATTGGATTGCTCATCTTTTTATTTACCTTTTGCACTCGTAAAACGGTATACACATACAGGCATGTTCATTTAGAGTTAACGTGGGTACTTTGAGTTAAGTTGCATAAACGTCCTTCCGTACACAATTTTAAACAACTGACGTCAAAGCTTCTATTTTCTGAAAACGGTTAACGAAAAGCAATCCATAAAAAGTAAGATAGTGCATTTCTTTATAGTAAATTCAATTAACCTTGCATTATATATCGTAACTGAAAGAAAAAGTTTGCAGTGTGCTAAATTTATATGCTTTGTTTAACATGTTTAACCACTTTTTTAAATTTATAAAATATTGATCATAGTCTCGAGGCTCAAATTCTACAAATCGATAAAATATCAACGTTTTGGCTTAACATTTAAATTTGATGTAATAACATGTAATCTATTATATTTAAGGGATAAATTTACAAAACACTTCTGAACATTTGTACAAAATGAATTAATATCTAAAACAGAAAGTGAAAATGGTTGAAAAATGTATCTGTGTATGGAAACACTGAACTGAAACGTGTAAAATATGAGTACATGCATAAATATTTGGTAAACTTCATTTTTCGAACTTCAAATCAATATTTTAAACATCACAATTATTTTGAATAAAAAATTAACAAAATTGAACAACTAATTTATGCAACATTAATTGTTTAAGGAATCATGCACTGTCTAGTTTCGGCATCAACGATAGTGGGAAACATGGGATAATTTGCATAACGGGCGAGACTAACTATTAGTTAATGGAACAATGTAAAGGAGTTTTAATTCTTATCTGTAAATCTTGAAACATTTATTTCAGATAAGAATCATGGCGGAAGCATGCCCACCTTCCTTTGACTCTCATTCATTCATATCTAAATGTCCGACATCTCGAAACGGTTGGAAGGAAAGAGCCTTGCTAAAGAATTGCTCTGCTTTCCCTCAGACATGTAAAAGACCTTTAGAGTATCATTGTTTATTAAATGCATACAGAAATAGGAGCGTAGAGGTTTGTGCACCGAAGACGAGACTTGTCCAGCGTAAGTGATTTTAATTTTATTTAATTTTTTTTCTGAATATCTAGCATGCATTAAACAGCTACGATCATTTAAAAAAAAAATTGGATGCATGTAATCCAGTATTATGTATATTCATACAAAATGTGCTTTGTTTTAAAGGTAGCATTTTTTGTGTTTTTTATTTTCCCAACTATAGCAAGGAATTCATGTCTAATATATGTATACCTTAACACCTACTTGTATTTTTAGACATGATTATATATGTAAATGATCAACACGTATTTTCCTTTTTTGCTTCCCTTGGTTTTGAGCAATTTCATTTAGTTTAGCAATTTGTCTCATTTTCACGTCCCTTTATTTAATTTTGATATACATCTATTTATCATATTGTCAGATTACTCTTTTTTGTAGAATATTGTCCATCATACAGCCTTAACGCACAACGTATTACTGACCAATACAACTGCAGCACACTATTTCCAGACTGTCCAAAGCATCAGTATTACTCGACAGATGTCGTTAACTGTAAGATATCTAATTAGATAAATGTCAAAGAAGAAGGTATGGTTTTAGCTTTATTGTGCCCTAAAAATGTAATGGCATCAAAAAGTTTTGAAACTGGCTTAAATATTAGTTAAATAAATCACTATGATAAATCAGGAAAGAATATGGCATGAAGGTTTACCATTCTGCAAATATGACATCATTAATGTGAAGCATTTCTCTATTTTCAACAGAAAAAGCCTCAAAATGGCACATTTCAAATGTGATTTTCCTTTAGAAAACAGTGTCCACAGCCGTCGCCCACGTTAGTTTTTTGATATTTTGTGCAAAATTCAATAACAAATCACATATCTCAAGATCAGGCGCGGATCCAGAAATTTTTTCCAGGGGGGGTCCACCCCAGTAAGAAAAAAAAATCCAATCCCAGAAATTTATTGACAAGAAAAAAAAAAAAAAAAACAAAAACAAAAAACAAAAACAAAAACAAAAAAAAACCAACCTAAACTCGCCCAAACTTCAAAAACCTATTTCGTGGGGGGGGGGGGGGGGGGGTGACTTCTATTGCCTCAAATCTTTCACTTTTCATACCCATTTCACACATATTCGCGTTTACCAGGGGGGGTCAGCGTTTTCCAGGGGGGTCCATGGTAACTTTTTTCTTGTTTTAGTATATACATTTTTTAACCTGGTAAATTCCAGGGGGGGGTCCTGACCCCCCCGACCCCCCTCTAGATCCGCGCATGAAGATCTTTGTGGGCGATGCCTGTGGACAATGTTATCTAACAGAAAATTCCATTGAAAATTGCTCTTCTGCAATTTTTTAACAAAATACGGGAAAATGCACATGTTTATGACGTCATAATTAGCATTTAAAAGCACATGTGAGAGAAATGATTTGTATGATTTTTCTGCATTGAATTTCAATTATAAAAAAAAAAAATGAGTTTTCAACGTTTACACCAGTTTCATTTTTTTGAAAATCACAGGGCAAAATTTGTATGGAAACCATACCTTCTTCTTTATAAAAAATTTTGAACTCTTTTTAAAAAATGAATTACAGAAGACAATTATTTTTCTTTTTTAGATACAGGATGCTTGCAGGAGCTTTCGTAAGTTTTGTCAAAAAAATGACGCATGCACTTTCATATTGTAAATTGCCTTCCCATTCTACTTGTAACCAACATTATGATTATACAATCATGTTATTTGGAATTTTTACTCAAGATTGTGCACTCAATCTGATATAAAAAAAAATGCAAGCCCATTATTTTTATTTTTTTCAGATTTAAACTAGCTTTGAACACTTAGTGAATTGACTTCAAATGTATTTTATTAGTAATTTTATTTGTAATAATACAAATACGTTCAAACAAATCTTCCGGAAAACGTGCACAATATGAATATATATGTGCTACATAGTTCTTATTACGAATTAAAGTTTTACATTAACTATAAACAGGTTATAAAATTCAATAGCCAGAAAATATATATTATATCTTCACATTTAAATTTAAATTGCTAATCTTGACGATGTATAAAAAAAGCAACTAATATAACGCGGAGATAACGAACAGTAATCAAATTCAAAGGTCCATTGAAAGAATACAGTTTTGGAGCAGAGCATACATGAACCTCTACAAATATGAGAGATGGATCAGGTGCCATTGAGGCGTGAGCATTCCAAGTCTATTCGTCAAACCAGCCATTTGTTTCCTGAAAAAATCCGTAATCTGTAAAAAATAATTGTCAAGCAATTTGTATGAGAGTTAGTCAATATTCGAATTATTGTTGTTTAATTAATTTGCATGGTTGATCATACATGTATTTTTTTCTCTCACTTAATTGGCAATATTTAAGCTATTTTCCGTTGAAATATACATGTATATGATCGATTGTATTTGTTAACATGGTCATTGTATCGGCAAAAGAAGTTGCTTCTGTTGCCTTTCATATTTAAATGCAAAGTAGTATTGATATATATCTATATATATTATATTTTTGTCTAGTAGCAGAGCAAATACTACAGCAACATCCAGTCAATCATTTGAAAGTAACCAGGACCTATATTTTCTCTTTTTCTTGCTATTCCTCCCGCTTGCAGCGCTGATTGGAATATATATTTGGTGGAAGAGTTGAGTTTAAATAATATATACTTAATAAACTTTTCTTTCTATTGTTATATATTATAACTATCATCATCTTTTTTGTTAATATCTATTAAAATATCAAACTATTTACTACTGGAAAAATATATTTAAAACACAAAGGGCGTTTATTACAAGCGATTCAATCTCATTATATACTTGATTAAAAAATATTCTAAAAAATATTGCCAATACTGAGGAAAAATAAAATAAATACATCTAATCATCGACTCTCTGTAATTTGTTAATGTATGGTATAATGTATAACTGTATACAATAACAAATATATTATTTCATGCAGAAAGAACAGCCGCAAAATGTAAACTAGGAAGCAGAAATCGCTTGATAAAAAGTAAGGAGGATAAATTTAGTGGATGCTGTATTGAAATCAGAAGATTTCTGACCCAACATCGGGACAGTAAGTAACATTTTACTTTGTTATTATTCTATTAGCACTTCTTAAAAGAACTGTTTTTAAGGGAATTCTTATCATGTAAAATAAAAATGAATAGCATAAAAATTAATAACGTTAAATTAAATAAAATAATCTGATAGATTTTTTTTTTTTGCTATTTCAAAGGGTTAATACAAATATAATTTTAATTGTTTATAAGTTTGCTGATTTATATATCGATTTTTATTAAATTTATAATATTGATTTTTTTAAAACATTCCCTTGATATTAACTTAAATACTTAGGTTTCTAAGCTTGGTGTACTAGTTCTTTATTGT